>NW_015168047.1:662361-702528 GCF_001447785.1 Gekko japonicus
GTGTAAATGTCAAGTCCCACACATAGCAGAAACACTATTAACATCACCGACAGTGCTACCCTAAGAACACTACCCTGGGAGTAAGCCCTATTGAAAGGACCCAGGAAGGATTCTGAGGAGACTGGCTTAGGACTGTTCTTTCAGTCTTCTCCAGAATAAGTGACCTGAGAACAGTTGTGGGGTGGTTTTCAACAGCATCCCAAATTATTTTGTCTATGAATGATTGCACTCTTCACACATTACAAAATCTCCTTCACAGGCACTAGATCCTTGTAGAAATTACTTGAGCACAGTATGATGATCACATAGGAATGATGTAGTTAGGTGTAGTGGTTAAGTGCATGGACTCTAATCTGGGAGAACCGGGTTTGATTCCTCACTCCTCCACTTGCACCTGGCTGGACGACCTTGGGCTAGGGTTGCCAAATCGGACTTACCTCGCCGGCAGGGGACTCTGGGGTCGCTCCCGGAGCGTGCATGCGCTGCATGCACATCACAGGGAAGTGACGTCATGACGCTGTGGCTCCGCCCCCAGCGTGCCCGGCGTCATGACATCACTTCCCTGTGACGTGCACGTGGGGGTGGGGTTTTCCCCGGGGCCCGATTCTGCGGGGGCAGAAATCGGGCCTCCAAAGCGGGGGGAAATCCGCCCCCCAGGGGGACTTGGCAGCCCTACCTTGGGCAAGCCATAATTCTGGCACAGCTGTTCTTGAAACAGAGCAGTTTCTGTTAGAGTTCTCTCAGCCCCACCTACCTCACAGGGCATCTGTTGTGGGGAGGGGAAGGGAGTTTGTAAACTGCTCTGAGACACCTTTGGGTAGTGAAGGGCAGGGTATAAATCCAATCTCTTCTTCTTCTTCTTCTTACACATACGTGTACTTCGCTGGAAATACCCACTTCATCGACATGAAGAGAAACTGCAGCCATCATAGCTTTCTAATTCCTGAAGCTACAGCAAAATATGCATGCATGCTCAACACATAGATAAGAACAGTCCAGTGGTCCATCTAATCCTGCACCTCTCTCACACAGCAGCCAATGAGTTGCCCTGAAGGGCTGTGATAGGCATTTCCTATCAACTGAGGGGACCCACACAACTTCATGTGATTTTTGGGGAACTAGGTTTGTCTTAAACTATAAACTTTCCCCACAGTTACCAAGTGTTCTGAAAGTAGCAAGTGTGAAGTCTTTGGGTTCGATGCCATGAGGTAAGTTTTATGGTAAGTAAATAGTATACAGAGATCACTGACACAGGAGTTGTATATAAACAACACAGAAAAATTATTTATTTACAAGTTGGTCAGAGAAGAGGCACATAAATTTAAGCTTGTTATGGCTTCAGAGAGTAATTTAAATTTTCTTTAATGCTTTCAGACATAAACAGGCTTTTACTGACTAGCCACCAGGTTGGATCCTCATACACACAGGATTCTATCCACACCAGCCTGCCCTTCCCCAAGAGTCAGACTAAATGGTACAAGGGCTGCTCATTGCCAGATACCAGCCTCACAGTCGGGTACTCCATTCTCTCTCAGAGGTAGAGCTAAATCACTCAGCCACACTACCGAGCAGAGCTGCCCTTCACTCATACAAGACTGATCGGCTGTCCTGCTCTAAAAGCTCTTCCCCAGCATAAACTCATTAGATGTGCCATTTAGCAGACCTCCACAAGTCTCCAGATCTGAGAGCTGTCATACAACTAAGGTTCCAGGCATTTCAGGATAGACATTTCAGATTTGCATGGAGGGTGCTGAATCAGGCATTCCCAATTACTTATTTTAGTGCCCTGCCTGTAACCAGGCAGGTGCTAAATTTTTGGTCCAGCTTCTTCATATGAGCTTTCATACAAATCAAAAGAAGTATATAGTGGTTCCGGTCACACAGGCAGGAAAATGTGGGGGGGGGGAGCATAGCTGTTAGCCCCGGGGCAAAATAATGTGCGGTTGCGCGAGCAGACGTCTCCTGGAGGTCCCGTAAAGGTCCCGTGTATAGGGGGAAGGTGCCGATCACACGACCATGCGGCAAAGAAGCGGCTGAAATGGACTACATGTCCCCGAAGGGCACTCGGTGGGAGGAGAAGGGAGAAAGGGACGTGGCCAAGGGGCGGGGAAAAGGGAGCTTGAGTCCTGACAATGAAACCGAAAGGCAGGTCCCCCGGAGGGGGGGGTTGCCGCTCTGGGCGACTCTGAGCTGCCTTCTGTGAGGCTCCTGGGGACGGTTGGACAAGCAGTCGCCTCTTCGCCTTCCTCCAGGGCAAACGTTTTTTTCCCCTGTACATTGAAGTATGTGCATGCTCCATTGGGTGCTTGTGTGCATCCATGGAGACTTGAGGGAAAAAAAGCTTTTTGCGAGGGGACATGGGCGGGCGCCGGATGCCACCGGAAACGCGATCAGACACCCGCCCTTGCCCCGTGGTTTCCGGAAACTAGTACCTCCGAGGTACTAGTTTTTTGCTGCGTGTATTCGACGGGAAGCCTCGGGTGACCCACGGGAGCACTACGCTTCCCAGATGTGCCAGTGAGATCGCACACGGAAAATCCGCCTATCTTCCGTCTCTGTAGCGTGGCTAATGTTCCGTGTGACCGCAGCCACTATTGGGTTCTGCTCCCTGTTTTGTTTAGCAATACGTGCAAGCAAATGAAAAACCTCAGAAGAGTAGGCCATACCAGTTTGCTGCAGTGAAACAGAGCATCTTGAAGCACCTTAAAAACTGTGGTTCAGAGTCCCCTTTGTCAGATGAACTTCACTACAGTCATGACTGTGCAAGAATAAACTAGACCAAAAGCTGCTCTGTTCACTGTTAGCACACTTAGGATCTTCAAAGGAGATGTGCTGTAACTCTCATTATTATTTATTACATTTCTGAATTGTCCAATCCCTGCTACTAAATACATAGACAACACTGGTACAATAGGTTTTTAAAAACCTAGATGGCCCAAGAATCCATCAGACCCAAAAAGACTGGCTTATGATGTGGCCTTTCCTGAGCTAATTAAAACAAAAACAGGCAAGCTCTACCTTTGGTCAAATCCTGAAAAACCAAGGACATAAGAACATATGAAAAGTCTTGCCAGATCAGACCAATGGTCCATCTAGTCCAGCATCCTGTCTCACACAGTGGCCATAGAAAAGTACAAGGGGCAGCAGTATGACAATATCAGTACAAAAAACAAATACTGCAACAGTGCATATAATGAAGGATGTTGATACAATGTGTAATCACTTCATGATGTTTATTCTTTTCCACAGCAGGACGTCAACAGACGGTTAATGAAGGACGAACTTCCCCAGAGCTACCGTTCGTTTCGAACTCTCTTTTTCAAACAACGGTCTCAGTTCCAAATCCATACATCACGAGACCTTTAGTAACAACTCTTTCCAGTTCAATGCAGAATTTCAAAAGCTCGACTTATTCATTCTGTTGCCAAGAGCTTTTGAAATTCTGCATTTGGAACTGAGACCGTTGTTTGAAAAAGAGAGTTCGAAACGAACGGTAGCTCTGGGGAAGTTTGTCCTTCATTAACCGTCTGTTGACGTCTTGCTGTGGAAAAGAATAAACATCATGAAGTGATTACACATTGTATCAACATCCTTCACACAGTGGCCAACCAGTTCCTCTGGAGGACCAACAACAGGGCATAGAGGCCAAGGTCTTCCCCTGATGTTGCCTCCTGAGTGTGGAGGTTTCCCATAGTCACCATGGCTAGTAGCTATTGATAGACATCCTCCTTTCAGAGCTGTTAACTCCTAAAGGACACAATTAGACAGAATATAAATGATGCAAGTTTGTTTGATCAAACTAATGGACAATGCTGTTGTTTGTTAAGACCACGTGAATTAAGCTCTCTACGCTGATATTCCAACAGGTTTGTTAAATGTACAAAAGAATGTAACTAATACTCTTTCTCCAGATTGGGAACTTTCTAAAAACATCTTGTAAATAGGCCTTTTAAATATACAAGGGAATTGTCACCTTAACCAATTTTTGTGCTGAAGCAAAAAACCATGTTCCTGAGCTGGAACTGTCAGGCAAAGTATAGCAATAGTTATGCTTGGGAAAGATAACTTGACTATAATCAGGCCTGTGCAAAATGAGACCCAAAGTTGTTCTGTCTCCTGTTAGTGCATTTATTCCTAGCAAGCAGGCTGCGCTCGTTTATTTTTGACAAAATGGAGACAGCGGCAGCAGAAGATATGTTGCTAAAAAGGGATATTAAAATATTTGCTAGAAAACTGGATTAGGAAGGACATATATAAATGTGCTGGTTTCTGAACTTTGGGAACAACACCCCCCCCCCCCCCCCGATCGTATTAACCTTGTTCCATTTTCTTCACAGCTCAAGGAAAACCTCCTGGGCAAAGTGTCTCCTCCAATATAATTGTTCTTTTCCCATTGTCTAATTTTACTAATTGTGTCAAAGCTCCTTTCACCTGGACTATGTTCGCAGTCAGAGATCAACGGATAAATAAGGACTTCCCCTCCCCCTCCCTCCAATGAACCCACTGGGCAAAAATTACATATAACTTTAGCATGGGTAGAAAAAAATTAAATTGAGAAGCAGAGGGAAACAAAAATAATGCTATAAGCCTCGTATATGGTACAAGTTCTGGGCCACAGCTCTGATTTGCATATTAAAACATCACAACGAAATTGTGTATGCCACTGAAGTAGATACATTTGTGTCGCAATGCTAATCTCAGAACCACTGAACTCAATGAACACGTGACTGGACTGCTTTCCAAAGGGGGTGTTTTTTTTAAATGAAGGAAAATTCATTAACACAATCCACATTCTGAAATCTGTACCACTTCAGACAAGGCACATTATTTAAGTAGCTGAATTAGCATTACTCAAAAAGTTTAATAAAATATCATAGCCTGGTACCTGTCATTTCCTACTCATGATATGTGCTAATTTCTTGCATATTGTGCCTGCTTTCCTCATTTCATTCTGTATTAGGTTTTTAATTTTGATCAACAACAGGTGGGAGGAGAACAAAGTCTGAGTCCAGTGGCACCTTCAAGACCAACAAAGTTTTATTCAAGGTATAAGCTTTGGTGTGCAAGCACATTTCTTCAGATACAGTGAAACAGAATTCCCTCAACCATTACATACGGTTGGGGGGGGGGGGTTTCATACCCATGATAAGTAAATGGAGTACTCTTTGAATTGGCTTTTGCTTTGAACCGATCTTTGTAACATCAGTTGCACCCTTATGTTAATTATATAATCCAGGCCTGATGGATTTACACTCTTATACATCTACTAGCCTGATACCCGTGCTTCGCTACGGTATTTTAAGTTCCGTAAATCCAGTTATAATACTGATGATGTGAAGTCTGAAATGTAACATTTGTTGTAGGAATTCTAATGGAGAAGATTGTAGTGTAAGAAATGAAGTGAGACATGCGTACTTCTTTTTCTCTACTGAAGGACCTCTCTGTAGACCATATTGGTGGTTCTGCCCTCAGTTGTTTTGCTCATATGGAGACTGTGTTGTTCTGAACACCTCAGGGTGATCTTGCTGGTACTTGGCCTGTGCAGCTCAGTGCACTGCAGGAGTACTATGTGCAAATGTCTTTGCCGCATTCCTAAATTGCCTTCTCCTGTAGCGTTGGTGTATCTGGCTCGACATTTGCCAGGAGCTTTCCTGAGGGCAGTGAGAGGTGAGAGGTGTGAATTGGTGTGAGGGAGTGGTGATGTGGAGGACATTTCTTCAGGTTCATGAGGGAGGCACGCATTGAAATGGCTCCTAGAGATGTCCTTTACTACCTGCCATAAACATTCATACCCTGGCCCTGCTCCTACACCTGACAGACACCGGCCTGTCTGGTGTGTGTTGGGGTTGTATTTAAAGGCATCGGGGAGGCTGGGCCAGCAGCAGTGCTAAGGCAATCCTGCTGAGCAAACCTCCCCGGCAGCTGTAAGCATCCCACCTCCTCTCTTACACCTGACAGGCAGCTGCCTGTCCTGTGTAGGACAGGGAGGGGGGAGTATTAGAAGCCACTGTGGAGGCAGGGCTGGCAGGATGAATAAAGGAATAATTCTTTGGGGGGCCCTGGCGGCTGTAAGCATCCCACCTCCTCTCCTACACCTGACAGACAGGGAGGGGGGAGGAGTATTAGAAGCCACTGTGGAGGTGGGGCTACACCTGACCAACAACTGCCTGTTAGGTGGAGGAGGTGGGGGGAGTGTGTTGGAAGCCATCAGAGAGGCTGGGCCAGCAGCTTTGCTTCACCTCACAGGTGGTTGTTGGCCACTCCTGATTTTCTCAACTGTAATTAGCTCTCTGCAATCCCTTATGTTGTTGTTGTTGTTGACCTCAGAACACTGCTCTGCAGCTGACCAATCAGAGAGTGGGGGGTGCAGGCCTGGGAGCCACATAGGAATCAATGGGGGAGCACATTTCCCCCCTTTTGACACACTTAGGGGTCGAATTTCTAAAAATCCCTTCTTAGAGGGCACCTACGCCATGGTAGGGGTGCTCTCCCTGAATTTGATGTCTCTAGGTCTAGCGGTTTGGCCTGGGCATTGATTTTACAGTGAGGGGACTTTCTTTTATACATATAGAAGGAAGCAAGCTCAGACTCACAAAAGCTTAAATGGAAATAAGTTTTGTTAGTCTTTAAGGTGCCACTGGGGTCATTTTACTTTGCTGCTACAGCTGCCCATTTGGACTATACATAAGGTCTTGGGTTTATATGAAGTAGAAGGAAAGTTGTTCTGTCCTCATTGAATCCTTCTCTTAGTTCTCATGTGTGCCATCTGCCTTTACTTCTCCCACAACCCTTCATGCTCTGTACATCACTTCTGCCTCTTCAGCTCACCTAATACCAGTGCTGAACTGGAACAGCTTTGATTTTCTTGAGATAAGTTGATCGTTCTTGGACTAAATTCTTCCCGGTGCAACCAGATACCTTTGGGAGCTAAGGTTGGAAACTCAAACTACAACAATGCACCACTTCTATTCCTAGGACTGCATCCAGCCAGCTTTTTCACTCACCCAACTCCTTTCACTACTACAGCCCCCGTTCCACATGGTTTTTCGTAAATATAGGCCCCACGATTCTCTACATAGCTGTTTTGGGCAGTTAAAGGTGATCCCTCCTTCCTTTCCCACCAGCTAAAATGTTGGGTTTGATCCAACCCATTTTTAAATAAAAAAACTGCCCTACATAGGCTCTTTACAACTTTTTCCTCATTATCTTTTACCATCTTTCACCATTTCTCTAAAAAGCCCTCCTTTCTGAGGTAAACTGTCTACCAAAAACCTAAACATATTTCCCAGAAATAAAGTTCCATGATGTTCCAAGTTCATGTAAGATCACAGTCTATTAAAAATACACAGGCTTTTTCAATGGTTACTTTCCAAAATAATACTGCTAGTTGTCATAGGGAAATATAACAAAATAGGGACTCAAATGAGGAGGTATTAACAAGACAATCCGATAATACACAGCATGCAGTCAGTCTATTTTTGAGTGAGGAGCAGCATTGTTTTACTACAGGAAACCACAGAGTGCTATTTAGAGGCCCTGTTGTACTTATAATTTCCTAGAATGCACCTGAATTCTTCAGTGTATAAATAGGGAGGGCAATGTGCCCTATTTCACTGGTAAAGCTGAGTGTTTGAGGAACTTGGTCAGAACGACTTTTTCTAGGATATCCAAGATTCAGCTGGCTATGATACTGGGAGCCAGATCTGTCTCTACAGATGTGAATTTTGGTTGCAATGTTACTCTGGAACCAGGAGGGAGCAAGTAAGTTTCTAACTTAACACCTCCTATAGCTACTATGAGTGTCAAAATGGCAAAATACTTAAATTGGGGGTAGCGAGTAACAGGTAACTTTAAACACTAATAGCCATTTTCTGTAGTCAAGTACTAAAATTATATAAGACACCTCCAGCCTTGTTGCCATTGCTTCTTACCTGCAAACTGACTACAGAGGGTCTAGTTCTCCTTTGAAAGGTCGCTATTGTTGCTACATAGGAAGGCTGGCTGTTCAAAACCTTACTATTTATATAATATTTTGTCATATGAGTTGCCTCATGCAGTCTAAAGCAGTACAGTTCTAGAACAGATTTTCCACATCTATTCACAAAGGGGGCAAAATAATATCCCTTTCCCCCATATAAATTCCTTATCTATGCCTAGTGATCATTAAACTTCACAATAACGGAAAACCCTAACAGTAAAACACAAACAATGTATATATCACAACCCTATCTTTTCCTTGCCTTTTCTGTCATTTCCTCAGTGGCTCCTTCTTCCTGCCCTAGGTTTTAAGGACTGCCTCTGTACATATGCATTTTAGCTTTGGTTTTAACTGGTTTTATTACCTGTTCATAATGCTCTGTTTTAATACTTATCTACCTTGGTGGCCCTGAATGGGCAGAAAGGAGGGATATAACTTTGTAAGTAAATAAATATTCAGTTTAACCCCCATCTCTGAAATTCAGCCTAGTAGAAATGCCATTTGTTTCTGAAAAGTGCTGTGTTTCGAGCCCACAAAGTTTCCATGGAAGTGCATAGTTCTGGAGCCACACTCAATAACACCTTCACCTCTCCTTGATTAAGCACAGAGTCACAAGGGCATCTTCAGCTGACCTTATTTTAAAAAACCCCAACCTTATAGATTCTGATTCATAACTTGAAGATGCTGAAAGCGTAGACCCAAGAAGAAAGTAGTATTTCTCTGGGTAGGCTACAATGTGCTTTCTCGTGGTGCTTTGCAAACTTTTAATTTTGCCACTTGTGAGCCCCCTTGCATTGTTTGTTTATTCTTTTCTCTATTTGTTTTGCTCCCTCTAGCAGTTGCTTTGATATTACATTGTTGTATCTCCAACTTATCACCCGGGACTGATGCAATACGGGCATGCAAGAGACAGAAATAAGAGTGCAGAAAAGCCCTCTGATAGGGGTTGGTGGAGGACAGGATTCCTTAGGTTCTCTCCTGATGGGTTGGGTCTGTAGAGTCAACCATCCAAGGTGTCCAGAAACTGACACTATGGGTGACTGGTTCATGTGCCCGCTGCAGTAAATTACTACTTGGTAAATGGCTGTCCATGGTCACCTTATGTCCAACTCAAAGCACTTGTTCTTCCTGTTCCTCCAACAATCAAGAAAAATGATCACTCCAAGGGTCACTTCTCATCTACACCTCCCTTTGCCTGTCTAACAGGGCTCAGCAGTGGGCTAATTGAGAAGTGCACAGAGGTTTTTTTTTTTTTTACAATAGATTGATAATGGAGCACTTGCTTCTGATGCGTGAAATGTCATTTTAAATTGCAGCCTCATCATCAAAATCAGCCAGCTCATCTTGCAGCTTTTACTCATTGCTCATCTACAGCACAGGTGACACATTTCTATTCACCCCAATCTGTTAGCGATGCATGTGCAGCATTTCTCAGCTAGCCAATAATTCAGAGCTGCATCCATGCTGGATCCAGAGCTGAGGGACCCTGGGCAAGATTCTCTCCCCCAAGTGTTCTATGTCCATTTCTCTGTGCACAGGCACACCGCAGGCTGGATCTAAACTACATGTTCCACTCACGCAAGCAGGGAGTGCCAAACTCCAGGTGGGGCTAGGCAATCTCCCAGAATTCTAACTGATCCCCAGGTGACACAAAATAGCTCCCCTGTGGAACACAGCAGCTTTGTAAGGCAGAATAAATGGCACTATACCCCGCTGAGGTCTCTCTGCTTCCCAAACCCTATTCTCCCCAAGCAATGCCCTCAAAGTGCCCAGGGATTTTTCTTCCTTGAAGTTGGCAACCCTACACACAAGGTACTTCTGTCAATGGAATAGAATGTTCCTGCCTCCCTCCTCCCACTGCAGCCCACTGATACCCCCAAAATAATGCTCAGGGGAGACAGGGGACTCAAGAATAGCTTAAAAGGCAAATCATGGGGACGGAGGAGATTACCGTACTCTTTCTATTCATGAAAAATTTAGCCTAGACTCGACCCTCCACCCACAGAAGGGAGGAGAGAATGATTATTTCATGCTCCATTAAGCCCTATCATGGCTGGCTAATCTGAAAGAATTAAAGAAATGGCTCAACTGGCTCCAGATGCCTCTTCTGTTTCCTCCTGGGACCAAAGGGGGACAAATGATGTTGGGCAATAGGCTCAGTTAAATAACCATCTTGATGCTGGCTACTTTAGTGTGGAAAGCCATCCTTCCATCTTACAGCCCTATGGAATACATATTTTAACTTCTTAGACATAATAACTTTGCATAAAGCCTGCTTGCGGGGAGGGTGGGATATAAATGTAATAATAAATAAAATTTAATAAATCTGCAAAGCATTCTGAGTGCACTGAAAACACAAAAGTCTCATTGTATAACCATTTTGATCCCAGCTGCTATCCCTTATCTCAGAGTTCAGGCACATATGTTTGCCATAACAAGCACCCAGCATAAAATGCTGAGACAAATATTATGGGTCCTGGGCTGAGCGTGGAAAAGCATCTGTTTTGCATGCAAAAGGTCCCCACTTCAGCCCCTCCAGGACTGATGAGGATGAGGTGACATGAAAGATTTCTATCTAAGAGTCTGGAGAGTCACAGCTGGTCAAAGCAGACAATACTGACCTTGACAGACAAATGATCAGACGCCATATAAAATATCTGCACATCTGGGGGAGGGGGAGGATCCCTCCAGTGTCTGTAATCCAGCTGCACGGTTGGACTGGGGCGTATTTAAAGACAGAATGTGAGTGGCTGGATTGGACCTATCTAATGTGTATGTAGCTCAATGAGAAGATTAGGATTTCAGGAGAGCCATCTGCTGGCATCCCACATTAGCTGGGAGGATAAACAGAAAAGTGGATCAGTCGCCCTCAGCCACTTTGCTTGTCTTGAGCTGACAGTCGCATGGTGACAAAACTGTGTGCCATTTCTTTCTCTTTTTTGGCAGGATTATTATTTTATTCAGTCTTCATTTCAGTCTTAGAGCTCTAAAACCTGCTTGTGGGAAATATGCACATAAATGACAGCTGCGCCTTTAAAAAAATTACTGCAAAGGGGAGTTAGGGGGGGAAAGTTGCCATGCTGAGGCCTCAGTGTAATATTACGGGTACTCAGATACACAAAATTTCAGAACTTTGCACTTAGCAAGAATAACTCAGTTGCTCAATTCACAATCTGTATTTCACAAAGCACACTTGAACTTCTATCGAGCTGTTGCTTTCCTACCAATTTATGAAAGCAAGCTGTTAAAGAAACTGATTTTTGTTCTCTGTAGTGGTGGGGACAATAATTTATGCCGCCCAAGGAAAAGGGTAATATATAATTCTCCCCTCCCCCAAAAAAGTGTATTTACCAGATCACAGTGGACTAAAAACCCACTCGTAGTCACAAATCTTTGATCCTGCAGAGAGAAAAGGACATAATTTAAAAGAGCAAAATTACTGTAATTGGGAAGCAAAAAGAGGCATTGTGGAGCATGATGATCACAAATGGCAAAATCAAGGTTGATTTAGAGCTATAATAGATCACAGAAGGCAGGGCTGGGACTGAAAGGAGCAATTAGAAAAGGAGAGCACAGAAAAAGAGATACTCTGGTCTAAAGAGTCTAAATGGGCTCTTATTACCAAGCCTATTTACTTCCTGGGCATGGCTTCTTTTGAAAGGCAATGTATTATACTGCATTAACAGAGCATATAGCCAAATAAAATAGACCTCGTAGCTGCTCTGTTTTCAGCATCATTGATGTTTACAGAAACAATTGTTCTATAGTTATAATTGCTGATTGAGGCAGCGGGCGTTCAGCGATTCTGGTCCCCCTGCCCTGTCCATGGGCACTGTTCATGACCCATTTCCAAAGCCCTGTTGTTCTGGGTACTATGGGGGCATCGAAAAGGGGGGAAAATAAGGGGGGTAACTGTATTATAGAGCAATAGAGCATGGGTTCGATTTTACCTGATATTGCTATTTATTGTTTTATTAGCTGTTGTAGATTTTCCGGGTTGTATGGCTGTGGTCTTGGCATTGTAGGACCTGACGTTTTGCCAGTAGCTGTGACTGGCATCCTCAGAGGTATAACACAGAAAGACAGAGTACTCTCTGTGTCAAGGTGAGAAGAAAAATGGTAGGCAGGTAATTTATATCTACTCAGGAAGGTGGGGTAGGGCTGAGTCATTATCTTGTAGGAGTTCCCCAGGCTGTGAAAACATGCTAATGGAGGAGCTTTCCTGAGGAGGTTCTTTTGTATATGGATTGCCTGTTTCCTGAGGAGGCTGTTTTGCATATGGATTGTTTCCTGATGAGGTTTCCTGTTTCCTGAGGAGGTTCTTTTGCATGTGGACTGGCTGTTGAAATTCTAATCTTATCTGTAGTGCTATTGTCAGATGTAGAGCCTCCGTCTTTCTGTATTATACCTCTGAGGATGCCAGTCACAGCTACTGGTGAAATGTCAGGTCCTACAATGCCAAGACCATGGCCATACAACCCAGAAAATCTACAACAGGTAATGAACTCCGACCATGAAAGCCTTCGACAACATATTGTTTTATTGTTTTTATTGTCTGTCGATTTTATGTTGTGAGCCGCCCAAGCCCATTCTTGGGGCAGGGTAGCATATTAAATAAATAAATAACACTATTTTGTCATCATTCACAAAGTAGTTTCAAGTAAAAGCTCTTTTTGTCTATATTGTACTTGCCCATTATCGGAGGCATCGAAATTGGGATGTTAAACTAGTACAGGGAAGGAAACTCACAAGAAAGTATATATATGAACAAAGTAACAAGACTTATCAAGTTTTGAGAGAAAATGAGGGGGGAAATTGGCAATACACTAGATTTTAAATAAAGAAAAGCATTTTCTGACCAGGCTGAGATATATATGTTTGCAGGCTTTTAAAAAATCATGGGGTGTGTTTTGGTTTTTTTAACTGAGAAACTATACCCTGATATCTGTGAAGTTATGTTTGTTTGTGTTGGTAATATGTATATAAAATTAATTTTTATTGTAATCTATAAAATCTTTGGGGGATTTTTTCCCTTTTTTTAATCTTGCAGAGTATCTTGCGCGCGCACACACAAAGAGGGTACTGTTTAAACTAGAAACCACTCCCCATACACAACCAACTGGGAGGCAGGGACAGTACTACAGTAGTGCATGTGGAAGGACAGGTAGAACCCACGGCTTCACTCCATAGCAACAGAAGAAGTCTGTAACTAAGGATGGAGCAACAGCAGCTAAAGAGTATTACAAAGCAAGCCACAGTCATCTGTACTGCAGCACTTTAGCCCACATTTAAGAAGCAAGCAAACATGGGAAGTCTGTTCTTCTGTATTCTCCCGTTGTCAAAGACTAATTGAACAGAACACAGCACAATAAACCCTTTCCCCTTTCCTACTCAAAACAGTGCAATCTTAAGTACATGTACCCTGAAGTAAACCACACTGAGTTGACTGGGACTTCTTCCCTAGTAAGTATGGTGGTTAAGATGCTGAACTGCAGGCTGGAAGGTCAGTAGCTCAGCAGTTCAAGACCCGAGTGCCGCATGACTGAGTGAGCTCCCATCTCTGGTTCCAGGTCCTGCCAACCTAGCAGTTCAAAAGCAAGAAATTGCAAGTAGATAAATAGGTACCACTTTGGTGGGAATGTAAGTGTTCTGTGCGTCTTGGCGCCGTCATGCCGGCCACATGACCACGGAAACATCTTCGGACAGCGCTGGCTCTTCGGCTTGGAAATGGAGATGAGCACCGCAACCCTAGAGTCGGATTTGACTGGCTTTTGAGCAAGGGAAACCTTTACCTTTACCTAAGTATGTTTAGGATAGCAGTCAAAGTGTCCTTAAACTCCCAGCGTAAAAAATGCCACATTACTGAGAGTCCTGCACTGCCAACATAAGTAGAGTTGCATCCTTTTAAGTCCACCAAAGTCAATGACCTTAGGAGGCCATAATTCTACTTAGGACAGCACTTCAGTTCATTTGACTTTGCCCCCCTCTTTACAGCCATGAGGTTTAGAAAATGGAACACTAACAATAGACTTGCCGGATTCGTAACTGGCTTGTGAGATTCACCCTCCTGGCAGATTCATCTTCGGGGTCCCACATACCAAATAGTATATCGTAACCTATTGTTAATTCCTTACCAAACATTCAGTTCATTTCCTTTTATACAGCAAAGCTCACAAGACGATAAAGACAAACCTACTGAGGACGTTTACAGTTCATTTAAATATTTATACATCTTTCCTGCAGAATTCATATGAATGAAATGCCAGCGCTTGATATTAACTTTTAAAAGATCATTGCCAAGTAATATAACTTAGTATCACTTCAGGCGGGCTTTAAATTAGCAAACACTACTGCCGACTGGATCACAATAATCCTCCATGATAATTATGCTTTGGGATTAGCCGTTTACAATTAGCATTTTTAATTAACTTCAAGGGGAGCTTCAAGGAAGAATTCAAAGTGCGACACTTTCAGGGCAGCATAGCCAAACTTCAAAGATGAATCATCATACATTCCCCTATTTCATTCTAGTAAGGAAACAATAGAAACCAGCAGTTCCTTTTCAGACTCAAATACATATTGAAGAGACTTTGCCCAAAACGAGTGCACAACACAGTTCATGTCAGAGCTTCCATTCCTATAAACTGAGCTTGTATGAGAGAACTTCTGCTGATTGTGCCCCAGATAAAGTGCTATTTTAAGAACATTAGAAGAGCCCAGCTGGATCAGACCAGTGGTCTTTCTAGTCCAGCATTCTGCCTGACACAGTGACCTCATCGGCTCCTCTGGAGGTCCAACAACTGGGGAACAGATGCTGAGGTGTTCTCCTGCTGTTGCCTCCTGGCACTGCTATTCAGAGGTTTGCATCCTCATGAGAATACAGAGGCACTCTTACTCACCATGGCTAGCCACCATTCCTAATAGTAGCCACTGACAGACCTATCCATGAATTCATATAACCCCCTTTTAAGTTTGTCTGTGCTTGCAGCCGTGACTACATTCTCTGGCATTCATTTGTTCATTTGTTGAGTATCCTTCGGCTTGATAAAAGAAGTATTTCCTTTTGTCCATCCAAATCTAGTGCTCATCATCTTCCACTGTATCCCCCTAAGTTCTAGTATTACAGGAGAAGAAGAAAAAGCTCTCTCTATCCAGTTTTCTCTATTGCATGCATAATTTTATGAACCTCTGTCATAAAGTTTCCAGTCCCCGGGTAGGACATAGAGATCTCCTGGAATTACAACTGATCTCCAGGTGACATAGATCAGTTCCTGGGTGAAGCAGAGGGGTCCCCTCCCTCCTGACCCAGAGTTGGCTACCCTGCTCTACACCACATCCCCCCCCCCAGTCATCTCATCTCTAGACTGAAAAATCCCAAACAGGCTCCAACCCTTTCTTTGCCCTCTTCTGTATTTTTTTTCTAGCTCTGCAAGGTCCTTACTGAGATAAGGTGGCCAGAACTGTACACACGATTACAAATAAGGCTGCATGACAGATCTATACAGGGGCATTAAAAAACAGGTTGTCTTATTTTAAATCCCAGTCCTAATAATCCCCAGGATAGACTTTGCCTTTCTCTCTGCTGCAGCACACTAGGTTGACTTTTCCATTGAGCTATCTTCAATGACCATCACAGCCTCAGCAAGTTCAGAGCCCTTTAGCATGTGCTTAAAATAGCGGGTTTTTTGTCCCAATGTGCATCACCTTAAATGCTAAGTGATGATAGTAGCACCCCTTAACTAGTGCCAATAATATGTCTGGTAGAAAATGTAATGTAGAAGCAATGCAATTCCTGCACAAGCTTATTACACAGACAGACAAAAGGAGGACAGGGAATTGCAGATGAATTTAGAGTTGCCACCACACATGGGGCATTTCGGATTCTTTCTTTTTCCCCCCGCAAGCCTGGTGATTTTGCGCCATTTCATATGCCTGCTTGAAATCAGTGACTATCTGAAAAGTACTGGGTTCGCCACATGGAGGACTCGGACAACGACATGCTGTAGCACACGTTTATTGTACTTCACATAGACAAAGACTAACTCTAACGGCCAACAGGGCCAACTATATACATATCCACCAGCAACCCTCCCACTCCCATTGGAGGGTTTAAATGTCCCGCCAAGGTGGCTATTGGTTGGGGCTGGGGAATCCAGGATCCAAAGTTTCCTTTGTTTTCGGATCCAAGCTCTGGCCTGTCCGCGGACCCCTGGAGGCGGTCCACATACATAACACCATCTAAACAGGGCAAAAGGACATAGAATGTGCTTAATCCCTAGACCCTAGAGTGCTTCCAGTGAAGTTGACTCTCTCCAAGCTTAGATCTCAGCCTGCTTCCACCTGTTGTACTCTTCCCGCTTGGACTGGACTCTTCCTGCTTCCTAGTAACTCTTCGGGTTTAGCAGAAAAGGCACATTCCCCCACTGAAAACGATGTAACAGTCTCATGAAGTCTTCCACTGAAACCACTGGGTTGTGCCTAGTGTTGCCATCGCCAATTCTGAGTTGGGAAATCCTTAGAGATCTGGAGATGGGCCCTGCAGAGGATGAGGTGTAATGCCATAGAGCCCACCCTCCAAAGCAGTCATTTTCTTCAGGAGAATTGATATCTGTAATTCTGAGAGACCTCCAGGCCCCACCTGGAGGCTGGCAACCCCAGGTACACTTGGGCTCATGGCAAGGGGACCCAATCCACAATGCTGCGTTTCCATGTTACCAAAAAGAGTTATGGAATAGGGGAAAGTCAGATGTTTTTACCACAGCCTTGGATAGATCTGAAACAGAATTAGGTGGCCTAAAGGAGAAGAAAGTGAGGCTGCTTCAGGACTAAGCAGCAGCATATCAGGACACATACAAAGTAGGTTGGGTAAAAGATAAAGGAAACAGAAACCGCAGCCTAATATGTGTCTGGTAGACTATCTGGAATGTAGAGGCTACAAAGGAAGGCTAGCGCCAGATGCATGTCCCACTGTAAAGCAGGACAGTAGGGCTGCGGATATTAATCTGTCTGTACAATTCTAAGGACACTTTCCTTGGAGTAAACATCACTGAATTGACTTGAACAGGATTCTGAGTAGATTCACTTAGGACTGTTCTCTCTGCATGGTGTGCTAGTACTTTACTAAGTTCCAATACACATAACAAACCAAACTTCTGAAGCTAAAATATATACTCGACCAGTAAGATGTTTGGGCCCAAAGCACTTTGGGTTGAAGTATCTCAAACAATTCTTCTAGGACACAGTTTCAGCTATCTACAAGAAGAAGCCCTCTGACTCTAAAGGCATCAAGACCCAAACAACTGCACCATTCCTTTGAGGTTTCTGCTCTTCTGTCTTAGACTGGTGTCCCTTTAAGATGTACAATTGCTGGTGGAAGTTATTCAGGTCACCCCCTTGTCCAAGGTAAGCACTCAGGTAGCCTTAGATGAACTGGAATTAGAGTATTCAGGTGGCTGCTTTGAAAGTAACCTGAATCACGTCAGCACGCACAGATTGTTGAGACAACCATTCATACCCATCAAAGTCTTAACATCGCTTCTAGAAAATCATCCCAGATTAAAGCTTCAAGCACATTTTACAGATGGGAAGACCAAACTCAGAGAGACCCTTCTGTGTGATTGTGCCATTCAAACGTACTGCTAAAAGCTTTGTCTTGGCTGATCATAAAGATAGCCTTGGGTTATGAAGAGCCAGCAGTCCTCTACAGACCTAAGAGAGGAGAACCCAGCCTAGAAGAAAAGTCACCCACCTCCAGCACCAGCCAGAGCTGATCCCCATCCTTCGGATCCTTTTTGTAGTAAAGCCCATAAAACTTCACTACATTTGGATGGTCAGAGAGCGCTTTCAAGATGTTGTATTCAGCCTCGATCTCCTCATCGATGTCCTAGGGTCACACAACAAAAGCAAGCAAACAGAAAGTTAAAAATCACATCTATGAAAACAATCCCCTCTTACCCTCTGAAGATTATTTAGTAACTAAAATCTAAAGATAATGGGGTGGGGGATGAGAAAAGTTGCAGGGTTCAGAAAATGTGTGCTTAGTTATAATCAGTCATAATGTATGTGCTGTACAGCTAAAATGCACAGGAGAAGACATTCAGTGCTGGTACTTGAGGTCCCTTTCCAAAAGGGAAGCAACAATTTTGATGGGAGATACTTGGAAAAGGGATGCTGGAGGAAGGATTTGTATTTGAGAGGAAGACAGCTGAAAGAAAACCAAGCTTAATCCAGTTAGTGATTAGTGCATAAGTTGCAACATCAGTGCAGAAGTACGGTGGGTTTTTTCCTTTGGGTCTCTACAGCGGCTGCCTTTAACAGAACGGAGGCAATTTTTAAAAAATCATCTAAAACTAGATTATTGAGTCTGTTTACTCTGTACTGCAAGTTATTCTGACCAGAAACGTCTCACTGACATTACCCAGTCTATTAGTTGTAGATTTTCCGGGCTGTATGGCCATGGTCTTGGCATTGTAGTACCTGATGTTTTGCCAGCAGTTGTGACCAGTGTTCCCTCTAAGCTGAGTGAGTGTGAGCTAGCTCACACTTTTTTAGCCTCCAGGTCACACATTTTTGTCTTAGCTCAGGAAGGAGGGCTCCAAAGCAAACCGATTTAAGCAGTAGCCAAATCGCTCGCTCACAACTTTAATGCCAGTAGCTCACAAAGTAGAATTTTTGCTCACAAGACTCCACAGCTTAAAGGGAGTATTGGTTGTGACTGGCATCCTCAGAGGTATAACACAGAAAGATGGAGTACTCTCTGTGTCAATGGAGTACTCTCTGTCAAATACTCCATCTTTCTGTGTTATGCCTCTGAGGATGCCTGTCACAGCTGCTGGCAAAAAGTCAGGTACTACGATACCAAGACCATGGCCATACAGCCCGGAAAATCTACAACAACTAATGAACTCCGGCCATGAAAGCCTTTGGCAACATATTACCCAGTCTGCTTTGATGTCATTTGGATGCCAAATTCGAAAGGCATTCTCATCAAAAGCCCCACAGTGAATATTTCACTGTTTTATCAATTACAACACGAACGGATGGTAATTATTTGAAAACGCACACACAGAGACCATGCGATGGTAATTATTTGAAAACGCACACACATACCCAGAGACCATACTCCTGATCCTTTGTGTTTCAGCCTCTCACCAGCCTAGCACTCCTGAAGGAAAATGGAGCTTCAAGTCAAGTGCCTTTGTTGCTTATTGCAAGGGCTCCCTCTGCAGCCGTTAACGATTCCTTCCGTTTCAGTAGAAGGAAGCCTTGAGCAAAGCTTCTTCAGCCAAATCAGCTTCCACAGATTGGGGGCATCACATGCAGCGTCACACTGAAGCAGAAACTATTGCTCAGGTGGCATCAGACATTACCCTTCTCAGGGAGCCACACCAGATTTTTTTTAAAAAATGTATAGAGATTTTACAGCAATGCCAGAGAGAATGGAAGAAGAACTGGCTGGGTATAGGCACCAGAGGTTGGGAAAAATAGCTTTGAGAGCCAGTTTGGTGTAGTGGTTAAGTGTGCGGACTCTAATCTGGGAGAACCGGGTTTGATTCCCCACTCCTCCACTTGCACCTGCTGATGTTCCCACAAACATGGGGGATACATCTGAATTGGAACATAACAAAATATGAATATAAAGGCATTACAGAAGCACTCATGCAGAAGCTCTTGATCCTTGCCAGTTTGGACAGCCAGTTTGGTGTAGTGGTTAAGAGCGCAGACTCTAATCTGGGAGAACCAGGTTTGATTCCCCACTCCTCTACATGCAACTGCTGGTGTGACCTTGGGTCAGCCACAAGTTCTTTCAGAGCTGTTCTCTCAAGGGCAGTTCTCGAGAGAGCTCTCTCAGCCTCACCTACCTCACAGGGTGTCTGTTGTGGGGAGGGGAAGAGAAAGGGATTGTAAACCGCTCTGAGACTCCTTTGGGTAGTGAAGGGCGAGGTATAAATCTCTTTTTCTGCTTTCCATCAGCACGTTTTTACTGTTTCAGCTCATTTTGGTCCCTTGCCCATCCACATTTTTTTTATTTATTTGTTAGATAGGCTGGCTCAGGGCGGCTTACAGACAGAATAAAATTCTGACAATACAATAGCATAAAAGGTAAAGGTAAAGGTTCCCTTCAATGTTAAAACTCAGACATAATAAAGTGGCTGAGAAGGGAAATTATGGGACAGTATGAACAGTCTGCCCAGCCAGTTTTCAGGTGACCATGGGAAGGTATCAGAGGAGAAACAGGAGCAGGGCCAGCACTCTTGTTTGTGCACCCAAACCACTGCATCACAGTCTGTTGTATAGTTTGTGAACAGTTTCTAGCCTGCCCATAGAGCTGTTGAATGCCTGTTTGCTGCACTCTGTTTCTGCCACTTTCCTTCCATAGCCTCCAGCCTTGGTCCAGGGTGCTTGTGTTCCTTAAGAAAGCAATATTTCACGTGCAACTGTGCACATTAAATTATGAATGCAAAACACTTCTCTCTCACACAGAAAAGAACAGGAAGCCCGTTTAGGAATGGCATTCCGTTATTCCAGTTTGGGCTGGTGGCTCAGAACCTCAGCTTTCCTCCGTTACCAAGAAGAAGCTTCCCTGACGTTTTCCCATTGATAAGACAGCTGAAAATAATTAAATCATTTAGATGAATGTAGAGCATAAAGACAGAAAACAGAATGCTCTCTCTCTCTGTAGAGAAACTCCACGAGGTGTTTCGATGCATTTAAATTAATGTCATGAAGATGATAATCTCGCATTTATGAATCACCAACACATTCAAGAAGATCCATTAATGGACGGGGAATGAGACCAATTCTTTGGAAGCAGATAGACACTGCAATATTGCAAAGCACCGGCAATTGGAAAGATAAATCATCCATCCAGAAGGAGCCCTTCATGGTGGGTGGCTGGATACTGCCCATGTGTGGAAGTTCTCCTGTTGTCTTCTCCATTCCCACAGCCCCTTCTGATAGGATTCACTTGGAGGAGTATCTATGGGAGGGTCAGCAAGCTGGAAGGGGGGCGAACACAGGGACAAATTTGGCTCCCTTCCTCAGTGGAGCTGCACTTGCAGAAGGAGGGTGAATGATTTCACTCCCTGCTCCTTTCTCACTCCAACCCACCCAACCCGTGCACGTCTTTCTTTGTGCAGATCCTACAAGCCTAGAAAAAACCGGAAGGGGGTGCAATTGGGGAAACTCAGTGTTCCATACACCAAGTGGGAAGATACTACCAAATGTTTTGAGCTTTCCTATGTTGCAAGCCCTCTCAAGTGAAGGATGTTGTCATGCCACATTTTGTCAATTGTTGACCTTTTAAAGTGATATAAAGCCAGCAGACCATAGAAAAGCATAGAAAGAACACACCTAAAGGACATATGACCTTGCGAACAGTGCAAGCTCTGTCCACATATTTTCCCATCATACAGAGTGCTGCAAGCTTCAAGCAGTTTGGCAAAGATAAACAGAATGCACAGGGGACTGGCTGGCAGGGAATAAACTCTTAAATAACAAAAAAAGATGCCATTAGTATGTATGAACATAAATTAATCCATTCAATCAGATACTGAACCAGCTTTGTGCACTTCTGGTATCAGCCCAGCCATAGTCTGACAAACACGGCTACATCTCTCAGTTTAAGCAAGGCCTACCACCCACAGTTGGATAACATGCATGAACCTTGAAGCTCTTGTAAGCAAGCAACAAGGGGGGCTGTAACTGGATAAAGGAAAGAAAACGGGTGGGAATAGGCAATAGGGCCATATAACAGTACATCAAGAGACAATACAAAGAAATGTATGAAGACATAAGCCACTAGAAGCCAACCCCAATTAAAAGGTCTCGCCATTTTTTTTTACAGGGTCAGACTTTCTGAGGAAGAGGGAAGTCCCATAGTTGTGGGTCAGCCAACAAGAAATCATTCTTACGTGAACTTGAACCCAATCAAAGGAAATACAAAAAGAGACACTTGGTCTGAGAAACTGTAATAAGGCACAAGGGAAGAGACAGTGTCTTAGGAACACTGTATGACTGTGCAGTGGCTCAGAGGTTAAGATGCTGAGCTGCAGACCAGAAGGTCGGTGGCTCAGCAGTTCAAGACCCTAATGCTGTGTGACAGAGTGAGTTCCCACCCCTGGCTCCAGCTCCTGCCAACCTAGCAGTTCCAAAGCAAGAAATTGCAAGTAGATAAATAGGTACCACTTTGGTGGGGAGGTAACAGTGTTCCATGCACCTTGGTGTTTAGTCATGCCGGCCACATGACCATGGAAACGTCTTCGGACAGCGCTGGCTCTTCGGCTTTGAAACGGAGATGAGCACGGCCCCCTGGAGTTGGATTCAACTGGCTTTCGAGCAAGGGTAACCTATGACGTTATTAATGCCAATTCTGACCCATATTTTTGATTGTGCTGATACAAACATGCAAACAAAGTAGTAATGTACTCCCATTAACCCATAGTAGTCAGAAACACCTCCTTATTCTGTGCCAGAGAAGCTTTGATTCTTTGACTAGCAGTGCAGTCCTCATCAAGTTACACTGTACTGTATCAGCTGAAGACAATGAGCTTAGAAGGCATATCTCTGCTTAGGGCTACATTGTAAACTATCTGAATTTTCATATTTAACCTCATATAGAATGCATTATAATGAAAATCCATGTGCATGTATATATACATATATAAACTGCATAAATGTTTATGAATGCCCAATATGTTGTGATTTCACATTAATCTGGGGGAACCCCAATGTGTCACCCCCTTTCCTGATACTTTACATGAAGATTACTGACTCCACATGATCGTGACTCATTAGAACAACTAGAATGTTTGAAGTTAGTGCTTATGTTAGCCAACATAGTTCTAGAGATATCAGTATATGGGAATATAATTTACCTTTCCTTTAAAATAAAAACAGTGTTCATGCTCCCATCAAAACCCGAACCTTACACAGCAGTTGATTTAACACACAATAATTTATATTGCCCCTTTTGTTTGGGGTGCCTATTTTGATAAGAGTGCAAGAAAACTTTGTAACAGCCATGGCTATTAACTTAAAGTCGCTTACGTGAACCGGATCCAAGATTTTGACCGCTGCTTTGCTCCCATTTTTCTTGTTGAATACCTTAAAAACTTTGCCATACGTTCCTTTGCCGATAGTCTCAGTTATTTCCCAGGTATCCGAAGGATCGGGAAAGCTATCAAATGATACTGTTTTGCCAGTTAAGGGCATCATCTCAAATATTAATCCCTAGAAACAAAACCAAAAATTATGCATTGAATCTATCATTATTAAAAGTTAAAACTCAGCAGGCAAGTACACACACTCAGTGCTTGTACACTCATTTTTCAAAACACACATACAAAGACCGGAACCAAATATGGGCCATTACAATCAGACTTACTCGCTCACACCACCCCAGGACTGTCAACTTCAAGTTAGGAAATTCCTGGAGATTTGAGGGTGCAGCCTGGGGAGGTCAGATTTGGGAGGGGAGGGACCTCAGCTCAGCTGGGTATAATGCCATAGAGTCCAACGTCCAGAACAGCCATTTTCTCCAGGGAAACTGATCCCCTTAGTCTACAGATCAGTTGTAATTCCTGCAGATCGATCACAAGGCCCCACCTGGAGGCTGAGAACCCTACACCAACCTCCAGGTGGTAGCTGGAGAGCTCCTGGGATTCGAACTTATTTGAACTGCTTGGGAAGGTGGCAGGGCTTTTTTTGTAGAAAAAGCCCAGCAGGAACTCATTAGCATAAATCTGCGTGTGCATCTGTTTTTCGTATGCTTGAAAACTGCTTAGTAACAGGCAACATTTATTCATTAAACCTAGTGTGTTGTCTCACTTCCTGGGAAATAAGAGCATTCGTTGGCCAATCCGCCCTCTGTATACACGGGAAAATTTCTCACGCCACGCCCACTGTCGTACATAAGACTGAGTTGGGCATTCGGAACCATTCTTAGAGGAGGTCCGGTATCACTTCCCTCTGTAGCCACACACACAGAGGTTTTAGCTGTAGCTGAAGCCAGCCGGAACTCCGTTCCTGTGCGTTCCTGCCCATAAATAGCCCTGCAAGGTGGACTCTATGGCATTATCCCCCACTGAAGTCCCTCCACTCCCCAAACCTCACTCTCCTCAAGACTTCACCCCGAAGATCCCCAGGAATTTCTCAACCTGGTCCTGACAGCCCTACACCCTACTCGTCTTCCTCTCCAGCCACAATCTTTGATTTTGAGCACCTCACAGATGGAACCCTGTCAATCTGTGCTTATCAAATCTCCATAAAGCGCTGAATAATTGACCTTTGTGTCTGGAGGATTTTAATCCTGCCTATCAACAAAAACACTCTTGGAGGCAGTTTACAAATAAAATGACCCAGTAATAAAATAATGCAATATAGGCATTAAAAATGGTTACACACAATTCTAGACTAAAAGCAGCACGGAATGCAGTACAATATAGCAGTCTTCCTTTGTAGACCCGAAACCCCCTGAGCCTTGAAGTGCCCTGGCTCTGAGCCTCTTCAGGCTTTAGAGGTTATCGCCAGCTCTTTGAATTAGTCCTGGAAGCAACCTAGCAGCCAGGGCAGTTGACTAAGAATTGGCAAGATGTCTTATCTGAAGACAGTGCCCATCAGCAGGCTAGCCAACACATTTTGCACCAACTGAGCAATCACAGACAGCCACACAAAGAGCGCCTTTACAGTAATCTATTTTGGATGTGAACAGAGCATGAGTAATTAAGGCCAAATCTTGCCTCTCAAGGAAGCGCCACAATTGGTACAACAGAAGGTGGTGAAAGATACTAAGGGCACTGTATACCAAAGAGGAGATATGCACATTTGCACACCCAGACCTAACCCAACACCAGAACTAAAAACCTGTTCCTTTAGAAGAACAGTTGGTTTTATACCCCACCTTTCACTACCTGAAGGAGTCTTGGAGCATCTTATAATCACCTTCTCTTCCTCTCCCACAACAGACACCCCGTGAGGTAGGTGGGGCTGAGAGAGTTCTGAGAGAACTGTGACTGGCCCCAGGTCACCTACGATGCTTCAAAACCTGGGTCTCCAGATTAGAGTCCTGCCGCTCCTAACCACTACACCAAAGTGGCTCTCTCTTTAGGAGCAGTGGACACACATCCAGACCAGTGTTCCCTCTAAGCTGAGTTAGTGTGAGCTAGCTCATAGTTTTTTAGCCTCCGGCTCACACATTTTTGTCTTAGCTCAGGAAGCATGGTTCCAGAGTAAACTAATTTATGCAGTATCCAAATTAGTCACTCACAACTTTAAAGCCAGTAGCTCACAAAGTAGAATTTTTGCTCACAAGACTCCACAGCTTAGAGGGAGCATTGATCCAGACTAGGCCAAGTCTTTGATCCCTGACTGGCCAGTGTCAGCTCCATCTCCACATGGAGATGGGATTTTGTGGTTTCCCTGTTGCTGGTGTGGATGCATGTAAAGCACAGCAGCAACAGGGCTTCTACATGGCAGGTTTCCCCACAATTTCCCTGTTCCAACACCCCCCCTCTGGAAGTGCCCACCAGGGCTTTTGCCATTTTAAAAAAATCAGCACTAGATCATCATTACATTGGTATATCATTGTAACTACAGGTATGGTGGGTTCTTTGAATTCTTAACTTTTTTTCCCCAAAGAAAGTCTACAAGGCTTGCGAAGATATGCCTTTTTTCCCTTATATCCCTACAAGGGAGGGGGATAGAGACTTACCTTTACAAAAATTAAAGATGAAAATACAGAGAACTGCTGAGAACAATATTCTGGAGCAGATTTAAAAAGTAGCAATAAAAGCCCCCCCATGACCGGGGGAAGAAGTGGCTCCTGCTGGTACAGTGTCAGGGAAATTGGCTGTCACGTGGACCAGAAAATCCAAATTTTCCCACCCAAACAGCAGCTGGCTTTACTATGATATTTCCCAAACCTTTGGAGCAAAGCAAGTTTGAGAAAGATCAAACAAGCTGTGGAAATCCCTGGAGGTGCAGAAATGCACCATGATGCTGTTGGGAAGCACGGGGGGGGGGAATCCCCCAAAGCATTGAGTGCAGGGCAGATAACCCATGTAGAAATGTCATGAGAAAGCTTAATTTCCATGACCCTATTTGAAACTGGATCAAAATGGGGCAAAATAAACTGCCTCATCATAATCTGTCTCGTCATACAAGAAATGCTGGGGATGCCCACCCACCACTTATTCAAAAAGGGACACTGGATAATGTGAGCAATCACTGTTAAGATCCTTAAGGTGCCAAGGAGATTTGTTTTTCACAACTGCCTCCTACAAGATAATTGCCTCTACCCTTTTCCTTCAAAGATCCATTTTGTTTCTTGGCCCCAGTCAATTAGACCCCTGTGGCTAGCAACGACCCTATTTGAAACTGGATCAAAATGGGGCAAAATAAACTGCCTCATCATAATCTGTCTCGTCATACAAGAAATGCTGGGGATGCCCACCCACCACTTATTCAAAAAGGGACACTGGATAATGTGAGCAATCACTGTTAAGATCCTTAAGGTGCCAAGGAGATTTGTTTTTCACAACTGCCTCCTACAAGATAATTGCCTCTACCCTTTTCCTTCAAAGATCCATTTTGTTTCTTGGCCCCAGTCAATTAGACCCCTGTGGCTAGCAACTTGTCCAAAATAATTGAACTCCATGCAAGCAATTTTGATTAGATTGAACCCCAACAGCATTCCAAGATTGAACTGTCGAACTCACATACTCTAAGCCAGTAAGCTACAGAATGTTTTGGGTCTAAATCACCAGAGGCATAATTTTAAAACTGTCTTATTTCTGGGAACAATTCCACTGCATGGTTTCGTGCAGATGCAGTGGTGACAATGAGCTTACTTGGCTGGCATTCACCACCACAAAGTAAACGTGAAGATGGGCTCTTATTGGGTACTTTTAGCACAAGTTTTTTCTCTACTTGCACTGGCCTCCCTACTCATTTCAAAGCTTGCAGCTAAACCAAGGAGCTTGAGTTCTATGGAACCAAAGAGGACACAGGCACCATCACGTCAAGCAACCAGGAAATCTGACATCAACCTGGGCTTTGACAGAAGTTCATGCCATATCAGTTCCCTGAGGGCCTATGTGACCATCTGGATCTACCAGCCTACAACCTATAAGAAGTTAAAGGAGCCCGCTGTCTTGTAGTGATTAGAAGTCATCATCTTAAAACCCAGGTGGTAATTGTCAATCCATGACAAGTAAGTTACAACATGTTGCCCCATTGATCCATCAGTACAGAAGACCAGATCAAGGATATCAAGCATATCATCTTCTCTATGACTAGGGACAATGATGCACTTGGACAGCTCTTACGGCTGTTAAGGCAACCTTGATGTCCTGGTTATCTATCAAGTTGGCGTTGGATGGTAGAGTCCCTCAAAATCGATAGCCTTGGGAATTTCAGCACCAAATACAAGCTCAACTCCATTAGACTAGACCAGGCAGGAAGAATTATGGAAGGGACCTCCAGGATCATCTAGTCCAAGACTGTTAGGTACAAAGTAAGCAGTAAACTAACAGCATCCCCAATGTGCCTCTGACTGTCAACATGAAATACGGTACATACAAAATTCCAACCAAGAAAGCACCTGGAGATGGTGAAGGGAGCTTAACAGATGATGACAACTCCCTGTCCCTGGTAGGTGATGCTGCATCCAGGACCCTGATGGACAAACCAAGAAGAGACCCACACCTCCCAATGCATCCAAACTGTTCTTGGTAATACATTCCAGCTCACTTTCTCATTCAGGATTAAATCCTGATGATCTCCATCTTCCCACAAACTGATCTGGCATTCAACACCACCAAGCTATTCATGATGATAAGAAATTAAGAAGAAATTAATCAGGCCCAGGGAAGCAGACTGGCCATTCATGATGTTTTCGATCAGTGAATGGAGATTCCAAAATGTAAGCAATACTTCAGTGTGGGACCCCAAAAATTCCATTGAAGGGTCTGCTTCATACACTGCATTTTTAAAGAATACATTTAAGATTTTAAAAGCTTATATGAGAATAGATCTTGTCAAAACTTGGAAGCTAAAGCAGTGTTAACCCTAATTGGTATTTGGATGGGAGACCACCAAGAAAGTTGAACATCACTACACAAGAGGCAGGCAATGGCAAACCACCTCTGTTTGTCTCTCGCCCTGAAAACCCTACAAGATCAACATAAGTTACCTGTGACCCAATCACACTTTCTATCACCATCAGAGTGAGAATTAGTCAAAACATATGTGTAAATATGCACTATGTAGGCAGGACAGAAGATGGTCAATAAAAGCCCAGATAGCAAATGTCAACACAAACTTATTTTCTACTAGAAAGCTGTATGTACTCTCTGGGCTGAACCCGGCTACCATAAACAGTGTATTCTTCTATGGAACCTCTCTAGTATTCTGGGGGACCATGCATATCCCACAGAGATGTGACTGGCACAGGTCAATCACTTCACTATGTATCTCGTCCCTCCTATTACCTTATCCTCTTACCATTCATACAAAACCATTTTCTCTTATTGCCTAATCCACAGACATCCAAGAAAATGGTTTTAGGAGCTGAGTGTAAACATATATTGTTTCAATTAAAACAGATGAGTGTAAACATACACTGTTTCAAATAAAATAGATATGCATGATCAGGTGTTGGACTGGGGCCAAACAAGTCACAAACTAGTATTTTCTCTAGCATTGAATAAATCTAGCTGATAAGCTTCAACCTGAGTAGGACAAAGCTGGGACAAACTCTAGCAACAGTACGTAGTTAAAGTAGTGTTTGTTGTTCCCCATGTGGTGACCCTGCGTGATTTTCAAGGCAAGAGAGGTGGGTTGTCACTGCTTTCCTCTGCATAGCAGCCCTGTACTTTGGTGTTCTCCCAATCCAAGCACTCACAGGGGCAAACCCTGCTTAGCTTTGTAGGACAAGGGGAAAAGAATGTGATTTCTGAATATGATTTCTGACACTCTCTCCTTGATGTATATTGATGTATACTGACAGCTGTCACTGTGCCTTCAAAGGTTTAATCATAGATCCAAATTTTGGTATGTAACCTAGAATCTTTTGATTAGAGAAACTTATAGCAAAACATATTTTATATCTGCATTTTTGTGTATAAGAAGCCTCTGTAGAAGGAATTAGGGTGCAATAAGAATGGAATGCTATTTAGAAGTTGCAAGGCCGCCGAGAGCGAAGTTTAATGTGATTCACAGCTTTTATCAGCTAGTTCTCCACATGCAAGCCCAGGAAGGACCCAGTGTTCTCTAATGTTCCCAATGTTCTGAGGACAAGGTAAGCAAGTGTAATTACTGACAGCACTGACAGATGCACTGAGTCAAATTATGCTTGTATGATGTTAACTGCTCGGTACCAGTTAGAGACTCTTTAATGTGTAAATAATATGTGATGTCATTTGGGGTATAAGACCTTCTGCCCTTCCTGGTTATGGCAGAATACAGCTTTGGAATTACTGAGGTGCTAAGGCACTCAGCCTTGTATTCCCTGTTTCAATGCATTAAACAGATATTCATCTAACTCGTTGGACTCCGACTGTGTGTTTCCAATTCGGCAACGGGAGCACACAGGCACAGATTTGTGTATCAGCTTCTGAGATCTGACAAAACAGAGCTAGCCTGGGCCATCCAGGTCAAGCCTTTTAAAAGATACTCTCATATAAAATGATGACAGACAATTCATTTTGCCATGATCTTCTGTGCGTCACATTTTGATTCTGCTCCTCCTTCAAGGAGGTGAGGTTCTCCCTCCACCATTTTATCCTCACAACACCACTGGGAGCCACTTCTGCACTGTCATTTTTGTCAGTCGTTTGTCCTTATTGCCTTGGGTTCCCCCCCCACCCCTTTCCACGTGTGTTTTGATCCCTCTAGGACTACTAGAGAGAGCAAAACACATGGGGGGGGGAACACTGAAGAAATAGGGACAAAGGAGTGACAAAGATGGCAGTGTGGAAGTGGTCTGAGATAGGCTGGGCCAAGGCTGGGCCAAGACTGACTGCTCCAAAGTCCCATAGTAAGATTGGTGACTGAGTGGGCATTTGGACCTGCATCTCTCCAGCACTTGACTGGCACTTTAACTACTATACCCATACTGCCTTAGCTGTGAATCCAAAGTCCTGCATTCAAATAACCACTGCCGCCATGAACTCACTGTCCTGACTAATCATTTTCAATCACAGCTGCAGCCTTTACCCATTTGCAATACGGGGGAAATGCTGATTTACATTGCAGAGTAGAGATTACTGAATGTATACATAATAATATACTTATTATTTAAATATTATATAAGTATATATTTATATATTATATAAATATATAATAATAAACATAAACAACTTATATAAATTATATTAATAAATCGTGCAAAATGGAACTTCTGTCTCTTGGTGCATACGGACCTTGCAACTAATGAACAAAATTCAGTTCTTTTCCTTCTAGTGGCACTCAATTATGAAAAAATAGAGAACATAAGGGTAATTTTTCAGCCAGTGGATGCTTAATCAATATTTATGACCAGCAAGCTAGGTCCCGAAGTTTACGGACCTTTTAATTTTCTTATTACAATCCAATGAAAATGTAAAATGTCAGAAAAATCAATTCAGTATTAAACTCTCTTAACTTTATTTGGCAGAACTGACAACAACCAAGAACTGGGTCACCAGTAACCCAAGAATGACTTGCTTTACCCGTAACTGATATCCAAGTCAGAAAGTACGACAAAGTATTAGATAACATAGTGCAAGAAAGGAAAGGACCCTAAACTAAACAACTGGACATATATATAATGGTGTGCATTCTACCCCGGACCGACCATTCTACTAAAGAAAGTGTGAAGCTTTCCCCCGGTTTGAGAAGCCTATCCCCAACTGAACAGCCACTTAAACTGGAGGGAAGTTGGATCCACACCGATGGCTGGCCACAGATAAACCACCCGAATGACAGCACATCTACCTAGGAGGCACCTACAGTATGATTCAGTCAACAAGAGTCCTGTGATTACACTGATAAAAGTAAACGAAACTTACACTGATTTCAGTGAACTGCAAGGTTGGACTCAAGTTTGGATTAGGAGTTTTCCAGCATTCACATGATGTTAAAACATGAATTATGAAGGGAGTGTGACGACTGGGGCCATATAGCCAATACAAAACCTAAAATTGAAACACTCTGTAACCCTCAACACACTTACTTGACTTACAGGTTTCATTGCAGCTTATTCCTAGATGGTTATCAGATCCATGGCAGAGACCATGAACACACACACATGAACCTGCCTCATACCGAATCAGACCACCAGTCCATCAGGGTCAGCAGACCCGTAGCTGGGGAGGGGGAATTTGGAGACAATGCCCCCTACAGATGAGCAATGCCCCAAAACAGTCAGAAACATTAAAAATATATTTTAAAAATGTAAAATATGCATGGGGTTTCCAAAATTCCCGGACACAGTCAAGGAAGCCTCAGTCTTATTTTCTTTTTTCCGGGCTAAAGAATAAATAGGTTTTTAAAAATGCAAAAAAAGTTTTTCTGGGCTAAAGAATAAATAGGTTTTAAAAAATGCAAAAAAATAAAAATAAAATTGCAAAATACAAGAGAGTTGGAGATCCCCCCCACTTACACAGAAAAGCAGCCCAGAATCAGGTCTCTCCAATTGAAAGGACTAGAGAACTAGAAGGGACTAGAAGTTGCAGCAGAGCCAGACCTGCTTCTGCTGCTGCTGCAAGAGGAGCCGCAGGCATGGCAAGGGTGCCCCCCCCAATTTCCCCATGCACCACCAACCAAATTTTTCTGGCTATGCCCCTGAAAGCCAGTATTGTCTACTCACACTGGCAGCTGCGCTCCAGAGACTCAGCAGAGGTCTTTCACATCACCCACCACCTGAGCCTTTTAGCTAGAGATGCTGGGGACTGAAATCTGGAACCTTCAAGCAGATGCTCTACCCCTGAGCCACAGCTCCTTTTCACTTCCTGGAATGTAGCTGGAATGAATCTAGAAGTATTCTAAAAACACATTTATCCTTTCCCAACAGGTTTCACATGGCCTGACATTACACACACATTTGTGACCACACTGAATGCAAATGGTCATTGTCCACTGCATCTTACCAATTTCCCTGTGTATATATTGTCTTATAAGCAATTCCCTCCACATCTAAGTGACTTTTGCTTCCTGTTACTATAGTTAGGGCAGAAGAGACATACCTTAACTAATGATATTTGATTTATGCAATGGAAGCAATACCTTCATAGGAAATTGTGTGTGACGTATGCATCACTTTATTGAGGGACAGTTCTATCTAACTGAAAACAACACATGCTTTAATGCAGTTTTACGAAGTATGTTATTAATATGCCAGGACAATTGGCTGGAACTTCTCTGTGGCAGTCTAAGGCAAAAGCAGAGAATCCCACCTATTAAGTAAACATACTGACATTATTTGTAGCAGACTTTTGCACAATTAAGTGACAAAATACTCACAAAACAAGGTGGTTTAAAGTTCTTTTTTTCTCTGAAAATCAAATGTCTGGAAACAATCTCATTGGAATTACAACTTGCAACCCCACAAAAGGTTGCAGATGCAAACTATCCCATCTAGTTGTTAACTAGGTAGCTAAAAGCATAAAGAAAAACTAGACTCCATAAACAAGTCACTTGTGCCAATTACATGGTAAGTTGAAAAGAAACCATTGCTATTTCCAACTATATGAAGATCATCATCAGAGTAGCCTGTTTCCCCTTTATCACTGAAAGAAGAGCTCTTAAAACGTTAGCACTACACCTTCTCTCCAAGTAGCCTCATCCAGTTCCTCTCTCCACAAGAAGGGGCAATCTACAGAAACAAGAGCTCTTCTTAACTAGCATCACTTTTATTACTCCTTGCAGTTTTGGTTATTCAGTAGAGCCCTACTACCGTTTCCGGGTTTCAGGTTTTTAAATCCAGCGTCCATTCAGATCTGTGGACATACTGGTGTCGATTATTTATCTAATAATAACCCCCCAGCCCGGCTAATCTGTTGCAGGAAAAAGAAACAGGCGTTTCCGGGCACCCCACGACTCCCGCTTAAGAGTTCTGCTCTGCTCCCTTTCCAGTTCCTGGATCGTAACATAACTTTAAATGGAAGCCAGCTCCATTGATCTCTCTCCTGATTAGTTTGCGTTTCATCCTATAGCGAACCCATTTGTTTGGAGGTTATCCGGACTCCAGCCCCACGCACCTACTAGGGCGCACGCCCACCGGGCATCCCCAGAGGAACAGTCCACTGAAATCAGTGGCCTTTCATGGAAAGGTTATTCGGAAGCCCCACTGAGTGCAGCGAGGTTCGCTTCCAAGTCCTCCCTTCTGCCCCACTTTTTCTCCAGGCGCAGGGGCGGGGAGGTTCAACTGCAGCAGGTCACCTGTTGGCTAGAAGACGCACAGGACGCCAGTCGCCTTTGTGCGCCTTTCCCTCGAAACACGTGCTAAACCGCCCCCCCCCCCAAGCCCCTTGCTTCGACGACCACGCCTCTGCTAGGGGGCGATCCTCCCTCCTCACGAGCTCCTGCCCGTTTTTCGACGACTCTTCCTGACGTCAAGGAGCGGGGCTTCCACTCACCTCGCCTGGCGCTGCAGGGGTAGGGACGCGGCGGCGGCGGCGGCGGCTCGGGCGTGGTTTGGGGGCTGCCAACGCCACCTCCCTCTCCCCCTTCCCTGCTTGTGCCCTCGGACAGCTCGGCCCATTCGAGGCGCTCCTACAAGCCAGTTGGAAGAGCACCTGCGTCCCCCTCTCCGGCTACGTCGGAGGATCAGGTTGCTCCGGAGTAGGAAGCGGCTTCCACCATTCAGGACCGTGACCCCTTCCAGCAACGGAAGTCTTGCCTTGGGGGCTCATAGAAGGTCGGCCGTTTCGGACTTCCCCCTTCCCCTACTTTCCCGGCAACCCGAAGAGAGAACGCGGCGGTATTTCTACCGCCCCCCCCCCCCCCCCGGGCACACCCAAAAAAAATGTCGAGACCGGCGCGCCTCCTCTGGAGCGGCCACCTGGCGTCAGGAGGCACCCGCCAGCGGCTTTGCATTAAACGGCGAGGACGGCTCAGCTCCTCCTCCCCGCCCAGCTAGTCTGTTCTCGTGGTCGTGAAAGGGCGCTGCCGGTATCGGCTGAGGGACTCTTCGCTGGATCGTTGTTTGTTCCTCGCAGTGCCCTCAGAAGAACCTGAGCTTTGAGGGAACAAGGCACGTTTAACCCGGAGACGGAAAACTGCCACACTTTTAAAGCCACCCTCTTCCTACTAATCGACCCGTTTTAAGCAATGTTAATCACCTGCTTAATAATCCATAGAAGATTCTGTAGCCCAAACACTGGTTGCTGCAAGCCCTTTATTAGGCAGTGCTGCACAAGAGATAAGTAATAAATATACATAGGAGCACCCGGCACAATTGTTTCAGTGCACTGGCAGTTACTGGCAGGTATTCACTACTATCATCTCTTTCTGTAAAGCATCTCTAAGAAGCCCTTTAATTACATGAAAACAAATTAGAATCATAGAGTTGGAAGGGACCTCCTTCCAAAAATAAATAAATAAATAAATAATAAATCTAGTCCAAAGATGGCCTCCCCCCTCCAGGATCCCTGGTCAAACTGGCCTGGAGAAAATCGCTTCCTGGCTCAAAAGTGGTGATCAGCATTTCCCTGGGCATATAAGAAAGAGCCAGGAGAACTAAGCACTGATTCAACCCTTCCTGCCCTCCTTCTCATGATCTGCCCAAGTTCACAGAATCAGCATTGCTGTCAAATGGCCATCTAGCCTGTGTTTTAAAATCTCCAAAGAAAGAGGTTTACCTGTTATTGCCTTCACATACTGGTTATGCTACCATCCCACCTACCCCCTCCAATACACCTTAGATTCAAGATCTGATCTCTTTTTTTTAAGAGTCAGATTTGATTCCACACTGAACCACGTTAATCTCTATAGCTGTAGGCTGCAGACCCGCACTTTAACAGAAGATGCTAGGGCTTGGATAGCTCCTCAACTGCACTACAGTGAAGTGCCACATGAACACACATGAAAGCTGCCTTTTATTGAATCAGACCGTTGGTCCATCAAGGTCAGTATTGTCTACTCAGAATGGCAGCAGGTTGCCTGGACCTGGGATTATTATCACAGCACCTGTTACCTGATCTTTTTAAGTGGAGATGTTGGGGACTGAACCTGGGACCTTCTGCATGCCAAGCAGATGCTTTACCACTTGGCCACAGTCCACCCCTCCTTAGGATCTCAGTCTGTCTGACAACAGGCTTTACATAGCTATTTTGGGCTGCCATGAAAGGGCTTTTTCTTCTGATCATCATGGAAGCCCCAAAGTTCTCTTATATATACACATACAGCAGTTGAATTTTGTCTCTGTTTTAAAATGGGTTTTGAGGGTAATTTTTAAAAAATACAATGTGATGTTTTTACTGGATAATGTGAGTCATCTGGAGTACCTGTTGGATGCTGTGATTAAGCGACACTACAGCCCCTTCCAGAGTGTCCCACTCATGAGTGTCCAAGCAAGCTGGCTGAAATGAGCCACAGAAGTGGACTCAAGAAAATAGTTACATTTCCATGAGGGCTTTTTTGTTGCTTACAGTTATAACCCACTTTTCCTTCCTACAAGATTTCCACCTGGTGCCAAAGAGATACCTCATTAAGCTTAATTATATAATTGCACTTGGAATATTCTTAGAGCCACACTTGTGACAACTGAACACACCTGATGGGAAGCCATAGATAGCCAGAGCTCAGTGCACATGTGTGACCTAAACACAAATTGTATGCTAATTCCAGCACAAAATGGAACAGCTACCATTGAGCTCCCAAATTCAGGCAGAATATACTGTAACATTCTGTTTGGGTAATTGTTTCTCTTCTTGAAAAATTCCAAGGAATGTGATGCTGTCTGTGTTCTTTCACATTTATTTGATTAATATACATCTGCCACATTCTTTCTTCTAAAGATGCTTTCAAAACTGCATTTTAGCCCCCTTTTGAAGACATGTGTAGATAAGTGATCCATATAATCCCATTTAAAAGACTGGCTGATATAGCAAATTGTTGATAGGATACAGATTCTTTTGTGTCTAGAATGAAGCTTCAGCCTCTCCCAAAATGTCCCCATTCTTGGTTCACCAACAGGAAGGAAGCTTATCTTGGTCCTCTGAACTGGAAAATATCAAATAAGTGAGGCAGCTAGCAGTAGGGTTGACCCAAGTAGCAATGGAGAAATAGTCATCAGACAAAATCAAAATGGCTTCCTCTCACAATCTCAAACTCCTGTATTAGTGATTAATGTTGTGCCATATCTGAAACATCACAAATGGAGGGATATTTGTATGAGGGGAAGTGATCTGAGATTAAGATACTGACCTTCTAATGTGCCCAAATATACCACAATAGACTGCCCCAAGCACTAAATGGATTGTACTCTCACAATAGACTAACAGGACAGAGGCAGTTTCCATGGAAACTTGGCTTCAAACGATAGAAACCTCTATGCAGCTTGTTGTAGTTTGTCAGGCTTGTTTTAATGCAGTTGTTTGGTGATTTTATTGTACTGTTTTACTTGTGAGTTACATTTAGCAGGTCTCTGGAGAGGCAGCATACATTTTCTTTAATAAATAATTATAGGTTACAAACCGCTGTACCTGGAAATAAGCTGGTGCTGACTGTGCAGTGCAGGTATTGTATATTCCCTGGAGGTTAAGTACGCTTAGGTTGCCAATCCTAAAAATACTCCTGAGCCCTGAATAGCTGCTTGAGAAGTCTCATAGATGAAAATCTGCTCAGTTTCTGCCTATTGTTCAGCAGGTAACTATAAATGTGACCAGCTAGAGAAAAGCTGTCAATGCTAATGCCACAGAATTTTGTTAGTTGTTATCACAGACATTACATGATTGAACAGTTCAGTCATTTCTAGGCCATTTGAACTACATCATGGCATATGTTTGTATGGTACCCAACCTGTTTGCAAATTTGAAGGCTTTGGTTGTCAAATCCTAGGTGCATCCACAAACATTCCTGGGTCCTTCACTAATCTCTAGAGGATATTCCAAAAATAGCCATCAGGGGATTTGCATTTGGATTTGTTGGTGTTTCTATCCAATTAGGGAGTACAGCAAACAGTAGCACAAACCACTTTATGTTTTCTGGAGGCCTGAGGCCTGTAAAAGTAGACAAGGTAGCAGAAGGCTTCTTAGCACTTCCCCATCTATTTTACAAACCACGCCCTTCATGCTGTTTCCTTAAAGCTACTAGGCCCAGACCTTGAGAGGAATCATATACCTTTAAGAAATGAATAGAAGATTCATTTTTTAAAAACCAAAAGTCTTCCATCATTTAGGTATGTTGCTGCTAAAAAGCTACCCCAGCTGACCTTCTTCTTTAAGTGGGACTCTTAAGGATATAGGTCCAGATCTAGTCTGTCCTTACTTATTCTGGTCTAGGACTAGGGTTCCCAACTCCATCTTGGGGAACTTCCTGGAGATTTGGGTTGGTGGAGGTAGGCTTGCCAAGTCCCCCTGGGGGCCGGGGAAACCCCCACCCCAGAGGCCCGTTCCCCGCTGCCGGCGGATCAGGCCCCGGGGGAAGCCCCACCCCAACGTGCGCGTCACCCAGAAGTGACGTGACCACGCCGGGCGTGCTGGGGGTGGGGCCACAGTCATCTGAGGGAAAACTCTATGGTTTCCCCTCGGATGGTCGTGGCCCCGCAACCAGCATGCCTGGCGTCGTCACATCACTTCTGGGTGACGTGGATGCGGCGCGCGTGTGCAAAGCGCGTGCACGCGCCCTCCAGACGCCAGCCGGGAGTCCCCCACTGCGGCACAACACCCAACTTGGCAACCCGAGGTGGTGGAGTTTGCTTAAAGGGGGGGGGAGCTCAGCAGGGAAGTGATGCCATGGAGTCCATCCCCTGAATTACCATTTACCCCAGGGAAACTAATCTCAATAGTCGAGATAAGTTATAATTCCAGGAGGACTTCAGACCCATCCTGAAGGTTCGTAACCCTATCTAGGACATAAGTTTACAAGCACTGTTTGCTTACCACCAGTGTTGTTTAAGTACCTGTAGTAATGGCTGGAAACAGGAGAATCCAATGAACACAAATGTATTTTAATCTGCATACGCCGTACACATTTTAATATGTATTAAATTATGTATATGTTTTAATATAGCTACAACTTAACCAGTGTGTAAGTCCTTGTGGTATTTCATTACCCAAACTGTTTCGGGGAAACCACCTTTATCATCCATGTTAATGTGAATATTATAAAGCACAAGTACATCTAGCAATCATTTTTATGGGGGGGACCCCCAAACGTTAATCACAACTCTGTACTCTCATGGAAACAAAGTCTTTCCCTGTGCAGTTTACCTAGATGAATAGTCACTGAGAATTAGATTTTTTTTTAAAAAAAATCTGTATTCCAGAGACAAAGAATGGTTAAAAATCCTCAGCATTTCCTTATTGCTGTGCTTCAGTTAAATGGTGCTGAGTTAAATGGTGTCCTCTTTGAATTAAATAATAGAACTTGGCAAACTCAGAGTAAACTAATACATGACTGTTTCTTAAAACGACAACATTACTAATTAATGTAATGGCAAAGCAGGCTATGTTTCACACTGTTCTTCAATGCCAGGCAGCGAGCTTTATTGAAGAAAAATGGGCTACTAATAGGTTATTGTTAGTAATGTCTCTGGCCTTTGCCAGTGGAAGAATGTGCACATTGCTTTACAGAGTAAGTGCAGAAATACAAGGTCACTACCCAGAAGAGCTTACAACAGACCATGGTCCAGTAGAAAAGTGTAAATAGAATGATCTTGAGGTGGAGGTAGATCGAGGGCTTGATCAGCCTAGGCCAGATGGCATTGCATTGGCCTTGTCTGAGTACCGGAAGAGCCTGAGAGTTCCTGGATATGGCTTTGCTTTTTTGGAAAACAGGTGGGTGCTCTATCCAGGAGTGCTCTTTCAGATAATCTGATATAGAAGCAATTTCCTCTCCGTGACAGTGCCACCAATGCCACATTGATCTATCCTTCTGTAAATTCTTCATATTAAACTATTGTATTGCACTGTCTTATAAGGCTTCTCAAACCCAGAAATGTTAAAGGTGTGTTTATGGACCAGAGGAGGGGAGTGTCACAGGCTGGAGTGCAGGCAGGGCGAGAGAGGGGTAGTCCGGGTCCAGTCCGAGGTCAAAAGCCAAGAGGTCAAGAAACCAAAACACCAAGTCCAAAGCACAAACTGCAAGCATAGTCGTCAAGCCAGAGTCCAGGGGTCAGAAGCCAAAACACCAGAGTCTAGGGCACGAACCAAGAGCGTTGTTGTCAGAGTCGGGGTTGAGGAGCCAAGAGTTCAAAGTGGGAAACAGAAATCAGGAACACGGGCGATGTGGGTGCAGAGTGTCATCAAGCTGACTAGTTGCTGGCACAAGGGATTAACCGAGAGTGAGGAGCTAAATATCCCTCCGGGCTGTTGTCAATTACTGGCCAGCGCAGTGAGAGACCACCTGCTGCATCGGGTTGCCAAATCCTGCCGGTGCTGATCTCGCAAACGGGCCACTGGTGGGGGCGAATCAGGGGGGCTGTTTGACATGTGTTGTTCCGCCTCACCTGTTACCGGAGCAGCCTCTGTGGCTTCATTGGGGCCAGGTGTAAATTCTGCCGGAATTGGGAGCTCATCCTCAGCAGCACTCAGGACTTCTGCTGGGGCCGGGAGCTCATCCTCGGCTGTACTCATGACAGGGAAGGAGCCAGAGACAGGGTTAAGGTTAGTGTTCATGCCAATCACGGACACCCCCATGTTTGCCATCTGAATGCATTTACTGCTAATCAAACTAACCTAAATACTTGTCAACAGAAGTCCTCTTCAGACAACATATCCCAGGTGACAAGAATCCGGGTAGAGGGTGGGTATGCATGAGTGTACTGGGCTCATCTCCTAGATAATGACAATCACCAGAACATGTGTTTGGTTAGTTCCTATCCATGAACAGAGTGTATGCATGTAGGCTCCATGCTCATTTCTGGGAATATTGAAAAAAGTAGAGTCCTTGATCATGGGGACAGGGCTTAGGCATGTACAGCTTGTGTGTGTATCAGTGTGCCATTCTCACATTCCAGCAATCACATGTGGAGGACGGTGGTGCCA
>NW_015168047.1:702558-749759 GCF_001447785.1 Gekko japonicus
TTTGTCTTATGTAGAGGGCTAGAAGGCAGCCTTTAGAAGTCTTCTAAAACACAAGGAGGAGGAGGAGGTTGGATTTATACCCCGCCCTTCACTACCTGAAGGAGTCTCAGAGCGGCTTGCAATCTCCTTTCCCTTCCCCTCTCCCCCACAGACACCCTGTGAGGTAGGTGGGGCTGAGAGAGCTCTTCTGGGGACTGCTCTTAAGAGAACAACTCTGAGAGAACTTGTGACTGACCCAAGGTCACCCCAGCAGCTGCATGTGGAGGAGTGAGGAATCAAACCTGGTTCTCCCAGATTTGAGTCTGCACTCCTAACCACTACACCAAACTGGCTGTGAAAGGACCTAGATTTACATTCTGGGGCAAGGATGTTGGTGCTGCCATCAAACAGGCCCTGTCATGTTGCCCACCTGCCAGATCTCTAACAGGGCAGGTCCCCTCCAGCTGACTGAATCAAATAGGTAGTAGTAGGGAATCTTTGGACAACCTCACAATAGCCATGTGAGATGGGTCTCACACTGTGATTTGCCCATGGCTACTCAGTGAGTTTAACAGAAGGTGAAATTGGGTCTCTCATCACCAAACTGATCCATTGCAAACTCTTGGACCTTAGGAAGACCGCACAAAGCCTTCAGTGGACATGCAAAATCTCCTCATCTCCTAATATGATTTAGGTTTACAGTGGAAAACTGTAATTACAACATTGGACACAATTACAATATTGGACAGGACACTCGTTTCAGCAGAAAGAAGTACTTGAGATTATGTTAACATTTCTACAGCTGCAAATCAGGCAACACTCGCAATTGTTTTCTAGGACTGTCCTGTCATAAATTAACCCCTAATTACAAACCCACAAGAACAGGAACAGTTTCTTCACACAGTTAATCTCCTCTCCTCCCAAGCAAGATCATTCCTTACTCAATTTGGTGTAGTGGTTAAGAGTGGCAAACTCTAATCTAGAGAACTGGATTTGATTCCCCATTCCTTCACATGCTGCTGCTGGAGTGACCTTGGGTCAGTCAAAGTTCTCTCAAGAGCCGATATCTCAGAGCTCTCTCAGTGCCAGCCCCACCTACCTCACATGGGCAGAGTTCAGACTGGCAGTTTGCCCCAATATAGGCACGAGCCACAAACGTTTCACAAACGGATTAAAGGGGCCGTTCACACAGGCACATCTATTAGGCATTCCCCAGCTGTACTCAACCCATCTTGTAATGCTTCCCTCCCAAGTTTAAAAGATACCAGGTGAAAGTGGTAGCAAACCCTGGAAAGCGTGATTATCCTGCTTCCATCCTGCTTCCTGGAAGTGTGAACGCAAAAAGCCGCGACCCGGTAGGGATGCACTTATGTGCATGAGCGCACAAGCGCACATAACCAGATTACCAGAAAAAGCCGCTTACAGCCGCGCCTCCGGGCCAACAGTGTGAATGCTCCCTTGCGCCTCCTCCCCGGTATGCTCCCGCATCAGTCGTTGCAGTGTCACTGGGAAAACCTGGAACAGTTTGTTCTGGGTCTTTTTTGCCACGACTCCCTCCCGCTTCAAACAGCCAGTCTGAACTCAGCCATGGTGTCTGCTGAGGGGAAAGGAAGGGAAGGGGATTGTAAACTGCTCTGAGAGTCTTGAGTGAAGAGCGGCGTATAAACCTAGTCTCTTCTTCTTCAGCATCATTTCACACTACCTAGATACAGCTGTCCCTGATCTGAATGGCCCAGGCTAGCCCAGTCTCATCAGATCTGGGAAGCCAAGCAGGATCAGCCCTGATTAATATTTGCATGGGAGACCACAAGGAAGTCCAGGATTGCTACACAGAGGCAGACAATGGCAACCCACTTCTGAACATCTCCAGGATCAACATATATCAGCTGTGACTTGACAGCACTTTCTGCCACCAGATACATTTGCAGTAGACTGGGAAAGGTGCAGTTGTAACAGGAGCAATCCCATTCAAACTGTGTGCCATTTCAGGAACCACACATATTCACAAGTACATGGACTTGTCAAAGAGATCTCAGAGCTGCTTGCTTGTGTGGAGAGATTTCTTTCAGAATCTCCATGCTAACTCAAATATGAATCACTCCAATATAATGATCAGAGGCAGCAAATTAAGATTTCAGCCTCTCCTTGGCAAGATGCTTGCCATAAATTTTTCATCTATTTTGATTTTAGTTTAACTTCTCTTTGGACTCCACACTTTGGCTGTATTCTTCTTCTTTCCCTCTGATCCAGCATTAGCCTCTGGCTTTTAACAGGCCTGGATGGCTTGGTGGCCACGCTGTTCCCGTGCCCCCACTCACAAGGTACTTGGCCATTTTCCTTTCATTTTGCTAGGACTTAGCTCATCATTATCTCCAAATGCTGAGACTACAGGGATTAAAGTGAAGGAATGGGGGGAAGGGATATGATGATAGTTATCTTCACCTACCTCCAAGGCAGGGATCAGCAACCTTTTAAAATGAAAGAGCCAAACAAGGTCAATATTCAGAGCAAGAGATCAACAAAGAGCCCGTGTAAGAAAGTCCCTTAGCATCACGGCAAATGTGCAGCTTAACAATACTGATTGTTGATATGTTGATTAAAAATCCATAAAGGTTCTGCAGCCCAAATACTGGTGGTTGCAAGGCTTTTTGGGAGGGATTGCACACAAGAGATCTCACAGTAAGTCACAAATATACATAGGAACACTCTGTGAAATTGTTTTAGTGTACTGGTAGACCCTTGCCATTACATTACTAGCAACTGTTCACCTCTATCATCCCTCTTCCTGTAAAGCAAAGAAGCCTTTTAGTCCTCCCTTAAAAAGCTCTACCTGCTGTTCTCTTCACATACTGGTTAATCTAGCATCCCACCTGTCCCTCCAAAATCCCTTAAATCAAATGTTTTCTTTTCTTTTTGAAACAGCCATATTTGTCCTTGGCCACATTTGGCTTGACAGCCATAGGTTGCAGACCCCAGCTCCAAGGCATGCAGCTCTATAGCTGATTCCTCTCTCTCTCTCTCTCTCTCTCTCTCTCTCTCTCTCTCTCTCACACACACACACACACACACCTACCTACCTACCTACCTACCTACCTACCTACCTTCAGGGCTGGTCTGTCCACTAGGCAGCCCTAAGCAATTGCCAAGGGTGCCTGATATGGAGGGGCAGCAGCCAGCCCTCTAACCCTCCCACTTACCACCACTCCTCCTGCGGTGTTCTAGGGAGAAGCTGTGGCTCAGTGGTAGAGTACCTGCTTGGCACGTAGAGGGCCCCAGGTTCAACCTCCAGCATCTCCAGTTAAAAGGATCAAACAATAAGTGATGTGAAAGACTTCCACCTGAGACCCAGGAGAGTTAATGTCAGTCTGCGTAGACAATACTGACTTTGTCTGATTCACCATAAGGAAGCTTCATGTGTGTTCATATGGTGTTGGGGGTTTGCCACATAAGTGGTAGCCAGTGTTCCCTCTAAGCTGACTTAGTGTGAGCTAGCTAACAGTTTTTTAGCCTCCAGCTCACACATTTTTGTCTTAGCTCAGGAAGGATGGCTCCAGAGCAAACTAATTTATGCAGTAGCCAAATCGCTCACTGACAACTTTAATGCCAGTAGCTCACAAAGTAGAATTTTTGCTCACAAGACTCCACAGCTTAGAGGGAGCATTGGTAGCCCCAGGAGGGGTGCCTGGCTCCAACAGGCAGCCATCAGGGAGCCTGCTCTTTCACTTGCTCCCTCTCTCTGCTGTGAGGGTGGGACCAGCCTGGCTCTGGGTGGAGGCAGTGAGAACATGGACTGTGCATTTCAGCCATGCTGTGTGTGTGTGTGAGGAGGGTGGGCACTGCTTTGCCATCTTGGTGCCTTGCCACCAAGTGTGGGGCAAGGAAAATGAGTGTCATGTTGCCGCAGTGCTGGGGGTGTAAGGGAGGTGTAAGGAGGGTCTTCCAGCTCCCTTCAGTAGTGGAGCAGGGGGGGGAGAGCTTGAGACAACCCTCCTCATAGACTATAATGTAGAATTTCACATCCGTAGTTTGTATGGCTAAGCTGATTTCTTTTGGCTGATTCTAGTGGTTGTGCTTTACATATAGGCAAAAAACCCCAACCCCAAACAAAAGGGCTATGTTATTTGCTAAGCTGAAACATCAAACGTGATCCATCTGCACTCCCAGCATCCACTAATCCTTTATTTGCAAAAGTCTTCTTTCTTCCAAAGACAATTATGTGATTTCAGCTTCCCTCTTTAATTGCAGTGATTGTCCACAGGATAATAGGATACAACGAGGATTGAAAAATAAAAGCAGCAGGAAAAATAGGTTATGAATGCATCCATGAATGCATGGATTTTTAAAAACTTTATAAATATTTGGATTCAAAGAAGATAGGAGAGGTTTTGTGAATTCTTCTCCCGGTGCTATACACACACAAAAAGAATGCACCATGAACTCGTTTTTTGCTGTATTTATGGAAATTGTACTATCAGTGTACCATCAATTGCTCATTTTCTCATCCAAACCTTGTAGTCTCAGTGACTGATGAACTAGGTAAATCCTAAAAAAAATGGAAGAAAAGGTGGCCGTGCATCTTGTGACTGGGTGTTGGGGGAAAGGGTATTGTTTTGTCAACTCCTGATGATCTGGGACTAGAATCCGGGAGAGCCAGGTTTGAATCCTTGGTCTACCATGGAAGCTTGCTGGGTGACCTTGGGCCAGTCACATACCCTCAGCTTTTTGTGAGGATAAAAGGAATGGAGGGGGGACAATGTAAACTGCTTTGGTTCCCCACTAGGGAAATTAATGGTGACTGGGTAATGGTGGAGCTCTCTTCCTACTGGCATTCTCCTTACCAGCCCTCCTGCTCAGCTTTGGGAAGCACTGTAAAGATGTGTGCACAGTGTATGTGAAGAAGGTTTCTCATCTTAGTTCAAGCTCCATTTCTATCTCATTTCTGGCCTTGGAGGAATCCCTATCTGAGTCATAAGTGTCCTAGTAAAATGGGAAGAGCCATACCTAAGATACCCTGACTTGGATAGCCTAGGCTAGCCTGATCTCATCAAATCTTGGAAGCTAAGCAGAGTCGGCCCTGGCTAGTATTTGAATGGGAGACCTCCGAGGAATACCAGGGTTGTGATGTGGAGGCAGGCAATGGCAAACCACCTCTGAACGTCTCTTGCCTTGAAAACCCCATGGGGTCACCATAAGTCAGCTGTGACTTGATGTCATTTTCCACCACTACCATTCCTAAGATCAGCAAATCACCCTTCTAGAGAATGGTTCTCATTCTTCCACAGTTTACAAGAAACAAACTTGCTCTGTCTTCCATCCTGAGTCTTCCTGCCTGCCTGATATAGGGCAAAACTGGTGCTCTTATAAAAGGTGGAAAAGAAAGATGGGCTAAGGGATGATCAGTAGAACTGCTGACTAGAGGATACGTTTCAGTCCAAGGGAAGATGGCCACCTAATGCAAGGTTGTGCATGCTGGATCACACATAATGCTGGGTCGCGTCCACAGCATGAGGGAACATGCCCATATAATGATGGACCCTTTTATCCTCCACGCAAGCCCTTCTTATTTTAAATCCGCACTAAATCATATTGTTGGGCACTTTGTGTGAAGAAGTGGCAGTTGAGGCTCAGCACTATTAAATACTGCAGGCATGAGTAATGAGCTTTAATTACGGTACTAATATTTGTGCTTAATTAGCTTAAGTGAGGCATATGGTGCACACACTGTGTTGTGGAATGGACATGGATTATTGATATCAGAAACCACCACCATCGTGCATATTCATTGAGCCTAACCTTGATCCATCTGAATGCAAGGCAAAACAGCTACAGACACAATCCCCCCTCTAACAAATGTACGATTATTTCATGGGACACATCTTCTGAAAAGTCCTGATAGAGCTACACTGAAAAGGATGCATTTGCAATTCTAGGGTTTGCATGGGCTACCTAAGTAACATTAGCACTTGGTCTCCTGTGCTGCACAGGCCCTGCTATTAGAGGTACAAAACATATTACAGCCACAACTTTCTCCCTTCTGCTTCTTTGGAGCAGGTGGGTGGAGAGCTAGGTGGGACAAAAGCCCAGCAGAAATGAACTGACTGATTTAAAATACCGTGGAAGAAAATTTTTTAACCATAGAGTCCGATCAGACGACCCTTTAGATCTGTGCGAGGCACGAATGCCTCACGGATCTAAAGGTAATGTCCAGACACAAACATCTGGGAAATGTCCGTCTTCCGTGGGCATCCCATTTTGCCATGCTTTGGAGCTGTACTTAAAAGATAGCACTTTAAATCTGGGGTTTTCGGTTACCTGCAGAACAACTGCGGACTTTCACCCATCTGATCGTTCCACCAGCGTGCAATCCTCCCATCAGGGTGGTCTGACATCAGACCATCCCGAGCGGGCGCCATTGTAATGCGCGGATCAACAAAGACGTGCTGTCACATCTATGCACATGTGCAAAAAGTTATTTTTTTAAAAAAAAACACCGTGTGCCTCCTTCAACAAGGATGCGCTGTGATGCCTATGCCCATGCGCAATTTTTTTTTTTAAAAACCCCACCACGCATGCCTCCAGTGGATGCCATCTAGACAATCCACAATGGATGCAGCGTGCGGTAAGGCAATTCACCAGGGGGATGTCTGGTCGTGCTACCGTGGATTAAAAAGAACGGGATAGAATTCAATCTGGCATAATGACGGGATTAGCTGCCCGTCTGCACACCACAAAGACACTGCTTAAGATACACCTCATTCAGAGATTTGCTAAATCTTGACTAAGACTGCGGTCACACACACTAAATAATCCACTTTCAATCCACTTTTCAACTGGATTTTGCCAGTTCACACAGTAAAGTCCAGTTGGAAAGTGCACTGAAAGTGGATTGAAAGTGGATTATTTAGTGTGTGCGACCGCAGCCTAATTTAAACTACCTTTCAGGTGGTCAGCCGTGTTGGTCTGAAGCAGTTCTTATAGACAAAGGCTGAACAGCAAATTAACACGTAACATGATGAAGATGTTTTAAGATATGCAAAGACAAAACTAAATAACAAGCTAAGGTTATAAAGTCAACCTAATAACCTTAGCTTGTTATTTAGTTTTGTCTTTGCATATCTTAAAACATCTTCATCATGTTACATGTTAATTTGCTGTTCAGTCTCTGTCTATAAGTTTGAACTCTACCTTCCATTCCACTGTATTTGAAAAAGTGTGCCTGCACATGAAAGCCCATACCTTGAATAAACCTTTGTTGGTCTTAAAGGTGCCTCTGGACTCTGTTCTTAAACTATCTTTGTAGCACCAGATCCTTGCTTTCTTGGGGACTGAATGCAACAGCATTAATTTTAGGACTCATTCTTCAGCCATGCATTTTGCTATCTTTTATCTAGCCCAAAAGGATTTAAAGCTGGAATGGGTTGTGTTTTGCACCTGTAAGCAGAAGAGAGCAAATTTGCCAGTTAATTCAGGAAGTCTTAAGAGGAAAAAGATAACATGCCTTGGATTCTCTGCTTTTAATTTATTGAACAGCAGTCCTCAAGGGAATCTAAAAATAATTTCATCAGCATGCAGAATGATACTGAAGAAATCCACAGAATTTGACGCATGCACATTATTGACCTAAAAGCTGACTGGGGCTGTAGCTTGAACTTAGGATAACATTGTCTAGATAAACCGCTATGAAGAATTGCTTCTGGATACCTGAATAATTGCATCACAGGCTTTGCAACTGGCGAAAGGAGGTTTTCAGCTTCTTTTCATCACAGTAAAATAATTTCCTCAAAATCGTGGGGATGAAAGATACCTGTTCCCTAGATGTCCTTAGCACACTACTGGGCAGAATCACCCAATCTTCTAGGTGTGCCAGTTACAGTCCCTTTTCAGTTCATTCTTTCATGATTTTCATTAGAAACAACAATCTTATACAGTGATGGGCTGAGCACATAATACCTGAGGATGCCTTGTGTTGAATCAGACCATGGGCCCATCAAGGTCAGCATTTTTCTGTTATGACACAGCTCTTCAGGCTCTCAGGTGGAGGACTTTTATATCACCTCCCACCTGATCTTTTTCACTAGCGATGACAGAGTTTGAACCTGGGACCTTCTGCATGCCAAGCAGATGTTCCACCATTGAGCCATGATCAAACCCTAATTAAATTTACTTGTATCACACTTGGTAGAAGTTACGGGTAGAGATATATGACAAAGCTAAGCAAGTAAAACCATTCTTATGATACATGTGTATGTTTTCTCTAGAAGTCACAGTTCAAACACCGCACTAAATGTTCCCTCTAAGCTGAGTTAGTGTGAGCTAGCTCATTTTTTTAGCCTCTGGCTCACACATTTTTGTCTTAACTCAGGAAGGATGGCTCCAGAGCAAACTAATTTATGCGGTAGCCAAATTGTTTGCTCACAACTTTAAGCCAGTAACTCACAAAGTAGAATGTTCGCTCACAAGACTCCACAGTTTATAGGGAGCACTGGCAGTAATCCAAACTATTTTCTGCAATGTTAGGCATCATCCTATAGCTCTACATTTTTGAATACTTGCATTCTGTGTTTTTCCTAGAAGCAGAATGAAATATGGATGGCGAGAATGAGGGGGACATCCAGACATTCTAAACATCATGGTCAAGCCTAAGGCCCTGGGGAGCCATTGTGTTACAGAGTGTTGGAGTGGGGAGCAGAGACGTAGAGTGCCATCTTAAACAGAGCTGTTCCTTTCTAAGCCAATGGCCTTAAGGGTGTAACTCTACTTAGGATGGCAGCACTTGATACAAATACTTCAGTCCGTTCTGAAACTCCCTTGGTGACCTTTGCCAGTTCCATGTTCTCAGCCTTACTACCTCTCAGCCTAACTTGTGAGCATAAAATGGGGGCGGGGAGAAACAAGCATGGGAAAGATGGCTATGTACATTTAAATTTTCTTTTCACGTTAGCCACTCCTGTTGTGCTTCCACTGCAGTGTCATTTTCAGGGCTATTTTGGGGCAGGAACACACAGGAACCAAGTTCCGGCTGGCTCCCAAATTGGCCACGCCCAGCAGGAACTCATTAGCATAATAGGCCACACCCAACAGCAGGAACTCATTAGGATTGGCTACATTAGGGGTGTGTGGTCTAACATGCAAAGGAGTTCCTGCTACAAAAAAGCCCTGGGTTTTGACAACAAACAAGGTAAACAGAATAACAAGCAAAAGGTGGGTGTGGCTGGATAACCATACTTCTGGTAACATGGGGGTGCGGCCTAATGTGCTAATGAGCTGTGCTGTCAGGGGTGTGGCCTAATATGCTAATTCATTTCTGCTGTTGGGTGTGGCCTATTATGCTAATGAGATCCTGCTGGGCTTTTTCTACAAAAAGAGCCCACTCATTTTCATGCTTAATGGTCTACAGAATCAGCATAATGCCATCAAAGTGCATTTCTGAAAATACTTTTGATTCTGTTGTGGATACCAAGAGAGTGGTATCATGTGTTGGGGACCTTTGGCTGTTATGCTGCCGAGAAAGATTATCAGGTTTCTCGCCAGACCTCAGAATGGCCCAGCATTTCCATGAAGGATATTCATCATTCCTTTCATTCATTTATGGGAAGAAACGGAACTGAATGACTTCAAAGAACTTTTCTGTAACTTGATGGTAAACTTCCTGTCTGGTTGTAGCTTCATGAATAATAAGTGTAGGAACAGATAACACACCAGCAAGCCTTTGTTTGGTATGACTAATTCCTGGGAACTTCTCAGTTTCACACTAATAAATAAGTCAAGCATGCCTTATTCATGAAGATGGAAGGGTCACTTTTCTGTTTCTGCAGTTTAAGTAAAACAAAATATTGCTCACAGCCAGTGCAAGTACAGAGAACCACCTGACTAGCTTCTACCAAAGATCCTGGCCTTTGGACTCGTATTTTGGTCAAATGTCATTGACTCCCAAATGGCAAATCAAGACACACCAGCAGTTTGAGGATAAAAAGAGATTTCCCCAATACTTGGCTGCAGGTTTTCTTGACATGCAGTGGGGATACTAGATGCTGCTAGGTAATTTCTTATACATCTTGAATAATATGAAAATCTACCACCAGTATAATGCTCAAAATCTCCCTGTTCATTGACTGCCATATCAGTTTTGGCTCTGATAAAATTTCATCTTCATAATTTAAGGTAATGCATTACTCTGGAAAGAGAAAATAAGAAAGATCTGGGGTATTGTTTAGTGACACAACGGAGCATTCCTGGTTTAAAGAATCAGAACACCATGACTCTAAATATGAACAATAAAACAAAAATTTCATTTTTGTTTGTTTGTTTTTGCCATCAAGTTGCAGCCAACTTAATGGTGACCTTGTAGGGTTTTCAAGGCAAGAGGTGGTCAGAGGTGGTTTGCCATTGCCTACCTCCACATCCTGACCCAGGTGTGCCTTGGTGATCTCCCTTCCAAATACTGACCAGGGCTCACCTTGCTTAGTTTCTGAGGTCAGACAAGATCGGGCTAGCCTAAGTTAGCCAGGTCAGGGCTTGCCATTACAGGTTTCCTTTAAAAGACCAGTGAATATTCATGGTAAGGAAATAGATTAAGCATATCCTTAATACTTCTTTCTGGCTACAGTCATTCACGCCAGTTGCAGAGGAGGAGAAGCCAGGCTATTTCCTCCAGAGGAATTTGACACACAGTTGTGAGATCACACATCCCTTTGAAGCTGTTGCCTCAGCCCGCCACTGTGTGATCAGATGCAACTGCAGGTGAATGAGGGGTTTTTTTGCTGTTTGTCTCCCTTGCACATAAATGAGGAATTGTACCTGTTGCACCTCTGCACCTCGCTCCCTATGGAGTCTGTGATGATGCACATACTGTGAAAGGGGAAAAAACAATGGTACGGAGTTGGGATGGCATGATCACACCATCCCAACGGCATGAGAGCATGATTGAGCGATCAGACGGGGGAAAGTCCTGTCCGCTGCAACCAGTCAGAGCTGGACTTTCCCCGGTGTCTTTTAACTCCACTTCTGTGGCGGAACAACACCGGCTGGCGACGACTGTGGGACACTTCCCAGATGTTGCAGGCTGGCAACGACTGTGGGACACTTCCCAGATGTTGCTATCTGGTTGCTCCCTTTAGATCCATCAGGCATTTGCACCCATGTCGAATCTAAAGGCGTGTGTGATCACAGCCTCTGTCTCAGATAGTTTACAGTAGTATCTAATTGTGACATCTAAAGGGAGTTTTTCTTTTTGGGAAAACACAGTTTGCATTAACATCATCATCTTGTGCATGTTTATTCCAAAACAAGGTCCCCTACAACCAAGTCATACTAAAGTAGGAACGACTTGGATAGGACTACAGTCTTAGCTCTGAAAGTGCAGAATTGACTTCAGCATTGCAAGCAAGCCCTGTGCAACACTGCAAGCAAGCCCTGTGTTTGTTATTGGTTTTTCAGTGCCAGTGCTTCTGGTATGTCTCTTTAATTTCTCGCTCCACTGGTTTACAAAGGGTAGACGTAGCAGGGGATCGTCACAGTGGTAGAAAGAAAGAAAGACCCTAATCTCTAAACAGCTAGCAGGAAAAAGGCCAGAGAGCATGATTATCTGAAACAGCCCAGTGACAATTGAAAACATGGATGATGGGAGATAGCAGTTGGAAAGCTAGAGGGAATATGCCAGGTTATTGGTGCTTAAATGTTTCACATCATCCTTGGAAGAGTGAAAAGTTGACTATTGGGTTTAGGCCAGCTGGAATACTGATGGGGAACTTATCATATCATAATAGGACTACATTTTGATCAGGGTTTGTAGCCCACTTACTCCCACAGAATGGGGAAAACAATTATATAAGCCCTGCATACAGGATGATAGAAATCAAACTCTGCACCTTAAAATACTGTACACATGAATCAACTTAAGCTAAATACAAATTTTGCTTGAACTCAATTTAAGCAAACCCTAACCAGGGCAATTCAGTCACTGGTCTTTCTTTGGGCTTTTAAAAGAGCCCTACTAATCTGTACAGTTAATTAGAAAAGAACTTCATAGTAAATGTCCCCAGTTCTTTTATACATCACTGGGCTGGGAGGATCTGCCTGTTTTTACCTTGCTGGTACTGCCCATTCTGACTATTTCGTTGGTGTTGCACACACAGTCCTGTGTCCTGAATTAGGGGGAATTCAGCAGTGGGAGAATCACATGCATAAGTACCCATCTGCAAGCATGGCCCTCAGTCCCCCAAAGGCCACCTTCCATGCACACATCTCCTTTGCTAGATCAGCCTGATTATCTCATTACTCTTTATAGCAACAATGGTAAAGATTATCTTAATGGTAAAGATTGTCCATACAAATTTAAAACATAAGAACACGTAAGTTTACTTATGGGGCTCAAAGAGAATGACTTGTCCATACAAATTTAAAACATAAGAACAAATTTAGAGTCCAGAGGCACCTTTAAGACCAACAAAGGTTTATTTAAGCTATGAGTTTTTGTGTGTATACACATTTTTTCAAGTACACTGGGAAAGTGTGCCTTGCACACTAAAATTTATACCTTGAATAAACCTTTGTTGGTCTTGAAGGTGCCACTGGACTCTAAATTTGTTCTACCACTTCAAACCAACACAGCTGACCACTTAAAACATAAGATTTTGAGCAGGTCCACTATGCTTGCAGCACGTTTCCTATGAAGAAAGGCAAAAGTGTCTGGGGCTTTTCAGTTTAGGGAAAAAAGACTGTGGGACATGAAAGAGATCTATAAAATTATGCAAGGGAAGGAAAAATAGATAAAGGCCCCGGTCACACGCAGAATTTGCCATGGGATACTCACAAATGCCGGGCGGATTTTAAGGGTACTATCAAACGGACACATCTGGCAAGCGTCATGCACCCATTGCCAGCCCGTATCATCCGGCCGAAGATCCAGAGTTAAAAAGTACCTGACGGACTGCAGACAGGCTGTCTCTGTCTGATTGCTCCAGCGTGCTCCTCTTGCCTTGTTTAAGCGCGCCAGAAACACGTACCACCGGGGGGAAAACCCCGGTTCACCGCCATCACATCTGATCCCATACTGGCGGGTCAAATTGCGATGGCGCAAATAGCCACACCTCCCCCCCCGCGTTATCTGGCCCGCGTGACTGGGGGCAAAGAGAACTTTTTCTCTCTGTCCCCTAATACTAGAACTTGGGGGCAGCCAATGAAGTTGAGGGACAATAGAGTCAGGATGTACTTCTTTACTCCATGAGTAATTAAAAGATGGAATTAATAGTGAGTGGATGTAGGGATGGAATTCATGGCGAATTCATAGCGAATCAAAAGATGGAATTCATAGCGAGTGGATGTAGGGATGGCCACAAACATAGATTGATTTATAAGGGGGTAAAACAGATTAATGGAATAGAGGTCTATCAATGGCTAACCATGACAATTAAAAGGAACCTCCACATCCAGAGGCAGTAAACGTCTGAACATCATTGCTAGGAAGCAACATCAGGGGAAGGTCTTAGCCTCTGTGGCCTGTTTATTGACCCTCCAGGACAACTGGTTGACCTTTGTGTAAAACAGGATGCTGAAGTAGTTGGATCACTGGTTTGATAAAGCAGGGCTCTTCTTCTGTTCTTGTACTACCCACTAGATTTGCACTGTGCAGATGAGAGATGCATTCCTTGTCTAGTCAACGGAGAAGAACCCTCTGGTTGGTACACTTCATGACTCTGACTGTGGGGGACTCAGGATTCGAATGCATGCATATATTCAGTCTGGGTAGTGGTATGGCTGGCTTCGGGCCTGGCATCACCCCTGTATAAAAGAACTTCCACTTGCTCTTCCTGTGATGTAGCTTCACTAGTCAAAGGAGGCACCATCTGCGTATGTCTTTAGACATCTAGACCTCTTCTTCAGGCAAGAAATAGGTATGTCATTCTTTGGCTTATAAGTCTCTGTGTTAAGCTTTTTTCATAGACTATCAATCTTTAAAAAAACAACTAAGAGCAACATAAATGTTTTCTTACTAAGAAATATATCTGGTAAAAGAGGTATGTGGCTTGGCAACAAGGGGGAAGCATATGAATTTGCAGGGCCTCCCACCTGAAAATATAACTTTATTTTCCAGACATAGCTGTGCTTCCGAGGAATCTATCACAGCAGAGGAAAGCACAGAAGCAAAAAGCAAGGGACAGTACACAGCCTGCAGAAGTGACTTTTTTTCTTTTTAAAACCCATATTAATACGCAATAAAAAGCGCATGAAGAACTGGAAGGATCAATTTACATTTGATCCCCAATCCAAAAGCTTTTTATCTCATTTCTCTGTCTGTTAAAATATTTCCTTCCCTCTTTTTGGTCACAAGACTGTCAAAGTGACTCACAGACTCAGATGGGTGGCCGTGTTGGTCTGAAGCAGGGTCACAAAGTTTGAGTCCAGTAGTACCTTTAAGGCGTCACAAAGTCTGAGTCCAGTGGTACCTTTAAGACCAACAGAGTCTTTATTCAAGGTATAAGTGTTCATGTGCACGCAGTTCTTCAAATACATTGAAATCGCAATGTATTGAAAATTCCAATATATCTGAAGAAGTGTGCATGCACACAAAAGCGTACACCTTGAACAAAACTCCGTTGGCCTTAAAGGTGCCACTGGACTCAAAGTGACTCACAACAAGGGTTGCCAACCTCCAGGTGGTGGCTGGAGATCTCCTACTATTACGACTGATCTTCAGGCAACAGAGATCAGTCCACCTGGAGATAAATGGCCGCTTTGGAATTATACCACACTGAAGTCCTTCCCCTCCCCAAACACCACATTTTTCAGGCTCCACCCTCAAAATCTCCAGATATTTCCCAACCCAAATCTGGCAACCGTACTTACAATAGTTTATTCAAATATATATTTTAAACGGTGAATAGCAGAAACACGATTGTCAATACACAATTTTGCTGCTGCAGGCTAACACAGCTACCCACTTGGAATTAATAACAGTCAATTAAAAAGCATCCCGGGGGGGGGGGAGAATGCAACTGAGCCAAACCAATAAAAGTAAGAGTCATTCAGTCCAGTAGAATTAGGAAACTGGATCAATGCAGCAAAAACACTACAAGTATCAAGTTAAATTTAAAAGTCCACATAAACAAAACAGCCTTAATAATGTCTGGGAAATTAATCGGAACGGTGACAAATGCATCTCATGGAGGAGTTCTGCAATTCTGGTGCTGCCACCAGAAGGGGCCTGTTCTGTTCCTCTGTCTGCTGAATGTCTGAAGGGGGAAGACAACAGAGCCGCCAGACCTCTCAAGGTAAACTTATTGAGTGGTTAGGCTTATGCTGAAGAAGGGGGTCCTTAAGGAACCCTAGTTCCAAGCCATTTAAGTGGCTTGAAGGTCAAAACCAGCAGTCTGAATGGGGTCTAAAAAGAAACTAAGAACCAGTGAAATTGGATCAAGATGGGTGTAGTGGTAGACTATGATTATAAAGACCTGGATTCAAATCCCAGTACTGTGAAGCTCTCTAGGTGACATTTTTTCCTACAGTCTAACCTATATCATTGAGAGCCAGTTTGGTATAGTGCTTAAGAGTGGCAGACTCTAATATGGAGAACCGGGTTCGATTCCCCACTTCCCCACTGGAAGCTAACTGGGTGACTGACCTTAGGCAAGCAAGTCACACCACTGTCAGCTTAAATATAAGCATAGTTCACCACCTAGTGGTGCCAAAAAGAGCTACAGCTTCAGCAGCCAAACAATCCCTTCCGAGATCTCCTGGCTATTCCACACACGATTCCATATAATTAATTATTTAATTAACCTGTACAATTGGATTGTTGTGAGGATAAAATAGAAGATGAGGCCACATACACACACTTGTGCTTGAATAAACAAAGCAACATGTCCCATTATATATTATGACCTCAGGTATCTGAACTCAAATTCAAAGTGTATTGAAAGATACAAACACTAATATCACAACCCATAATAATTTTGGCCCCGTAGGGGGCAATACCATCAAAAAGCTGAGTCACTACCCACTGCCATCCCCCCCCCCCAATGAAAGAGACACAATTCTGAAGCCACAACAGAATAGCTTTGGGACTTCTCCTTTATAGGCACCAGGGGTAATTTCATACAAAAAGAGCTAGGGGAACTCATTAGCATAACTCATTAGCATATGCCACACCCCCTGACATCAGGGGCCCGGCAGTGGACCTGCAAGGCCAGCGGGAGTGCGAGGAAGCCTCGCCAAGGCCCTCCCTGGCCCCAAGCAGGCAGGGGTGGGGAGAGGCGGGGAGGAAGCAACTTACCCTCCCTCTTCTCCTGCCTCCTCCTGGCTGAATGAGGGCTGGAAGCGGGGCGGCCGAAAGCAGGGGGCAGGGCTTCATCATGTGCCCCACCCCCTGCACCTCACTCGGGGGAACTGCGTTCCCCCGCGTTCCCCCCCGAAATGACCTCTGATAGGCACAACCCTTCACTCAGAAGGCTGGAGAGCTGAGCTGGACCAGGAAGGAATTCACCTAATGGACAGTGGAACTCAGTTGCCTCTCTGTTCATAAAGATGGCCAAGTGTTGGAGGGTATGCAGGCAAGTTGCCACTGTATTCCTGCCAGCTCCGGTTTTCCTTGGGTTGACTTTGAGCTCCAGAATTCACTGCTAAATTTAAGGAGGATAGGAACAGCTGGTGGAAAGAAGTAGTTGTAAAGAACCAGGTCAAGGAGGTAAATCAAAAACTGCCTGGTAAGGATATCTTAATTCTTTGCAACCCTTTTCATTTTGTTTGTGTGTATTGCAAGCATTTTTCTAAACTATCTATAGAAAACTTTCTGTTTGTAAAGAGAAAACAGTTATTACTCCAATAGCAATACTTTGATTCTCAGCAGAAAGAAATGACCCAGTTCTGATGTCCCCGGCTCTGTGAATTGTTCTGCACTGGAAGATTTCCAGTCTTAGACATGGCCAGGAGTGGAGGATGGTGCTACAGAATGATGGTTCACTCTGTTCTAAATAGTATAGTTTATAAAGCACAACAGCTTGTTAGACTGGTTAGAGTTTGATTCTGAGTGTATACAATATGCACACAAGGAGTATATAACATGCACACAAGGAGTTCACTCTGCAACCATAGGTAGACTGTCACAGAGTCTGTCTGTTCTAATACAAATTATTCTTCCTGACTTTAAGCAACAGCAACAAATCCTGTGCAAAAGTTTGTCATTTTACACTGCATCTTTAAGAGGATTCTCACTCGTTAAAGCTAAAAGGTCTCCAAGATAGTACAGCTGTAGTATTGGGTGATAGTGAGATATTGAAAAATGGTATTTAGCAGAGATAAGATAGTCCAGCAGAGCCAGAGTAAAATAATTCAGACTCAGAATACATGTGTGATTAAAATATAAAGTTTTTACTAAATTCTAGCATGGGAAGGGTAACTGGGATGAAAATAACAACAGAGCAAAATCTACTACATCCTTACTCTACAAAGACAAAACTAGAAGAGAGAGAGTATGGCTACTCTTCTTGTTCTTCAGAACACCAAACAAAGATGGGAAGAGAAGCCATAAAATGGTAATACACCTTGACACTTTAGTCCCAATCAAATTCCTAGATCAGGGAGAAAATTCCCGGGCACTCTACAGCTAAAGAACATTGGTTACATGAGAAACATGTGACTTCCTGTGAGTAACATAAACAAACATTTAGCCCCAGATATACTGAGTGTTTTCAACTTGTAATACCCAACATATAGTGACTGCAAAAGAGTTTAGCCATAATTACCGTGTATAGGAAGGCTACACCTGGTTCCCCACAGCAGTTCATGAAGTTGTGAAAGTGAACATTTGACAACTGCCAAACTCTTTAGAGAAGAATGATTGCATTCTCTCAAGCAGTCAAGCATGACTCAAAGAAGCACTGGCTTTCTAGACTGATGCCTTGACTTAGAGAGAAGCAGCAAGGTAAAACTGGGTTGGATTCTGATGGAGAGCTCTTTTGGAACCAGCTGTGGAAGTGGGCAGCAATAAAGAGGTGAGGAGCGCCAGGAAAATATTACAAATATCCAAGAGAAGATTTCACCTACATGGCTCTTAAATTCATAATCTCAGCTCCTCCCACCTGTAATATGGGGATAATGTTTGCCTGCCTCACTGGCAGTTATAAGGATGTGTGTGTTACTCTTTGAGCCCTCAATGAATGGGTTGTGGTTTTTTTTTTTTTAAGGGTAAGCTGTACACAGATTGTACATGTGTTCATTGTAACTTTGAGCAGGGTGAAAATCAAGAAGGAACAAAGAAGAAAGCAAACAGGGCTCGGGAAAGCTTATAAAATATGTAGATGCCAATGAAATGGACCCAGAAGATGGCTGACCAGTTTTATCACACCATCTTGTGTGGATCATAAAATATGAAGGATGGGAAAATGAAAAGTCAAAGATAAATCCAAGAATCGTAAATCAATGCTAAGAGATGGAAACGCACAGGACAAAAGCACAGAATAATGATTTCGTCCTCCTTTATCAAGGAAGTCCATGTCATTTAAAAAATACTTAAAGAAGTGTCGCGAGAACAAAGGGTTTATATAGTTATCTAATTTATTGCACCCTTTCTCCCAAAAAGCTCAGGGTGGTATGGTTTGTACACATGTATGTTACACATGTGTCCTATTAGAATGACCTCATCTCCTGATCCAGAACCAGAATCACAGCCAAGTACAAGAAAGAAACGTCTCCTTTTTTGTCCTAGCAGGAGCAGCTGATCAACTGGTTAGAAAGAAACGTGTCCAGATCTGGACTTAGACCACCATCAAGCAGGGAATGGGGAGTGAGCACAGCAAGGGAGCTAGAACTCAAGGTTCACTAGAGATCCGAGGGCCTGGGGAAAAATGGAAATATTTTTAAAAACCTGCCCCCCTTTTCCCCTAAGGCCTTTTTGGGGGAGTAGAGAAAAATACAATATGAGGCTGTCTAACAGTGCAGTCCTAAACCAAATTACACCCTTCTAAGCCCATTGCCTTCAGTGGTCTTAGGACAGTGTAACAGTTTAGAATGGTGTGAGTCCCATAACAAGTAATTAAGATAATGCCAGATAATCCCTGGAGACCCCCATTTTTGTAGTTGTTTCTTCTCCCTTCTTTTGTACACATGTATGCCTCAGTTTGGGCCTAAGATTGATAGAATTTAAGCGATATCAAAGGGCAGTGAGTCATGTCAAAAGAAGAAAGGAATGCAGGGCAGCTTCTCTATCAGTCATGCAAAAACCCACCCTAAGAAGACTTCATTTGAGGGCTATTTCCCCCAAGGACCCTGTAGGCTCCTCCCAGATAATTTGATCTTAACTAACAACCCAGGCTTCCAAAAGGAGTCCAGGAATTTAGTCACAATCTAAAGGACGGGACAGGAAGACTCCAGCCCTTTCTCAAGCATGACAAGCACCCAGCCATAGATATAACTTCCCAATTCCCCCAAGGGAATATTTTTGATACTTCTCATGCACAAAAGGAAAACCCCTCTCTATCGCATAGACAAAGGACTTCTCTTCAGGCTGGCTCATCTTCAGAAGATTGCATATTTATTATTCCCATATACTGATACCAGCATCCCTTCCCTTCCTCATCCCAGGCAAAAATGTATGCAAAGCTCCCCCCTCAGCCCCAGCAGCCGGTTTTGGACTTATCCTGTTACCCAGTCTTAGGGTTGGCCCCTCATCTGTCGGAGCTCAGCTCTTTGCTCATAGACCTGCTGCTGTGCTTCCCTCCCCTGCCTGGTCACTTTCACCTCCCCAAGCAGCTTCTTTGCCACCTAGGACAACCCCCTTTCTCCCCCCACTTCTCTACAAGAACAGGTTTATTTGTTTCCTTGTCTTTTTATAGGTTCATTTTCCCTTGTAGGCAGGCAGGCTTTTGCACTTTACTTGCTGTCTGTGGTTTTCCATTCTGTAACTTTTGTTTCGCTGTTCCATGTTGCATAAATTAATTAGGTTTCTCTTCCGTTTAAAAAATAACACCCCTTCTGTCTAAGAGTCTTTCCCCCCTTGTTTTTCCTTGTGTGGATCTGGATCCGAATCTTGATATACACAGGCTAAGATCCCAAGTATTGAAGTACCCCAAATACACGTATTTGTTATGTACTAGCAAAGGGAAACCATTGTATGTTATGGCCCTCACCTGTGTAGACAGACTTGGGTAACAGTAGAGGCAGAAGCCAGCAAAATGGTGGCTTAATGGCCATGGTGGCAATGGATCTCCCCACTTCCATTTTACCTTCACAACCAAATAAGGTAGGGTAGGCTGAGAGAGAGGTCCAAAGTCACCCAGTGAGCTTCCAAGACAGACTGGGGGTTTGAACCTGGAGCCTAATCCAACATTCTATACACTAAGCACACTGGCTCAACAGCGACAAACCCTTAACTCATGACTTGTACATATGTGTGTTCCATGTTGTTTTCTCAAAGTAACCATTCTCCATAACCGTGTTTGCTTTTCTGCAGTGTCATTTTTTACCATACAGGAAATCTCCTGCACTGTTGAGACCAACATCACATCATGCTCGCCCATGCATTTCCTGGGTGACTTTGGGTCAGCCATTCTTTGTTATCCCAATCTATCTCACAGGGTTGTTGCAAGGACAACAATTGTGGGTGAGACTTGCATTCTTAGAAGAAGAAGTGCAGGAGAAAGTGTGGTAGATTGTATGTGGTGTGTCACTTTTAACACAGCTGTAAGCAAATATTTGTGTGTACACCATTCCCTTGGTTATGATGATATTCCAATGTGATGAACAGACTGTCCGTTTTGGCATGTATGGACATCAGAAGGGCCAGTTTGACCAATGAATTGTAAAGGCAACCTGGCTGCATACCCACCGGCACAGGCACAGGAGGGGCTCCTTGCAGGCATCCTGTGTTAATGTTGTTCATGTTGTTTCCTACTTGTCTGTAAGCCACCTCGATCATCTTTGGCAGAGAAAGCAGGACAGACAGCATTAAAACAGATAATAAAGAGCAGCTAATAATAATTTAAGCTTTTCCACACTTCCTTTGAATTTCTTTCAGGGAAGGAGTCCAGAATGGTTTGCCACACACATCACTATCGGAAACATTTGTCTTGAGATAGCCCCTCCTTATGTGAAAAATTTCAGACTTGATCCTAATTGGACCCCTTATGTGAAAAATTTCAGACTTGATCCTGAAATCAGCCATGGAGCCATTGCTGGCTGCTCAGAGAGGAAATCTTGGGACAATGTGGGCATCAGACCTTCTGGCTCTTTACTAACTAGGGAGCCTCCAATTACATGGCAGCTTCAAAGCAGACCTACTGTGTATTTTATCATAAGCACAGCAATGTTATCATGTTTACAAGAAAATGTGACACTGGAGCTGAACCTTTTCATTAGATGGTCTGACCAGAAAAAAAGCTGTTTCATTAAAGAGAAGCCCTTGATTATGCAAATACCAGCCTGTAGGTACTTATGGGCAGCTGCTAATCAGAAATGCTTTAAATAACAGCATGCAGTTTCAATTACCGGTCCTGGTTTTGTTCTCATCTCACCCTGAACGTGATGTAAACTACTGTGATTTGTTACAATGCAGTGTGTTGTAATGATATTGCTTACATTCGGACTTGTCAAAAACTCCAGTAACACACCTCCCAAAAGGTGCTGGCAGAGACAGCTGGGAAGTAGATTTATGACAGGGATGATTTATGCTCTGCCTGGAGCATGCTGGGTCAAGGGAAGTAGTCAGAGTGGGAAAAGAGGGTAAATCAGAAAACTGAACTCAAGGGGAATTCACAGCCTCTAGAGTTACATTGTTGGAAAGCCCCCATAGGTACATTGAGACAGGGGTTGCAAGCAACAGCAGAAGTCTGAGGCTCAAAGTACACTACATGTTTTTAACAACTCAGGTCTGGGTTTATTTAAAAAGTCTGCAGGGGTTCACTTTGGCTGAGGACCATGGCATGGGCTGAAGAATGTCTCCTTTCTTCTCCATGTGCCAAAAAGGCATCTACGGGAGTCATATGCCCCATTTTTTAGTTCCATGTACATAGAATGCTCTGTGGAACCTGATCCCAACTTGTTAAAAACGTATTGTGTAGTTTGGTCCTCAAGATATTCCCAAAATGCTATCAGTTCTACATGTGGCAAAATCACTGGGTTGGTGTCAAGGGTCAGCTTTGTTGGGCAGCTACCAAGGCCCCCAAATGATAGCAGTTGAGTAGGAATCAATGGTAACTAAGAGCAGCAGCAGCCATTTGTTTGTCTAACCCTTCTGTCTCTTGGTACCATCACTGTTGTGTCATCATCTCAGCCTTGGTCAGCTGAAAACTGTGGCCACGGCCACCCAGCCTGCAGCATTCACCCCCTTGCCAGAGTAGGGGCCCACTGGATCCAGCTCTTCAAAGTCTGTTTGGGTTCATCTCACCCTTGTTATGGTGAATCAACCTACACTAACATGTGTGTTATGTGCCATTAAGTCACTTCCAACGTATGGCAACCCTATGAATTAATGACCTCCAAAATGTCCCATCCTTGCAAATTCAAGGCCATGGCTTCCTTGATTGAGACAATCAATCTCACGTTGGGTCTTCCTCTTTTCCTGCTGCCTCCAACTCTTCATAGGATTGTCTTTTCCAGTGGCTCTTGTCTTATAATGTGGCCAAAATATGATCGCCTCAGTTTAGGCATTTTAGTTTCTAGTGAGAGTTCAGACTTGATTTGATCAAGAATCCACTTATTTATCTTTTTTTGTGGTCTGCAGTATCCATAAAACTCTCCTCCACATTTCAAATGAGTCAACTTTCTTCCTGTCAGCTTTCCTCATTGTTCAGCTTTCACACCCATTCATAGTAATGGGGACTACTACAGTATGAATTACTGTGATCTTGGTCACCAACAACACATTTCTTACACATAAGGATCCTTTCGAGTTCCTTCATTGCTGCCCTTCCCATTCTCATTTTCCTGATTTCTTGCTGCAGTCTCCCTTTTGGTTGATTATGAAGTCAAGGAGTAGAAAATATTTTAACAACTTCAGTTTCTTCACCATCATCCTTAAAGTTGTCAACCTTAAAGTTGTGTAATTCCTCAGTGGTCATTAACATGCCATGTGAAAAAAATGAAAGGCAAGTTAAGGCAATATGTTTTCAAATCATGACATATAGTGGCCATGAAGAGATTACATTCATTAAAGGCTGAATAAGGCTATATCTGTGTTGTGCCTTCCACATTGCTCCAGAGTACACCATTTTCAAAAAGAATCCAAGGCTACTGCTCTTAGAAATTCATCCTCCAATCATTACATTGTCAGAGAGGCATTAGGCAGTCCAAAATGCAAGACTTCCAAAGTAACAGCTAAATCACATCACTGTTCCATTCGATTTGCAGTACAGCCTTTTTGCAAGCAGTATTTTCTCCTGAACAAGCCCTAGTATGGTTTTCTAGCAGTCAGGTATCAGCCCCCTAGAAATCAAGCCACGAGATGTTCATGCTGAAAATATGCTGGGGCAACAAGAGACCTAGAAATGTCAACTGAGCGCTGAGTCATTAGAATTCACAGCCTTCCCCTTCCAAATGGGTGTCATCTGGTTTGATGCAAGGGCAAACATACAGAATCATAACTAGCCTCTAGCATTCTACAAAGATGCTGGAATGTTAAAAATAACTTGCCTTTGTTGACTCGCATCAAAAACATCAGTAGTGAGACTTTCTCATTTGAGTGTAATGCCATTTGCCAGTTGTTTTCCTTGCTTCTCCCGCCAATGCATGGCTTTTTGCAGTTCTGGTTTTAAGCAGCAAACATTTCATGCCTATTGATTTTGCATAAAGGTTATATGGGTTTTAATTGTGGTTTTAGGCATTTCACGCCTGTTGGTTTTTCCAACAATCAGGTTTGTATAACTTAATGCACTCTGCTAAATACTTGCGGGTCTAACCCTAAACATTGTGTTTAACTGAGAGTCACAATGACAACTGTTTTCTAAGGCCACCTACAAACACAGTGACAGAGACTCTCCTATTAGCTGCAATCCTAAAAACAGTTTCCTAGGAGTAAACCCCACTTACTACAATAGAACTTGCTTCTGAGTAGACCTGTTTAGGATTGCTTTAATCCTAATGCCATGTTTACTTCTCTTTAGACTATTACCCACTACCATGCAGCACCAGCTAAGCATAACATTGCCAGCTGTACCCTTGGAGGAAAAGAGAGGACACCTTATCAAGAAGAATCCTGAAAGCCCTTTGGCTGGCCAACATCATTGGGCATCTGGAGCAAACAGCCTTCATCATGTTTCATTCCTATGTGAAATGGTTTATATATAATTGGACTTTGAACGTGGAGCCATCAATATGACGGGTTGTGAGTGCTGCCTGTCAAAAAGACTCCCTGAGGTTCAGTCCAATCATTTTCAATCCCCTACTTCTTTATTGACATAATCATTTTAATCTGTACTACACTTACCCTTTATTACAACTGGAATAATTTCCTCTGTAGTGTTACTGCAGCCTTTCTTTTATCTTTCGGATCCAAGCCTCTTCAAATGAGATGGAATAATAAAGACTAAATTTAAGGGACTGTGCATTTGGAAATGTCAGCCAACGTTTATGGGCTCATTCTTGTTTTTAAACTGAAAGACATGGGGTCAACTCATCCAATCTCATTATCTTGAATTTGGTTTTTTTTTTTTAAGTTTCATTTTGATACTAACTGTAATCTGTAGTCTGCCTTCCAGGGATTGCCCCGCCCAAAAGAAGAGGAAAGATTTGGGCCAAATAATTCCTTAGATATTAAAGAAGCAGGTTCTAGAAAAGTTTTCATTGAATTCAAGGAGTCACAAATGTTCACCACTCAGCCTTGCATGCAAGCAAGAGAGGAAATCCTCAAGCCCTAAGAAACTTCTTTACAATCAGCTCCTAGATAGAGGGAGCACTACCAGAACCACAGCTGGTTGTGTGACCCATCTGTTTCTTGCAGGCACTTCCCAACAGGCTGTGTGAAGGTGTGGAAATTGGAGTTTTCAGCTCCAGTTGGATAGGAACAGTGCTGTGAGGAAATATAAAACAAACAAACAAAAAATCTCCTGTGCACCAAGTTAGCCTAAATTCCTCATAAAGAATTATTGATGGATTGATGTGTGTTATTTACAGTTCACTTTTTCCACTAAGACTCAAGGGTTACGTAAAGGAGGTTGGTACAATCAAATAGAAGAGGAGACATCTAGTAAACAATGTAACAGAGCTAGGATTGCAGGAATCTGAAACGAGGCATAAGTATTAAACATAACATGATAAACAGAGTAAGAAATGGTATCATCTACAGAGAAATATAATGCAGTGAGAGCAAGATAAAAACATACAGCAACAGAGGATACATTTTAGTAGCATAGTCCACAGTCCCGTTTCCTCTGCTGAAACATCTTCCTGAATTATTCTGTTATAATGCAGGCCTGTTCCTTTATAAAAATGCTCCCCTGAACTGTTCTGTTTACATAGATGATGGAAAGCCAAAAGTGTGGGAGCCACCCTGACCTCCTCAGGTGGGCCACTACAGGGTATATGTGTGTCCGAGCAGTTGTTGAATTTGCCCATTTGCAAGGTGGCACCTGTAAAATGTTGGATTCTCTGGTTTTAGTAAAGCCAGGAATTACTATTAATGTAACAGGGTGCCCTAGGCATTTCCACCCAACAAAGCTTTGGAAGTGAGTGTGCTAGCAAACTTACAAAGTTACACAGAGGCAGTAGTAGTCAGAGTTAAAACTAATAACTAGTCACATTCAAATTGAACTCCATTCTAGACAGTATAGATGAGAGACAGAAATAGAATCTATATATCTAATAGCCAAGTGGCCCCCGGAGTGCGGATCGCTAAATCAGCGCTCCGGGGGCACTTGGGGGAGAGGGGGAGGTTTGTGCACTCTTGGGGCAGTCCCCAGGGGTGCACAAAAATCTAAAAACTAAAAAAAAATATCGGGGGGATGTTTAAATCCCCCCGAAAGTGCAAGAGCATTCCGTGCGCATGCGCACGGAATGCTGTACGAACACCACCGCCGCTTGGAAGGCAAGCGTCGCCCCTGGCTTCAGTGCCGGGTTGGGGGTGGGAAGAGCTGCGAGGAGCTGGGGGGGAGAGGCAATGGGGGGAGATGGAGGGGGTGGAGGACAGGGGGGAACCGGCAGGATGGGGGGGTACTTACCTCCTCCTGCTGCTTCCTCTGTCTCCCTCCCGCGAGTATCGTGGGCCCCGCTCCTTGGAAGGTGGGAAGGGGAGGGGTAGTGGGGCCAGGTCTACCCAGAGGCCAGGTCTACCCAGGCGTTCCCACTACATGAGTAGACCTGGCCTCCGGATGCCAGGTCTACCCCTGCAATGGGAAGGGGTGGGTAGACCTGGACTCCTCCGGAGGTCAGGTCTACCCATGCTATGGGAAGGGGTGGGTAGACCTGGCCTCCGGAGGGGGGTGTGCTCCAGGGCAGGGGGAGCGGAAGATCGAGCCAGGGGGTGGAGGAGGGGTGGAGGAGATGGGTAACCGGTGGGATAGGGGAACCGGCGGGATAGGGGGGGAACTTACCTCCTCCTCCTGCTTCCTCCTCTTCCTCATAGGTGTGGAGGGCCCCCTCTCCCGCGAGTATCGCGGGTCCCCCACTTGTCTATTCTAACTACCTAGGATGGGTATGTATGCAGGGAAGAGTGCCCCTGTATCCATTGTTCAAAGATGGGAAGAAAATGTGCTCCTTCTTTGTGTCTGTGTGAGAGGAAATGTGTGTTGAGAGAGGTGTCAAGCCAGAAGGGAGGAAACTCATGCCTAAGAATAGCATTCTACTTCAAAGGGGACAGGATCAGATAACAGGAAGGAAAGGATGCTGTGTGTGTCCTGACTTGTATATCTGAGTAAATCTATGGTGACCTCCTGAAGACTGAGGTAAGGGACAGTGCATAGTCCTTCATTTTTCTAACATAAAATGCCTGTATAAATTATGAAATCTGGCATATATTTGTTTATTTTCTATAAATGTATCATGTTTCTTGTTCTTGCAGGATCAGGCAAAGTCCTGCCACCCAACACCTAGAAATCCTTCTCTGCCCTCACCTCCACCCCCTAGGCCACTTGTGAAATTTCAGTGGGCACCTACATTGTTTAGGCCTATCTTTGCAACTTTAAGGGTGCCAAACTTGGCAGTGAAACCAGATGCAACTGTCTTACTGACCTGAGAGGGCTCATAAACTGTCAGCTGCGTGCCTCAGCATTAGTGCTACCATCAGACTATACACGGAGTGGTGTTTGTGAATGCTTCTGTGAGAGAATGCATCTTCAACAGCTAAGAAACTTTGTGAGAGTTGCAAATTACATAATACAATTAATTTCATAAAGAAGATTATCAACAAAAATTACAATTAATGGATTATCTTTCTTATTTAAGCCTTTTGGAGCTATACTGAACAGGGAGAAGAAGGATGTCTAGATCTCACTGGGAATAAGTGGGGAAATCTCCTTTGATTCTATTTTTATATCCCTTTCCTCCAAGGAGCTCAGGATGGTATACAAGGTTCTCTCCTCCCCTATGTTGTCCTTAACTCACCAGGTTAGGCTAAGGAACAGTGACTAGCCCAAGGTCATCCTACGAATCACATAGCAGAGCAGGGATTAAACCTGGTACTTCTAATCCAGCAGTACATCACACAGGTTACAATTATTGTGGGTTTTGCCTACCAAGTTTGCCCAGTTCTTACATTAGGGTCTAAAAAACTATTTACTATTATGAATTACATCCCCAAAGGGGGCATTTATTTTGAAATGCTGGCTCTTGAGATTCAGCCATATACTTGCTTGATTCAGCTTTCCTTTCCAAATCTAGAATTCAGCTCATTCCTGCCAAGAAATTGCAGACCTGATTTAGGATATCCGTCTGTTGCCATGGCAATAACTGTATCATTACTGTTTTAGTAGAACAAGCCCTCCGCAGGTCATAAACATGGAGAAAATGGTCTGGGAAACAGAAACACCTTGCTTTCAAAGGATAAGCAGTGTGCGTGTGTGGGGGGTAGCAATCAACAAGCAAATGCCATGGCGGAAATGCATTCATCATCTATGAATCTGCCAGATTATATTACCAAGGAGTCCATGTTCAGTGAGGTTTAAATGACAAACCTGAGTTTCTTACTATTTTGCACACTCTAATTAAACCTCTAATTGAAAAGAGGTCTGTTATAGAAGAATATAACTGGGGTGGATCCTATCCGTGTCCTACCATTTCCTCCTGTGATTATCCACCAGCACCACTCTTTCTGTGCTCTCCTTATCTAAGACATAGCAGGGAATCATTGTGCATGTGAGAGGACTTGGATTCCCCATTGCCCTCTTATTCAGGTAGCCACCACCAACCAAATTCTGCCCTTTCTTTCACTACCCACAATTTGAGGTGCATATCAAGCCTCTGTGTGTATGTTTGAGCTGTAACATACTCCCTCCCTCTCTTGTGTGCTTACTGTCCTTAGCATAGTCAGGAGTTTTGGTCTATCCATGGACAAGCGGCCCTGGGTGCAATCTCTGAACACAATCTGAGATCCTTCCTTTCCTTTCAACCCTAGAAGATATATAATCTTGAGCAGCAGAAAATGTCTAGATATTCTATTTGGAACCAAGAATTAAAAGGACTGATACATATTTAGCCACACCCAATGTAATTTTCACATCATCATCTTTGAGTAAGAAGAGTACAGTTTCCAGAGAATGTGGCGCATGGGGGAGGTAAATAGTTGCTTAACAGGGGCATAATATAGTGGTTCCTGGGAGTCGCAAACATAGGGCACTGAAGCAAAATTTGGAAAGGTGTACTGATCATTTGCAGGCCACAAGGGCAGATCCTGACAGAATATACCTTGCCAGCAAACCTGCCCTGTAAAACCATGGAAGGAATGATGTTTAACCTATCAAACAAGAATTCCCTACAAAATCATGGGACTGAGAGTTAATAAGACAATAATACATTAGAGGGGGGATGCCATAAAACAAAGAAGAACAAACATGGCAGCCACTCACTGTGATGGTCAATCTCAAAGACACATTCCCTAATCAAGATAAGAGAATAACGTTTTCCCCAGGCCAATATACTTGGGGGTGTGTGTGTGTGTCATACCAATTAATAATAACATCCACCATTTTCAGCCATGTACATTTAAAACAGTCTTTTCCCAGATGAGTGAGTAGAGATCCTCAAAGATCTTTAGAAGAAAAAAGGTTATTATTTACTAAAATACATTTCTATTCACTAGTGCAGAGGAGTGCTGGGAAACTATATCAAAACATGACTGAAGTGTTACAGACTAAGAAAAAGAAATAAAAGAAAACTAAGTTGCACAAGTCACAGCTTTTGACACAAGCAAAGCTGGAATTTTGAAATAGAGGGCAGTCAAGGCAGGCTATGCCATTTCTTCCCTGTTCCCTAGCCATTGGCTTGTGCCTTTCGCAAAGTTTTTTCCTCCCTGACCTATCCTAGAAATTAGTTTGAACTCCCACATGTACTGCCATGCACCTTTCTCCTATCATATCAAGGGGCATGTTCCCAAACTTTTATGACCCAACTCAAAATGTCCAAAAAGTAGTCTGTCTTGCCCCATCCTGCCAGGTGGGCAAATGGTTCCATTGTCCTGACTGTTTGTCAACAGGATCCCAATCGTCTTGCCTGAAACCCAAGGTAGTTATGACTTTCATGTGTTGATCAAGGTAGCCTGAATTCCCTCATCATAACACCACCAGCTTAAGTGGATCTTCTGTTGGAGGAAGAGCCACAAGCTGGGGAAGGCCTTAGAGGATGGGATCCATCAATCAAATCCAACAATAGTATTGTAATTCTGAAGATGCAGCTTCTCCCAAATTTCCTCAGGTGTCTCACCCAAATATTCCCCCCCTCCATTTGCTTCAGATTGTACTCTAGTTGATGTTTTAGGGGTAAATCTAAATATGACTGTGTCACCATCTTGGCAAACAACTAGAAGCATGTTCCAAGTGAAAGGGGCAATGGACGAATTGTCATCCTTAGCTCTCCCCCTTTCATGTTTTCTCTCATTCCAACTTAGATTTGTCATGCTGCCTGGCTATTATACTTCCCCCCTCTCAGTGCCATTAAAGAGAGAAAGCCAGAATAGACATGACATGAGCCAAGTGTAGGAGGAGACTAACGTCAAAGAGGTGTTACAGAGTAAAGTTGTTTGACAGATAAAAGGAGTTCCACAGTGCTGGCCACACAGTGGAAAAAACTCCTACATCTCTTTCTATTTATATCACTCCAAAAAAACTCTGCCTTTCCACTGAACCAAGTAGAGCTTTTAAAAGGGAAAAAGCAACAAATCCTACAGCCAGAAGGGTGTGCTCTAAAATTCAGATTATCCAAATAGAATAGATAAATCTGTTACTAGTCTCCTAACACTGCATAACAAGAAGGTATTAAAGTAATAGACATAATTTGAGAATAACACAAGGCACAACCCGGCCAAAGTTAACTACAGTTCTGTTCTGCTGACTTAAGTCAGTTCTGTTGACTTAAAGCATATGGGTAACTCTTTCACACTGAAATAACAGGGACTTAAAGATGTTTGTGGTTTATAAAATTAATGAATACCTGATGTTCTCAAAATTAGAGTGACTATATTGTTGCAAGAGAATGTATTAGATCCAGAGAAACCTACAGCGAGAGGTTCATTGAGAAAGTTATCTACTTTGCATGCATAAAGTTTCTCCCAGGTTCTTTGGAGTTTTTGATATCTCCAGTTAAAAGGATCAGGTAACAGGTGATGAGAAAGACCTTGACCTGAGACTGTGGAGTGCTGCTGCCAGTCAAGTAGACAATATTGACCTTGACAGACTGATGGTCTGACTCAGTATAAGGCAACTTCATGTGTTCATGTCTATACACAAAATTCCTGCAAATGCACACCGGGGTCGGGGTGGGGGCTTACCACCCAGTAGTTTCACACAGTGCTGCTTTAGAGGGACTCCAAGTGTGTGTGTGTGTGTGGGGATTTTAGTGGAGATATCAGGAGATATCGAAGACTCCCAAGAGTGCATAGAAACAACCTTGCTCTTCTTTAGATCCAAGGCCACATTGCTTCCTGCATTCTACAGTGAAGGGGGAAATGAACATCAGACTTGCTATTCCTTCTGAAACAGATTATTACTATTTCCATCAGTTATGAAGGAACCAGCCGAAGACTGCAGGATGATCCATACATATGAATATATATGTCAAAATCTTTAAGAGGTCTGCTACTATCTGAAATATCAGCATCCCGTTTCCCTGGGAGACAGCTAAAGCCCCCATTTATCTAAATTATCTTGGTAATATGACAGAGTGATTGCTCACTAATGGTCAGTAACAGTTTTCTTTGTCATTTTCCTAGTCATTACCTCCTCTGAATGAACTTCAAAATAGGCTGCTGAGATGTCGTGTCTGGAATATCAACCAGCTTTTTTTTACAAGTAAGACAATTCCTATTAAACCAGCACACCTAGATATAAGAGCTTTTTGCCATTTTCATTTATGAAAAATCATACTCTTCCATTATAGAGGCTGATGAGTTTAGAGATATTTTACTCTTCAGATGATGAAAAGCAATATTTATTTTTCACAGCTGCCTTCTGTTTCCTGCTAACATACAATACACACCAGCTTTGCACTCCACAGTCTCACCGGGAAAGATGTTGCTGTTGCTGGTATTTACTGTGGTTTGTGGTCTAGACGGCTGCATTTATTTATGTATTTATTTGCTCTGTTTGACTTGGATGCTTAAGTCCATTTGCCCTTTTTTTGCAGGCTACAGGGAATCACTGATTACACATGCAAACCAAATCCAATTTTCCATGCTCGGTGAATGAAAAAGCTCTTAGCTGAAAGCTGGCACACGGATGGACCACCTCCGCCTTCTGTGCTTTTTGCAGTTCTGTGTATTTACAAAGCCTGGTTCTCACATTACAATTCCAAATAATGGAAGGGGTCTCATGCATTTTCTTTTTCTATTAAGATGCAACCACATGGCACATCTGAACAAAACATACACACAAAAAGTACCAAGGGCAGCATGGAATGTACACTCACTACATCAGAAGCCATAAGTAGTTCTTCCCATTTTGCATTGTTACAGGGAATGAAAGCTATGGCCAAAATGCATGCTTTCACACTTTCTGTTAAATGATGGTGTCAGTTCTTGAATAGCCATCATGAGATTGGAATCAGACTAGAGCAGGATTCCAAATAGATCTGCTTAGGATTGCTCTCTAAATGACTTCCACACATGAGTAAGCATCTTGTCTCAGATCCACTGCACAGCAAATGGTGCTCTATGGGTTGTTCCATTCAATATGCAGAAGCAAACCCAGTTTGCTATAGAATAAATACTGGAACAAAGAGGTGAAGCCAACCATTGCTGCCTGGTGGACGAACCTGTATTACACACATGCCTGCAAGATCATGTTTTTCTCAGCCATGTTTCATTTTCTACAAAGTGATCCTCAAAAACCTGCTATGATACACTATTCACACACTGCTGAAGCTACATGAACATTTTTGAAGACCCCCAGTTTCTGGGATCTCTGAGATTGCTCTTTTAGGTTGCTCAAGCAATGGTAATTAATAGCATACTTCAAACTGAACTAGGGAAGTACCTGGTAAAAAAGGTACTTGGTATCCCAGACTGCTGGGAGCTACCATCACTACAATCATCACTGATGTTTCCATTTGCTAAACATTGCTTGGATGTTTGGGCCAGTCATGAGCACACCTCTGTACTTATTCCACAACTCCTCTAGAACAGCAGTTCCCAACCTTTTCGATATGCTGACCCATAAATCCAAATTTACTTGCTATGGTGACCTATCTAGTTCAGCATTCAATTTTTTACAGTTTCTAAACAGATGTTTTTGAGAAACCAATCAATATTGACAAAGGGCACAGCTGCCCCCACTATAAACCCCCAGCAATTGGCATTTCAAAGTACATAGCCTTTACATGTGGAGGTTACATTCCAGCCTTTAACTACCCTCTTCTTCTCCATTACTCCCTCTAATCCCCCCTAAATTTCTAAGAAACTGATTCTAGTAATCATTAGGACACGTTTTACCTATTAACATGCATATGTAGTGAACAAAAAATACCAACTAATGTATGACATGGAAGATACTGTTTCATGGGTCAGATCTCGATTTCCAAAACACAGAAGAGAGCAATGAAAAAGGAGGGCTGGCCTGCAACCCACTTTCAGAGGCGTCCCAACCTTCCTGACCCACAGGCTGGGAAACACTGCTCTAGAAAATGGTGTGAGTGTCCAGGGATGCTAGATGGGGCAGGCGCAACCAGGGGGTATTTAGGGCACCACACCACCCTGGCTTGCCCTCTTTCCTGGCATTGGGGCTGTTTGGCCCACCCTCTTTGTTAGAAATAGTTGATAGGTAGATAGGGCTTGCATGTGGGTTTGTTTCATTTAATCTCTTCCTTCTCACAACTTGGCAGTATCAGCACAGGGCTGGATCCACTGTCAGGAAAGCCAGCCTGTGTGTCCATTTTCCTGAGTATGGGGATCTCCTTAAGGAATCTTGGCATGAGGGTCAAGAGGAACGCCCAGCCCAGGGGCACTGCCAGGGATTACCCTCATGCTCAGGTGACAGGGGAGACCACTCCAGGCGGCCACCTCGATGGGATCAAGAGACCTGTCATCCCAAGGTTTTCCCACAACCCCAGCTGGCAGGCTGGGGCAGGCTGAGAATCATCGACAGGCAGGCGGGTCAGTTGCTGAACAGGATCCGGTAACCCATCCTGTGCCAAGGCTTATTACAGCTGAAACCAATAAAGTTGTAGCCAATTTTACTGCAATTTTAGTAAAAAAAACCCAACCCCCATGTGTGTGTTATTTCAAATCAGGGTGTTAGCAGGGTTAAGGTAGGGGGAATTGGGACCCCTCACCTTCGGTGCCCCCCTGCCCCCTTTAGTGCTCTAGAAAATGGTGTGAGCTTCTTGAAGAAGTGAATTTTGCTCTTCATGATGTCTCACTTGACGTTTATTAGGAACACTAATTTAGAGGAATACCAATCAGCAACAGTATTAGCATGATAAAGGTGAGTGCCAGGCATTCAGAATCAGCATGCTAGCTAGAAGAGCACTTTTATGGTCAAAGAATGCAAAATTTGGAAGCAGCCTTAAATCTGAAGAATGCAAATTTCTCTCACCTTAATGATTCTGTCCTCTCATGGGGACAACTGGATCTCTTAAAGAGAGATCTGAGAACTTTTGAAGTTATATGTGGTATGGTGTTTATAGTTTGCTGATGATAGGTAGTGATTTTATTGTTTGATTTATTTTCTTTTATTTACAGCATTTCTATGCCGCCTTTCCACCCAACTCAAAGACCCAAATATATATAACAATTTAACAAAATACAAACACATATTGTCATAGCTTGCTTTCTGCTGCAACACTCATTGTTGAAAAATAAACCAGAAATTTTCTGAAGAAACAAAAACCAAAGCGGTGATGTTCTCCATAGAATTCACTGTCACATAAACCACTATCTTAGATGGCTTTTAAGAAGGGTTAGAGAAATTCATGGAGGAAAGTAACAGATTAACATTAACAGATGTTGGCTATGACAGTTGAGACAATTAGTTACAGTCTTACCCAAAATAAGTAATTATCATTCTATCTAATTCACACATTTATCCTTTTAGAATAATTTGTTCCAGTTGTAACAAGCCAAGATAATTATTGCACATTTCCCATGGCAACGGTATCATTCAACTAATTAGGTAAGTTCACTCACAACACTCTATTGCACTTTTCTCGGTGCACCAACATATTCCAATGAATACTCTCCATCCAAAGTAATAGAATCGCTACACCTTTTCCACTAGTCATCAAATCATAACAAACTACCCACACAGAGCCATATGGTTATTTCACATTAGCAATACTAATCTAATTTGAAATAAATTAGTTTAAACTAAGAAAAATCCTTACACAGTTCTTCCTGAAATGGATAACAAATTGATTATTGCACAGCCCCCTTTATATGCACAGTCTAATTATTGTATAGCTCTTGTGCTATCAGCTGAGAGACATAACTGCTTCAGCCTCCAAATACTATCATTTAAAAGGTCTAGGTCAAAGACACAAAGATTAAGGATATAGGATTCCTCCTTTAGTAATTGCTCTGACCCATCACTGATTTCCAAGGTGTTTAGGACAAGAGTTACTCAAAAAGTTTCTTTGAGATTTTCTGCTGAATAACATTATGCCACTTCTTCTATAAAGAGACCACTTTAAAAATCTTCATTCAGTTTCAATACAAACCAATCATTATATATAGCAAATAAGAGAGGAGCTAGTCCTGCTCAGGAATTATCCTCCCTCTGTGGTGACACAAAACGGAGTCTTTTTGATGCATGCTGAAGGTACTTTCTTAAAGACACAGAGGGGAACAAGAAGAGCCTCACTCAACATCAAAAGCATTGATCTTCTGCCCTCCAAAGTCCACCCTTGGGACAAAAGCACAGCACCTAACGGGTGGTGAACTGGAAGAGGCAGAACAAGCTCCTGCTGCACTCTCCATGTCTCTCTTCTACATCCCGTGTCTACTGGCCTTTCCCTAAATCTATCTGATAAAGGCGGGGGGGGGGGACTCCTTATCAGGACTACAGAAAGTGGCTGCTAATTTGCAAGTAAAAAATGACACCACCTTGGCCAACAACAGAACAGTCACAAGGAGATAAGTATCACACATCAGTGGGGGGGCCCTGCTAGTCAAGATGGCTCTTGCTGTTGACACAAGTTCAAACATTTCAGAGTAAAACATAAACCTTGCCATAAACAGACAATAAAAGTGTCAGGGGGCACTGCTAAAAATCACCAAGTTCTCTTTTCTGATAAGGTTTCCTGCTGGTAATTTAAATATGTGGTGCTGGACAATTTCTTTGCAAGCATAACTAAAACAGGAAGATTTGTAACAGCAACATTTTGTGGAGCAGAGAAATGGATATCCAATGCAACTGCTGACTCCTTGTGTTTTCTGCTAGTCTCTGGAAATTTAACAGCTCGTGTACAAAGCTGGGTGGATGGCTAAGTTACTTTTGGGGGGATTCAGCTAGTCATGTGGAGAGTCATCACAAAAGTTGAGTTCCTGAACTTTCTGCCAAATGGTGCCATCTTTCTAATTATTCATAAGCTGGACACTTGGTAGACAATAAAGACCAGTTTAATTTATTATTTATTTGCAGAGGTCATTTCGGGGGGAATCGCGGGGGATCGCAGTTCCCCCGAGTGAGGTGCAGGGGGCGGGGCACATGATGAAGCCCTGCCCCCTGCTTCCGGCCACCCCACTTCCAGCCCTCATTCAGCCAGGAGGAGGCAGGAGAAGAGGGAGGGTAAGTTGCTTCCTCCCTGCCTCTCCCCACCCCTGCCTGCCTGGGGCCAGGGAGGGCCTTCACGGGGCTTCCTTGCACTCCCGCAAGCCTTGCAGGTCCACTGCCGGGCCCCTCATGGGGCTCGGCAGTGGAGCTGCAAGGCCGGCAGCCGGGACCGTTGGGGGTGGTGTGTGTGGCCTTATGACACACTTCCAGTGATATCAGGGGGTGTGGCCTTATGACACACTTCCGGTGATGCCAGGGGGTGTGGCATATGCTCATGAGTTATGCTAATGAGTTCCCCTAGTTCTTTTTCTATGAAATGACCCCTGTTTATTTGTAGTCCTCCTTTCTCCCTTGGACTTAAGGGAAATTACACAGAGTGAGTCAGTACAATGGATGGATGGGACATTCAATAAACAACAATGCAATAAAATTAAGGTTGTAGAACCAACTAGAAGTCTAAAAACAGAATTGAAGCAAAGCATAAGTATTAAAATGACACAATTAAATTATGCATTCCATAGGACCCTAGTTTCAGCAAGCTATACACAGTAGTATAGATCACAGTCCCTAATACATTTTTCCAACTAACTTTGTGTATCATTCAGTACAATGCAACTCTGTGGCGACTTCAATGGTATTCTGGGAAACGGTGCTCTCAGACTGAACACATGGACAAGAGAGGCAAAAGATCTTAAGTTTGGATCTTGCTGGAAAATGCTGCAAGATGGTTTCTGACAAGTATGTGTGCGGTGTTTGCTTTCCATCTGTATTTGTAATTAATTTGTTACAAAGGTCACAAAAGCATCAAGCACAGAAATATGCTCTAAAACGTTCTATCACCCAGTGAAGTGAAACTTTATACTATGTCACATCCCAGGGACAGTGTGTCATTATGTAAGCCTTTGGGATATTCCTGGAAGTGAATCAGACTTGCTCTGGGTAAGGATGCCCAGAGTGAAGGACTGTGTGTACAAAATTCCAGAAATGAAGGCCAAGTGTCCTGGGGGGATATTAGTACCACACCAGCTCTTATCAAGTACCATATGTAGATTTTTCTGAATAGAAATCTTGTATTCAGGATCCCAAAGGGAATCACAGTTCAGGATGGTACATGATGGCAGCTCCATGGTCAGGTACATTGGTCCTCTTTTTCCCAAACAACTTTCATATGCACTAGATATCTTAGATTCCTTTGGCCCTCGAGACACACCATCAACCATTCCTCTAAGACCTCAGTAGCAAAACTGTACTACAAAACTGAACAGTATTACTTTGCACTGCATTTTAAGAAACCATTTAGAATGTCACAGCTAAGCCTGTTTGAATTCACCAGGCATGTGACTGGCATTAAACTGAAAACCTCCTAATCCTTTGGTAAGCATAAAAGAATGCTAAGCAAGAAACCTAGTGGCTTTGACTTCATTTGAAATAATAATGCGACCAGTCAATGACAGACATTTTTAGGGTGAAGCATTAGCAAACCATGCAGTGTTGTGTCCTGAATTTTGCATGCTAACAGCTAGTAACTTATCACTGGTTCTCACCAAGGCTGAAAAGGAAATTCTCTTTCTATAAGAGGAACAATGCAATTGTGAGCAGTTACGCACTTCTAAGACCACCAAAGTCAATGGACTTAGATGGGAGTAGCTTTGCTTACGAGGCTACACTGTTAATCACAAACCGATCTTAGAGCAGAGTAGGCATCCTGCTCTCCAGTTTACATCCACATCTTAAGATTGTTTATTCCAAGGGAAACTCCACTGTGGTAATTGGGCTTTACCTTCCAATAAGCAAACTTAGAATTGTACCCTCCATCCCTTACAACCCGGCAAATAGAGGCTATATGCTTTTCTTTCACTGACCCCCATTCCTTCGCTGGCTGGTTCCATCGGTCAAGTCACCCTCCTTGTCTGAGCTTCTACATTGCGTGTAGCACCTCCCCTTCATCCGGCTCACTGCGCCAACTGGCTCACCAGCCTCAGCTGATTCCTCAAAGAACCTGGAGTGTTTTCACAAAAAGCACATTCCTGGAAATTCTTAAGTAATTTCTTAAAGCAAAAGAAGCTATAGATGAAAGACCAGTCATACATGATGGAGGTCCACAATACCCAGGCCTGTGTCAGGGGGCACTGACATCACAAAATTAAAAATAAAATTTAAATAAAATTTAAAAAACTCACTTTTGCAGCGTTCACACTCTGCTTGCCTACACCGGGAAGCAAGCCATGCTTGAGGAAGGGATGGCAGTGGGGAGTCCTCCAGGCAGCCCAGAGAGTCCTCTGGGTGGCCCAGAGAGCCAGAGGGCCTGGGGGCTGGATGGAAGTTAGGGGGCCTTGGCAGTAAGTCAGGGGGCCAGGCCCCGAAATGCCCCACTGTAGCTACAGGTCTGACAATACCTTCCCCCATTCCAATTGTATGAATGTGCTCTGATCAGTAGTGGGAAAAAATGTTCACAATCATGTTTAGTGTTACTTATCCTGAGGGTTGCCAACAGGTCTGGCGAAAAACATTGTTGTCCTTGTCATAGAGGCTTGATGTGTGGAAGTGCCATGGGCCAGTTGAAGTCTTTCATGACATGACAGTAAGTAACGTTCCCTGGGTAAATAACATCCCATGAAGCTTCTTTTAAAAGGAATAACAACCAATCTCTGGACCACACAGAGATTACTTACCCTGGAGTAAATGGCAGCCTTGGAGAACTCCCTCCCTTCCTGAAATTCTACCTTCCCCAGGTTCTGCCCCCAGGAGTTTCAGACCTGGAGCTGGCAACCGAAGGTGTAACTCTGCTTAGTATTGCACCACATTGTCACCATGCCCTGCTGGCAGGAGACTCCCAGGCCCCGCATCAGAGGCAGGTTGAAACTCAGAAAAGAAAAATGTGCTAGTGCTGCACCCTACATAAAGCCATCATAAGCCTGGCCCCCGGGCACACGGGCTGGAAAATGCGGGGGGGGGGCATGGCTAATCTCCCCGGGGGAAAATAACGTGCGGCAGCCCGATCAGAAGTCCTTTCGAGGTCCCTTGGGTAGGCGTCAGGTGCAGATCAGACAGCTAGTCCGCAGTGCGGCAAAGAAGCAGCACGGCGCATTCAAACCGGCACTCGCGCCGCACTGCTCCTTTGGCAAACGCCGCTTCCTGTTTGTGCGCATGCGCCGTTGGGTGCTTTTCCGCATCCTGTGGAGACTTGGGGGGGGAATCCCCTTGGTTGCGACGGAACATCGGCAGCCGCCGGATGCCACAACAGTCCACCGGAAATGCGGTCAGATGCCCGCCCTTGCCCCGCGGTTTCCGGAAACGAGTACCTCGTAGGTACTAGTTTTTAACTCCGCACCTTCGCCGGGGAGCCACGGGTTCGCCACGGGAGCACTGTGCTTCCCAGATGTTGGGGTGTGATCGCGCCCGGAAAATCCGCGGGACTCCCGTGACTCTCCCGCGGCAACTTTGCCGTGTGACCGGGGCCATAGGCAGGTTTCCCCTTAAATTACTAGTGGCTAAGCAATGAAATACTAAGGCCACTTTCCCCAGTATAAGCCCCTTTGAAAAACTTGTGGTTTTCCTCACAGCATCTAAATACTAGCTGGCATTACAGCACTCAGATTTATTTCTCACAGCCTTTGGGCAACATTGTAACTACCTGTCCGGACACCATGGACCTCAGGGGGCTCCAGCATCCCGGGAGCCAAATGACCCACTGAACACCCCCAATGTACTGACTTGAGGAAAGCCACAAACCCGTCTCAGTGAACCGGGTAAAGGAGGAGCCTCATTTGTGGCAATGGGAGAGCCCAGCGGAATTGCCAGCCAGCTGGTAGGGAGGCCCACAATGACTCCCAAAACATGGCCATGCCACCTAGGTTGGGAAGCACCACAACTCCCAAAACACGGCCATGCCACCTAGGTTGGGAAGCACCAGGCCAGAGGGAGTGACAGTGCCAAGCTGACAGTTTCACCCCACACACACACAGAGAGACAGGCTGCCTCCATGGAGAAAGCAGCCAGCTGACTCATCGCCCTGGCAACCAAGCCTTTGCAAGGTCCCCCAATGGAGGAAATGGGCGGGGAAAATATAAACCCTCACAGTGCTTGGATGAGAAGGCTCTGAATGCCAGAGGAAGGCAACAAGCAGGAGAGAAAAGGAGGCATTGGGGGATTATAGACCCCTCTCCCTTATGGAATTGAACTGTGAGGGGTGTAAGCCCCCGAGGAAAGCTGGTAATCCTTGTCAGGCTACCAGAACCCATGCATCAAGAGAAAACGTGAATAGTGTAGTGAAACGGACGGTAAGCTATACAGTTTAAAAGGAAACTTTTCAGAAGAACTTCAGGTTTATTGATTTTAAAATTGTCCCAGAATAGGGTTACTAGGCAGTCAAGATAATGATTTTGACATTGATTTTAACCCTCCCTCCCACTTTGAGCAGAGAAAATATGCTGAAGCAAAAGAATCTGAGGCTAAAAAGCCAAAATTATTGTGCATTTACAATAAAAAGCCATGTGTGTAATTTGTATAACATATCCTTTCTGCCCCCTTCCTGAGCTGTCCAAAATCAAACATTTCATGAAAATGTATGCAAACCATCCATTGTTTCAGTTTATAAACTGAATATTGGATCCAACTGTATATTTATTTATTTAAAACATTTTTGTGCCACCTTTCTACCCAATCAGGGGTCATATGGGAGAAGGCATTCCTTACGGTAACTTGGTACAGAAAAACAGAAATATGCAAAGGATTTCCTAACACTTTTGTAAAGCTACCACTAGTCCATTTCTGCTGTGCTAAAACAAATTATCTTAAATTTCGGGTAATGAAGTGTCTGCTTTTGCATCACTAGTCATGATGGTCATATAGACTTTTTTACTGATGTTTCAGACAGATACAGAGCAGTGAAAATATTTCCAAGGCAAGGCCTTAATCGCTTCCAAGATGTTTTGGTCAGAGTTGGCAGTGGGTAGAGAGAGGACAGGGACATTAAAATTGCTTCGGAGCAAGCTGAGGCACATGGTCTTGGCCATGTTGGTAGCACCGCAGAGTCCATTCCACTCAGCGAAATTAGCAACAGATGTAGTCTTAGCTGTTAGGCAAACCTACCCTTTGTCGTTGTTCCTGTGGCCTAGGTCCAAGCCAAAATGTTCCTGAGGCACTGCTGACATCACATGCCACTTCCCCCCACTGCCATGGAAACTCGCTGGGTGACCTTGGGCCAGTCATTCTCTCTCAGCCTTGTGATGATAAAATGGAGGAGAGGAGAGCGATTTTGTAAGCCATTTTGAATCTCATTGAGAAGAAAAGCAAGGTATATCTAAATAAATAAATAGCTTGCTTGCTCCTAGCCACCCGCCCGACTTACACATACTTATGTTACTTATTTTATACCACTATATGTGGGCAGGCAGGCTAATAAAAATGTTTATAGACTAATAGCCTTAGCAGAATTAAGTGTATGTGTAAACCAAGTAAGAATAATAGTTCTGTCATACTACCTTTTGAAAATTATTGTCTGTTTTCAGCCTTCGTTTCTGGAGCAGAAAACTCAGCAACCAGGGTGGGGGGGGGAACTTCTGGTGACATAGTGACAGCACTGCATCGCCAGTGAAGTGCTAACATTCACCCCAAACTCTTCAGTTTAATCATAGAGTTTGGGGTGAATGCTAGAACATTGACCAATGTGATGATATCACTTCTGGGTCATGTAGAGGTGATATAATGGTAAAGGGACAATGATGATTGCCCCCATTCCTCCCCCCCCCAGCTGCCCCACTGAGTGGTGGCAGGAAGGGCCCAGCAGGGGGTCTGGACTTCTCTTGCTAAAATAGGAGGCCTGTCAAGTCTCTTTTGCTTCTGTGTAGACCATGGATAACCACAATGGTCTATACAATGACTAGAGATTTTAGTTGACCTGATTTGGGCTGAGCAATTAGGCCTTTAACCATAATGAGATCTCGGGAGTATATTTAGTATGATATACAGAGAACATTTCAGTCTGATTACATGTTTAAAATGGCAGGAAGCCAAGCCTAGCAAAGGAGCCAAGGAGTACAGTTGAAGGAATGCAGAGAAAAAAGGGAGCCAAGACTCCCAGGAAATCAAAGGCTAAGAGATATGCCTTAAGCATGCTGAAGCACAGGCCAAAACTGCTCATCTCTGCACAGTCTCTTGCTTTGTGCTAATCAACAGCAAATCTGTCTTCTTAGCCAGATAAAGGCCGTGCCGCAGAGGTCCTGAATAACTGTCTGGCTGCTGTGGTAAATTGGCTAAGAGTGAACAAATTGAAACTAAACCCTGAAAAGACAGAGGTAATTCTGGCTAGGAAGGCAGAGATCTTGAAGGACATTGTGCTGCTCACTTTTGATGGAGTTCAGCTGACCCTTGTGGGTTATACTAGACCCAGCATTATTGCTGGAGAAGCCAGTTAATGCAGCTGCAAAAAAGGCCTTCTTCCAACTCATCCTAGCCCGTAAGATGGCCCATTACCATTTAGGGTTGCCAGCCTCCAGGTGGGGCCTGGGGATCTCCCGCTTTTACAACTGATCTCCACCTGACAGAGATCAGCTCCCCTGGAGAAAATGGCTGCTTTGAAGGGTGGACTCTATGGCACTGTACCATGCTGAGGCCCCTTCCCTCCCCAAACCCCACCCTCTCCTGGCTCCACCCCCAAAGTCTCCAGGTATTTTCCAACCCAGACTTGGCAGCCCTTTTACCATTAGATGGCTGATCTGGCCACCTGGATCTACGCCACAGTAACATTGAGACTAGACTACTGCAATGCACTGGACACTGGTCTTCCCTCCAATTCGGAAATTCAGGTTGGTGCAGAATGCTACAGCTCGGCTATTATTGGGAGCTCAACAGAGCATGCATATTACTCCCATTCTGTGGTTACTCCACTGGCTGTTCATCCGTTACTGGGCTCAATTTAAGGTAACAGCTATTACATACAAAGCCCTTCATGTCTTTGGAACCCGCTGTCTGCAAGGCCACCTCTCCCCCTGTGCTCCGCCACAACAGCTTCACTCATTGGAGCAGGGCCTTCTGCAATTGCCACCTGCAAATGGGCAAAATCGACAACTGCCTGTACAGGTGCCTTCTCTGTGATGGCCCCCACCTTATGGAACGGCCTGCCCGAGGAGGTCAGGAAGGCTCCCATTCTCCTGGCTTTCCACAAGCTTTGCAAAGCTGAATTATTTAAGAGGGTAGCACAGTACAAAATGATTCACAGAAGTATAATTACAACCCCCTTCCCCGAATTTTTAGAAGTGCTTCAGGCCAAAGTTTTCTTCTGTAACGGTGGCACCCACCTTATGGAACGGCCTGCCCGAGGAGGTCAGGAAGGCTCCCAATATAGCAGTGTTGGATAAGTTCCAAACGATGCATTGCAAAGCTGAATTATTTAAGAGGGTAGCACAGTACAAAATGATTCACAGAAGTATAATTACAACCCCCTTCCCCGAATTTTTAGAAGTGCTTCAGGCCAAAGTTTTCTTCTGTAACAGTTGAAGCTGCTGCTATCCCAAGAATGACCAAATCCTCTTAATTGTTCTGATTGTATGACCATTTAACTAGCTTCTTCAGGAGGCATCTGAAGTCCCAGATTAGCTGTCATTTTAGATCTGATTAGTAAATTTGTTGTTACTTGCTAATCTGGATTGTTATTGTTTTTAATGTTTTAATTCTGTGAATTCTATGTATTTTATTGACATGTTGTGACCCGCCCTGAGCCCACTTGTGAGGGTGGGTGGGATATAAATCAAACAAATGACTGACTGAATGAATACTTGGATAAATTATTAAGGACTATGGTCTATATCGCTGTGCATACCTTGCTGTAAGTGACATTGTACTATGTAAATTTTGCATCATTTAATGCATCTTGCTAACACTTATGCTTTGCTTCAGTTCTGTTTTTAGACTTCTGGTTGGTTCCACAACCCTAATCACATTGCATTGTTTATTGAACATCCCATCCTCTTGATTGTATTGACTCATTCTCATGCGACGGTCACCTCGAGGCTAGACTACGCCCCAGGTTTTGTGGACAGGGTCATCATGATGTGGGCGCTTTGGATGAGAATGGGACTTTTTAGGAGACGGCCATCTTGTTTTTAGATGAGGAGCACCAAATACTGTTTATGAATGTAAGATGTTTTAATATACATAGCAAGATCAAGCAAAGAGAGGATTATTACATTCCTCTCTGATGACTGGGAATCCATAAAAGTCTTTTTGGGATGCCATTCTGTGGGGCTATTTGCTGGTCACACATTTGAACAGTTGCTCATCAACAAGTAAGATCCAAAGACCCGGAGGCTCACCTACCTTTTAAAAAGTTGCTGCACCCTCAGTTCCCAACTGCTGCTCTTTTGGGTGGTGGGAAAAATATTTTAAAATTGCCATTGTTGTGTGTGCCATGTCATCACTGCTGGGGAAAATACAGAAGTGACTTCATGTCATAGCTTGTATTTGACTGTGGTATCATAATTTCTGGCAAAAAAAGGAAGTGACATAGTGTAGCTCTAGGAATCATGGGGAAAATCTATGGGTTTACCATGGAATTTCTAGCAATTCCTAGAACTACCTATGTCTTTTCTAGTTTTTTGTTAGAAGTGACAGGATGCCCCAGCCAGTTTTATAGGCCACCTCCATATCCCCATCCACAGCCCTCCTGCTAATTGCCAGGCACTGGTTGTCCAAGCTCACTGAGGGTTTTAAATATCCTATGAAGGGTAGTTAAAGTTACCGTGTTGAACCAACCCCCTTCATCACTGACAGCAGAGAGGAGCAATCCATGTTACATACCTTAAATGGGGAGGAAGTTTTGTATTAATTTTTAAAATATCAATTCCAAAAACCATTTGAATTAGCAGCCTACACATGGGCTCAGCCAGGAAACCACATCATGCTAATCTGAAATGGCAGGCATGACCAACCATTTAAATCACAGCCTCTACCTATTCATTTTTGATCTCCCCACATTTTTAATGATGCATCCTGTGAAATTGTGGATGTCGAACTCTCCTGTCTACTGAATTAAAAAAATTAACCATTTGTTAACTGTATTGGAGGTGTATCCTTAAGAAAGTGTTCCAAATTAAATTAATGATACTAAATGTAACATTTCTTTCATCTGTCCTGTGGCCTCTCTCAGTCCCCATTTCTTCACTACAAATTCAGATTCTTCAAGTTCTAGCATGGAAGGGGAATCTATTCCTTCCTCCCACACAGCTCATAAACAAATATGAGTTGTCCCCCCTTATCTCTTTCTAGATTAAATGCCCCAAACTTAATTCATCTTTGCTGGAAGCTGGAAACCTACAGCCATTTAGATCTCCATCCACAGATGCAATAAGAAATCAAAATGTTTTAAAATATGTGTAACTCATATTTCTTGATCTCCAAACCACTTCTGGTTTTTAAGCAAGCTCCAAATCCATTCAGAATTATACTGCTTTCACATATGGAAATTTTATCTCACCACAGTGATCAATAGTTCTCCATGAAATTTATGCTTATTAATGATACTAAATGTAACATTTCTTTCATCTGTCCTGTGGCCTCTCTCAGTCCCCATTTCTTCACTACAAATTCAGATTCTTCAAGTTCTAGCATGGAAGGGGAATCTATTCCTTCCTCCCACACAGCTCATAAACAAATATGAGTTGTCCCCCCTTATCTCTTTCTAGATTAAATGCCCCAAACTTAATTCATCTTTGCTGGAAGCTGGAAACCTACAGCCATTTAGATCTCCATCCACAGATGCAATAAGAAATCAAAATGTTTTAAAATATGTGTAACTCATATTTCTTGATCTCCAAACCACTTCTGGTATATGGAAATTTTATCTCACCACAGCAATCAATAGTTCTCCATGAAATTTATGCTTAATATGAACTAGGAATTGGAAACAAACCTTTGGTTCTATATCAATAATGGCTCAATGAAAATTAGTATTGCTTTGACAGAAACATGATAGAATAGTATTGGGTTTTCTTCTCCTCCAGTAACCACTATAGACAGAACAGAGGAAGTAGCCTGAAAAAAGCAGTAAAATACAGATCACATGAAGCTGCCTGATACTAAATCAGGTCATCAAGGTCAGTATTGTCTACTCAGACTGGCAGCAGCTCTCCAGGGTCTCAGACAGAGATCTTTCACATCACTATTCCCAGAACTTTTTTTTTTAATAGAGAGAATTGAACCAGGGACCCTCAGCATGCAAAGCAGATGCTCTACCACTGAGCCACAGCCCCCATCCACCCCCAGGGCGTCCCCAGGGGAAGATACATTTTCATAGGAAACATATTCTCACAGTGCAAATCCTCTGCAGTTACTCCAGGCTAAGCCCATTGATTTCAGTGGGTATAGAGTGACTCTGCATGGGATTGCATTGTTAATGGTAAATGATGCAATCATGCAGGTGCTGGACAAAAGAAACCAGCTCACACTGCATCTGGTACTCCTATTTATTTACAGTTCATTCAAGAACAAGTAAATATTTGCTATCAAATGTAGTTTAGTTTTCAGGATTAGAAAGGAGAAAGGTAATTTCCGTAACATGAGGATCTGAACGGTGTCCACAGTAAAAGCCAAGGGTCCAAAGGAACACCAGATGGATTTACACTGAAGGCTTTGCCTTGCACTGATGTGTTGAGGTTGCTGCAGAAGGACCTTATTCCCTGTATGTGTGTCTCAGTACTTGCTAATTTAATGCCTGAATTATGATGCAGTTCTCAGATACTACCAAGGTCATTTGCATAAGAACTACTGATCTGATCCAGTAAGTCACTTCTTATGTCATACTGAACTTCTGCAAGTATTGCTACAATGAAATTAGGAATCATCCAGTTGGGCTCAGTTTGACCTGGACAGGTCCAGGCATGTTGCTGGAAATAG
>NW_015168047.1:749834-756030 GCF_001447785.1 Gekko japonicus
AATGGGAATTGTCCCAGCACTGTCAATCAAATGAAAGGACACAGGACTGGGAAGGAAGTGCATACGGTCTTTCAACATCTTTTGAAACATGCACAAAATTCTGTGGTAGTTCTAATCAGTTGTTCTCTGCCAGTAGCTCACATTATTAGCTTCTCCTTCATATTTTCACTTTTCCTGAAAACTGTTACACTTTTTCCTCTTATGGTTGTTCCCATCAAGGTCCATCAGTTCATTGATACCTTGACATTTCATGACAACTTAATGTCATACTGGAGAAAGGGACTGGATCGCTGAAACAGAGTTAACCAGAAGCTCCATCTTGTTTGAGCTTTGGACACTAAGCAGATTTTGATTAATCCTACTTATAATTTTCCTTGGCCTTTTCCCTTGTGACCGTTTTCTGTATGCCACTTTGATAATGGATAGGAATAATTATATTTTTGTGTTGAATATCTTATATGGAATATTGAAAATAATTAATACATTATAATAACACTTTGAGTATATATAATCATTTTTCACTTTTGCCTTTATTGTAATAGCACTGTATTTCACAGTGACTGTTGTGTTGTCTACATTGTGATTCCTCTGGTAGTATTATAATGCTGGAGAAAGGCGGCATGGTATACCCTGATCTTGTCAGATCTTGAAAGCTAAGCAGGGTTGGTACTTGGATGGGAAACCACCAAGGAAGCGTCTGCAGAGGAAGGGAATGGCAAGCCACCTCTGCCTCTCACTTGCCTTGAAAAACCCCTTGCTGGTTGGTGGTTGCACCTTGGCAGCATGTACATACATAATGTCATACTATATAACACAATGTTGTTCTGTGTGCAGCAGGGTGTCTTATTGTCTGCAGTGATTGAAGAGACATCCTGACTTTGTTGCGCAATGTCAACAGATTTGCTATGTAGGCTGTATGTATGTATATGCCTCTACCCATACAACGAGAACCACGTTCAAACGAATGCACTGGTATCAGGGTGGGTGGGACATACTTGTCACCCTGATTCCACTCCCTCCCACCAAACATGTGTTCACTCTACCGGCTTAGAATGTCTGAAAAGGGCTTTAGAGACATTCAGATATGCAACAGAAAATGGACTTGGGCAAGAGTTGAAACTATTCGTATAACAAAGAATGATGCAGACTTTCCAGTGAACAGATTCTGTAGGCAAACATGCTGTGTTTGACAGCCATGATTACTCACCAGCTGAGCCTTGCTGCCTTTAAAGCCCTTAACAGTCAGGGACCTACATACCTTTGGGACCACCTCTCCCGGTATGACCCACGAAGGGCATTAAGATCAGCAGATAAGAATCTCCTGGTGGTCCCCGGCCCAAAAGATATCCGGCTGGACTTGACCAGGGCCAGGGCCTTTTCCACCCTTGCCCCAGCCTGGTGGAACCCTTGGCCAAGTGACATCTGTGCCTGTCTGACCTATTAAAGTTTTGCAAGGCATGTAAGGCAGAGATATTCCACCAGGCCTTTGGTTGAGGCCAGGGATGATTCCTTACATCTGCCTGACACCCCTTCCACACCCATGACTCAATGCTAGCACTGCCGCCTTGTTTTTAAAATGTTTTAAAATGTTTAAATTCTTTGAATGTTTTAAATATTGAGTTTTTACGGTTTTAACTGATTTTACAATGTACTGAATTAAATTGTTGTAAACCACCCTGAGCCTCACGCAAGCAGGGAAAGGCGGTCAAGAAATCTAATAAAATCAAACAAATAAATCCAACCTGGACAGTTCCCAAACAGCTTTGCAGCTGCACAGTAGCTCCAGTGTTTCAGTTTCATCTCCTTCTGCCTTGCAAGCCACTTTTGCATTTGCAAAAAGTGCAATCAGTCCTCCCCCAGAAGAACTATAGATTGTCAGGTCAGTTAAGTGGAAACAGAAGGGTACTAGGATGCTGATAAGGCAGTGCAGAAACACATCTGTGCCAAATAGCCTCAGTGATAACGTGCACATAAATGACCACCAAACAATAGAACCTCTTTAAAAAATAAAGGTGTAATTTATAATCACTGGACAACCAATCAGTTTGCTGAGTGCTTATTCATATGATTGGCTTCCAAGCAGCAAGAAGCGATGACACGGTTACTTTGCAGGGTAGAAACTAGGACTGTCATTGGGCTGTGCAAGAACACACATGCATAAAATCCTGCTGTACTGTTTGGCCTGTTTGCAGGGCTATTTTTGGGCAGGAACGCACAGGAACAGAGTTCCGGCTGGCTCCCAAGTTGGCCACGCCAAGCAGGAACTCATTAGCATAATGGGCCACACCCAACAGCAGAAACTCATTAGGATTGGCTACATTAGGGGTCTGTGGCCTAACATGCAAAGGAGTTCCTGCTACAAAAAAGTCCTGGGTTTTGACAACAAACAAGGTAAACAGAATAAGAAGCAAAAGGTGGGTGTGGCTGGATAACCACACTTCTGGTAACCTGGGGGTGCGTCCTAATGTGCGAATGAGCTGTGCTGGCAGGAGTGTGGCCTAATATGCTAATGAGTTTCTGGTGTTGTGTGTGGCCTATTATGCTAATGAGTTCCTGCTGGGCTTTTTCTACAAAAAGAGCCCTGCTTTGAATACACAAAGTGCAACCCAGTGAACACAGGCTTGAGATGCTTGCAAACAGCCCATTTAAAAGCTACTCCCTGCTCAGAAAGTGAGCTGAACCTGCAGGCATTCAAGCATCGTACTTATAACTGGCACTAACTAGAAATATAAAATAAGGGCTAAAACAGGAAAAGAAACAATCCAGAAGAAACAAAGATGGGGGAGAAAGACAACCAAAAAAAGTTAGAATAGGTGAAATGCAAAGTTCAAATAATATATATCAGCAGCAGTTTAGAAGCTCCAGTGTGCATGCAGGGGACTTAAAGGCACACACTGAACTCTATACATAAAAATGATCCCTCATTCTCTTCTGTGAACTGGGGAGTTCTATCCATGAGCAATAGGTATCCTCGTGTATCTCTGAAGCATTTCCCTAAACATAAAAGAATGGGGAATCCCTCCCCCTCAGTTCTTTGTGCCCTGACCAGCCTGACCTTGTCAGATCTCAGAAGCTAAGCAGGGTCAGCCCCAGTTAATACAAGGATGGGAAACTACTATGGAAGTCCAGGATTGCTACACGGAGGCAGGTAATGGTCAACCACCTCTGTTTGTCTCTTGTCTTGGAAACCCTACAACTATGCTTACTCAGCTGTGTATGGAAGCTTACTTACTAAAAAAAAGAAAATGAAAATGAAACCATTCTAAGTCCGGCAATATATGTCTAGTTATAAAATGTCATGGTGTTCTCCTGTGCCCATTTTAAAAAGCCATCAGAATGTTCAACATCTTGCATAACACTGAACATATTACAGCTATCAAAGAGAACATCAAATGCAATCTATTAAAAAGAGCTAAGACTCAGAAAATTCAGGCTAATATTTTGAAGTGGAAAGTGAAAAATATTGTCTTCCATATGCAGATTTGTTTGCCTGCAACCAATATGGTGCTGGAGGGTACATCCACAACTGCATCATGATGCTCATCTGGGCTACGGTGAACTAGCTGGATGTGTCTTTTAATGAGAATATTGCACATGATGTGCCATGTGTGGCTGGAGCCAGATGGAGCCATTGTTTCTATGAAGACAGCTGGCTCCCTATTGCTCCTCCTCACAGCTGTAGATCTGACTAAATCTAATTTGTATAAAAGAATGAGATCTGACTATGGGGAGGGGCTGTGGCTATTCATGGGTAGGGGCTGTGGGTCAGTGGTAGAGCATCTGCTTGACATGCAGAACGTCCCAGGTTCAATTCCCAGCATCTCCAGTTTAAAAGGATCAGGCAGTAGGTGGTGTGAAAGACCTCTGCCTGAGACCCTGGAGAACCACTGCCAGTCTGGGGAGACAACACTGACCTTGATGGACTAGTGGTCTGATATAAAGCAGCTTCATGTGTGTTTGTGTATGCATAAATGATGGGAGGGCATCATTTCAAGACTGGCAAATACACTAGGAACCTATGCTCTTATTTGATTGACAGGAAAGTGCCCCCCCCCAACTACACTGCCTCAAACACAGTGGAATACCTGTGCTGTATGGAGCAACAACCCCTTCCCATTGTTTCACCTTATATAGGTGCTTATGCAAGATACACCTGGAGTACCACTGGATGTCACTGTTGTACCATTGCTTGCAATCAGTTGTGAAAGTGTGCTGAGTGCATAGTAGGTTTTAGAACAAAAGGCCTAAATTTCCAGGATTTTTCAAGTTCTCATCATCTTGCTGTGGCTGTGTGCAGACAATTCGTTTTTTTCTGGAGAGTGGGAATAAAGGCACTCCGCTGACTTACAGGCATATGTGTTCTGTTTGCCTCCCCAGCTTCTATATAAGAGATTGTAACTGGGATGACTTGGTTAGCATCCATGACATCACTAACGCTACTGGCCCTTGGAATACAAAGTATACATACCTACATGTACCCTATCCACATTTAAATGTATGTATATCCTTGCTCACGTTTATTGCTCACATCCATTGACTCTCTTCATCCTCCTTCGTCTGTCTTCCCTTTGTTGTCTTCTACACTGTTAAAATGTGGATGGTAAGTCCTTTGGGGCAGAGACCTGTCCTTTTTTGTTGTGATGTAATGTGGTAAGGCTGCAAGTATGATATAAACATTGCTCGGTGGGTTGTGTTTCAACATATTTTGTTTCCACTGCAGATATCCCCATCCCTTCATATGGGGTTCCCCAACGATTTTGAAAGGCAAAACTCTAGTCCTTATCTGTCTTGTGAACACACAGAAAATGTAGCAAATCTTATGAATGGCATCCTTTTAGTTTTTCTTTAAATTCCTGCAGGTATTTTTCTAGAACAAGGCTCTGTCCAGCTGTGAATGAAAAAGTGGCCCAGAGTGCCATGAATGCACTGGAGTTATCTTTTATATGACTGTTTGGATTGGCAGGAAGGGTTGCATTAGTGTTGAGTTCTTGTGGCCCCCTCTTACACACCCAGGGAAATGCCAATCACCACTTTAGGGTCAAGAAGCAATTTTCTCCACGCCAGTTTGGCCAGGGATCCTGGATGGTTTGTTTGTTTGTTTTTGGCCGTCTTCTGGGCATGGAGCAGGGGTCATTGAAGGTGTGTGTGTGTGGGGGGGGTATTTGTCAATTTCCTGCATAGTGCAAGGGGTTGGACTAGATGACCCTGGAGGTCCCTTCCAACTCTATGATTCTATAAGCAGCAGCAGCAGGAGAAGGAGGAAGAGCTGGTAATGATGGGAGAAGTGAGCAGGCAGCAAAAGAAAGCATGCGGCAGCAGGGGCGCGACTCACTTGCTCCCTCACTGCTGCCACCACCTCCAGCTCCTTCTGGGAATGACAGTGTTCCACAGCCGAGGAAGAAAGAAATTGGATTGTTGGGAGTCCTGGGTTCATATCCCCACTCTGCCGCGGATGCTCACTCGGTGATCTTGGGCCAGGCACTCTTTCTCAGCCTGACCTACCACACAGGGTTTGTTGTTCTGAGGATAAGGTGGTGGAGGAGAGAATGACACAGTAGGCTTATTTGAATCAAATGCTGGGATACGCCACAGACACTTGCAAGTCAGCCACTGCTGTTGCCTTCTCTCCCGTCTCCAGCAGCAGCAGCAGGAGAGGGAGGAAGAGCTGGTAATGATGGGAGAGGTGAGCAGGCAGCAAAAGAAAGAATGCGGCAGCAGGGACGCTACTCACTTGCTCCCTCACTGCTGCCACCACCTCCAGCTCCTTCTGGGAATAACAGTGTTCCACAGCCGAGGAAGAAAGAAATTGGATTGTTGGGAGTCCTGGGTTCATATCCCCACTCTGCCGCGGATGCTCACTCGGTGATCTTGGGCCAGGCACTCTTTCTCAGCCTGACCTACCACACAGGGTTTGTTGTTCTGAGGATAAGGTGGTGGAGGAGAGAATGACACAGTAGGCTTATTTGGGCCCCCTTTAGGGAGAAAAATGGAGTATAAACTATCATCAGAAAGGGGAGGGGGAAGAGAGGTCAGTGACTGTCAGTGACAGCACTCGGCCAGTATCGACTGCACCGCTTTCCACTTGGCTGACCTGCTAAAATCACATATATCTCAAAGAGAGCTTCCAATAAGGCCCTGTGAAGCTCTTCTTAACATTGCTTGTAAAACAGGCAGTTTAGCCTCAAATTTCACTTTT
>NW_015168047.1:756219-758998 GCF_001447785.1 Gekko japonicus
GAACAACTGGGCAGAGCTGGTGCTTTTAAAGGCACGGCAGGGAAGCATTCCTCAAACCTATTCTCCTTCCTGGGAACACATGTAATTTTTACCTTTTGGAAAAATGCAAAGATGGGAGGGGGCAGCAGCATGCACAAAATGAGACGATGTGGTTTGTGTACACTGCAAACCAAAGATCACTCCTCCCGCAAAGGGAAAGTCCTCGCATAAGCCTAGCTGTAGGGTGATAAGTACAGATGCGTAATCATGGTATCATTAGAAATAAAGGGAAATCATTGGTCAGGGCCACACTGCTGAGTACAAATAGAAGGCTCTGAGCCACTTTCCTCTGCATAACAAACAAAAGTGGATTAGGGAGTCCATTATCTCCTCCGCACACATTTCCACCTCCGTTAAACAGGAGGGTGATGCTGTGCATTGCAAGCCACAGAGAGAAGACTTGATTAAAGAATATATACAAGTACCAAGAGCAATCTTGCCAGTGGGTTCAGATGTCTTTCCAGCCCCAGGGGCAGACATTCAGGATTAGGCTCCAAAACTGCAGAGCCTCGTGGACTTTCCCCTATCTACCCAAATGGTTGGACGTCCAGTACCATTAAGAAGCACCCTGCTTAGGAGAAGCATCAGGCCTGGAGTTGAACCTCCCCTTGGCTCGGGAGGGATGGAGGACGGACTGAGGGACTTGAGGTCACAGCGTGAGGGGAGGGGTGGGACTCCAGCAGACAGGCTCGGTGAGAGTGATGGCATGGTGCTGTGCAGCACAAAAATTAAGGATTTTCCAGGGGGCCTGGGCTGGATGGGAAGACAGGGCCCTTGGCCTTCAGTTTGCAAGACCTGAACAAGGCTGTTAACAATAGGATGTTTTGAAGGTCATTAATTCATAGGGGCACCATAAGTCTGAAGCAACTTGATGGCATGTCACACACACACACCCTCTCAGCATAAAGGTGGTGGCAGCACCAACTTGCTCCCTGTGTTTTGTTACATCCAGAGAGTCTAGCAGGATCAGCTGACCAGAGGAACCAATAGGCTCCTCCATCTGAGTAACTCATTGTTCAGTGCAAGTTATGCTGTTATGGGCTGAACCCCTGGTCTGCCTCCTGATGCTCAGTCCTGACACCTGAGAAAGTTTACCTATTGCCATCTTACATAGTTTCCACAATTTTTTCTCCCAGGTTTTTAAGGGTCAACTGCTTACCTGGTATATTGGTGACTATGTGGGAATTTAGGCAGTGTTGGTTACTGTTGTTGCTGTTTTTAGACTGTATGTGTATGTTGCCCTGAAGTTTTTAGAAGAAAGAGTACTAAAAAAAAAAGTTTATACATAATTCATGGATTTTAAAAATAGCTAAAATATGCTGGGAAAATACTGAAAGCACCTGCCAGCAAGTCACATCCAATGAATATTATACATTCTTATGTGCAAGCTAGCATTTTGGCAACGCTCAGCTGATTTCAGCTTTCTGTTCAGATACAGCACCATCTTCTGGAAAGAGAAAGCATTTCTGTAAGCCTTATGCCACATTTGCTCATTTGGAAAAGTAAGACTAAATTCCATCGCTTTGAACAGAGATGTCGGAGAAGGTGACAGGAGGGAGAGCATCCTACCCTAGCAGCCAAAGAAATGGTGAGGCTTGGTCATCACATAACTTGGGACGTCCTTTTCAAAAAACACACACACAGTCCTCATTCAAAAACCATTTTTCATTGTTTTTGCTAATATTCACACCTGATTTTGTTATCCTAACAATTGTAACAGGTTGGGTTGGATCTATTCAGCTTTTCTGCTGGAGAAAATGGAAGGAGGTGTCCCATCAGATCACCAAAAAATGCTATGCTGGGGATCATGTTGCTTCTCAGCTCCAGGGCTTCTTGGAAGAGAATGATTTTTCTGGACCCATTTCAGTCTGGCTTCAGGCCAGGATTTGGAACTGAGACTGCTTTGGTTGCCTTGGTTGATGACTTCTACCAACAATAAGAAAGGGGAAATGTGACCCTGCTAGTTCTGCTGGCTCTCTCGGTGGCCTTCGATACTATTGACCATAGTGTCCTACTCAGCCACCTCTCAGCACTGTGACTAGTGGGGGGCACCGTGTCACAGTGGTTCAAGTCCTGTCTGGGGGGTTGGGTCCCAGAAAGTGGGGGGATTCCTACTCTGCCCCATGGCTGTTGGCCTGTGAGATTCTGTGGGGTTCCGTATTATTCCCCCATGGTATTTAATATCTATATGAAGCCACTAGGAGAGGTCATCAGGAGGCTTGAGCTGCAGTGTCACCAATATTTGGATGATACCCAGTTCTACCTTCTCCCCCACCTAATTCTGAGGATGCTGTTGATGTTTGAACCCATGCTTAGAGTCAGTAATGGGCAGGATGAGGGTTAAAAAGCTGAGAAAGGCAAACTAGAGAAAGGCAAACTAGAGACTTCAGATCTCTCCTCTCCTGGATAGGGTTATATTCCCCTTGAAAAGTCAGGTTTGCAGCTTGGGAGTGCTGCTCAACACAGTGGTCATCTTAGAAAATCAGACAGAGGCTGTGGTTCACAGATCTTTCCACAGTGATCCATGTCTTAGTTACATCTAGACTGGGCTATTACATTTAGACTTGAGGCTACACCTGAAGAGGGTTTGGAGGATTCAGTTAGTCCAGAACTCTGCAGCTGGACTGCTGGTTGAGACCAGGTATAGGCAGCATGTGACCCCAATATTACAGCAATTACACTGGCTACTGATCCACTGCTGAACCCAATTCAAGTGTTGGTATTAACCTACATGTCTTGG
>NW_015168047.1:759424-783537 GCF_001447785.1 Gekko japonicus
CACTGGGGTATTTGAAGGGCCATCTTCTCCTATATGCGACTTTCCAGGCATTAAGATCACCGGGAGAGGGGCCCTCCTGACTATCCCCATCAACCAAAGAAGTTCATTTGGTGAGTACACAAGAGAGGGCCTTTTCAGTGGCAGCCCCACGCTTAAGGAACAACCTCCCCAAGGAGGTGCCCCTGCCCCCCCCCCGCACTTTTGAACTTTAGGATACAACTGAAGATGGTTTTATTTAGGGCTGCATTTGGTTAAGTTTAGTAGCTGTCCTGATTTTAAATTCTGGTTTTATATTTTTAACGTATTTTATCCTTTGTGTTTTACTTTTATCTATGTTTGTAAGCTGTCTTTAGCTTGGTAAGGAAAAAAGGCGATGGTGCAGGCAGTAAATGAAGCCTGCATTCCATCTGACCGAACAGCTTCGGCTGGTGGAGGCCCACCGTGGCCGGGGCGACCTGAGCGGCGGCGAAACATGGCGGCGGCAGTAGTCGAGTTGAGCGGCCCGAGCAGAGATTGGCCAAGCAAAGCACGGCGGCGGGGCAACACGGTAGGCCGGAGCCAATTGGGACAGAGGCCGGCTGCGGAGCGCGCGCTGTCGGGAGCTGTTGGCCCACGCCCAGAAGGAGTCGCTGCGACCGGAGAAAGAAGATCTGCGCCAAAGACGTCATCGCCCGGATTGAAGACCCTCCGCAAAAAAAGAAACAACTAAGTCCCTGCCATGGGTGCCTGATAGGTTGTCACTTCCCCCTCATTGTGTGTGGCCCTAGTAAAGGTAATGTAATTTGTAGTGTACAAATGTAAACCGCTCAGAGCCCTTAGGGGGTGAGCGGTCTATAAATTGGTGGTTGTTCCTGTTGTTGCTGTTGTTGCTGTTGTTGCTGTTGCTGCTTTTGTTGTTGCTGTTGCTGCTGTTGTTGTTGCTGTTGCTGCTGTTGCTGCTGTTGCTGCTGTTGCTGCTGTTGCTGCTGCTGCTGCTGCTGTTGCTGCTGTTGCTGTCTGTGCCAGCACCTAGGCTTGCATTGTCAGTGCCTGAACAGGTAGCCAGTGAACTGGAACTGCTGTTGCTGCTGTTGCTGCTGCTGCTGTTGCTGTTGCTGCTGTTGCTGCTGTTGCTGTTGCTGCTGCTGTTGTTGCTGCTGTTGTTTTAACTAACTACATAAATAGGACGTGCACATGCAAAACCATTTGAGGTGGGGGTTATAGTCAGAAGGAAAGGTAGCCAAGACTGAAAAATCAGGGCTGGATCCAACCCACAGGGACATTTTGGCTCATTTTGTCCCTGTTCTCTTGTATGAATTGTTGGCTTGGATGACTGGGAAACTCTGTGATGATAGTTTCCTATCTCTTGATCTCTCCTGACTTTTTTGCATTCTCATCCTCTGTGCCAGAGAGCCAGGAAAATAAATGAAACTAAAAGCACACTTTTTCATTCATTCATGATTACTGTCCCGGCTAGCAGGCACAACAGGCACCCAAGGAGGGAGACAGAGACAGAGCAGTCCAAAAAGTGAAGTCAAAGCCAGTCCAAAGGTCGGTAATTTGTTAGGTGCAGACAGGTTCAAGAAGCAGAATCCGAAGATAACAATGTCCAAGGTCAGTTCGTAAATCACAAAGAGCAAGGCAAGGCAGGAGCTGTGGTCGCTGGTTTCACAGATGTGAGACTCGTTTAAATAAGCCTCTCATAACGAGCTGAGTTAAGCAAGGCAAGGTCCTGCCGTCACTCTGGACTGCTATCAATTAAACGCCAGTGTTGAGCCAAGATTCTCACACTCTGTAAAGTGCCAACAATTGCCACTCTGTAAATTGTGCCTCCACTCTGTAAACTGCCAACAAAATCATCCCTGGCGTTGCTCTGTGGGGGGGGGGAATGGGGGCTCTGATGAACTGTCTTGCCCTAGCTGGTCTTCATCATCCCCTCCTAGAGTCTGTCTGGAGGATTCAGCGTCAGCTGTCAGCAGTGAATCATGGAGCTCCTGGCTTTCCTCAGCTGCTGCTTGTGAGCTGGGCCCCGGCTCTGTGAGACCCAAGGAGTCTTCTTCCAGGCTGAGTTCTGACTGGTCAAGCTGGCCCAGGACAATTTCTTGCATTCAAATGTAACCAATGGGCATCTATTTTTTTGATTCTTTAACTTGACAACAACTGCAAATCACTGATAATTGTGGTTGGGGAATGAGTGGAACTTACAGCTAGGTCGATACACTGCACAATTTGGAATTGTGTTGGGTCTTATGGATTTTTAAAAAAATACTGTGTAGAACCGGAACCTAAGAGGTTAAGAAAATTAGTCAGCTATGTATTACTAAACCCATTTTTGAAATGGTGGTCAGTAAACTTTCTGGTACAAGAGCAGCCTAACTGTCCCCGTCACTCAGATTTGCAGCCATGAGATGCCCCTGAAGCTGTGGAAACCGAGGAGACTAAAACAGCAATTCTAACAACACTTTCATAGGACTAAGCCCCATTGAATAAAATGGAACTTGCCTCTGAGTAGACCTGCTTCAGCTTGGTCCTTGGGAATGCCTTCCATCCCTGGATGGGAAAGCTGTGGTCCTTCTAGACCAGTTCAGTGCTAGTGACCTTCCTTCAGGGCTTTATAATCTCACATCTGGATTACTGCAATACACTTTACAGGAGGTGGCAGTAGTGACCTTTCAAAATCATTCGCTAGAGCACAAAGTACGGAAGCCCAGTTTAGATGCGGCTTTTTTCCTTAAATCCTGACTGCAGGGATTAACTATCCTCAGAGGTGGAAAATATGGGGAAAAAAACCTCCTTTAAAGTCTTTTTGGTCTTGATTTTAGAGTTCCATCACCCTTCTGTTAATAACTGGTCCCAAATAGCACCCTTCTATCATAACCATGCTTTTTTCCTATAAAGAAGCAGATATGGAGCTGAAGCAAGATTAAGGGGAGAAAAGAATAACACCACTGACTGTGCACGGTATGCCTTTCTCCACACCCCGGAACTGAAGTCTATTGTCACCCATGTTATGTTTAAGGAGCAGGATATATTTCCAAGGGAGATGACAGGATACTTAATACCTGTCTGAGCCCCAGCATGTATCTCCATAGAAATTAAGCACTGCAGTATTTGATGATGACAGTCTGACTCAAAATAAGCTAAAGTTTAGGATTAATAAATATTGCCATAAAAACTCATGTTGGGACTTTTAGTCTCCAGGATTGCACATTTTCACCACCAGGTGCACTACAAGCACATAATGATGTCCAAAGTAACTGCCTTATGTTCTCATTTCTATTTACACTCCGGGAAATTCAAGCAGTTCTTTTTTTGCTCTAAGGCTACAACAAAGTGTTCTCTCTTCTAACTTTGGCTCCCAGCTTTGACAGTTGTGTCAGCTCGTTTTGTCAAAGTGAGGATAAAAAATAAAAGGGGAAAGTGTAATCTACTTGCCGATTGTTCGTGAAAAGCAGACTATGTTTAACCACTACTTGAAACTCAGACTTACCCATTTCAACTTCCCTAATTGTCCTCAAGCTTCTTCTGATCCTGATGCACTATCTTGGGCCTAAAAGGAGGCCTCTGCTTTGCAATTAACCACTCAGAGCAGCAACAAATCATCAATTAGCTGTGAGTCACTCAGCTGGTAAATCAAACTGTGTGTCACCAACCAGAATTGATTTCCTCCTGACCCCAGACGATAACAATAATGAGCTATACTTAAGTTTTCCCTGTTCCAATCTGCAGGTGCCTTCAGGACCCGTAATTGGGTGCTGTGGTTTTTCAAAGGGAGAAATAAAACACATCATTATTATTTTTGTTTTGACGCAGCCTGCATTTAACGTTAGGGCAGACAAACAAAAGGGAGAAAATGTACCAGTTCAGGAGACCTTCAAATGGCTGGTGCAGCTGACTGAATCATTCAGTACCACTTAGGACTGACAGCTTTTTGTTTTTCGTACAGGCCCATTAAAGGCAGCCTGATGCACCAAAACTGAGCAGGTGAACATTCTTCCATCACTTACCTGTACCCCAGGTTCACCTGCTTGATTTCTTCATGTCAGGCCATACAAAGGCACAGGAAAGATGGTAACCCTAGCACCACAGCCTAAGAATGGAGACTTTTAAATACACAAGTAGCCCAGATTAAAAGATTCTTATTAAAACAGAAGCTAATCCAGTCGGAAAATATTACTGTCATGGGTGGGAATGTGGCTTAGGGGCAGAGCATCTGCTTTGCATACATAAGGTCCTAAATTCAATCCTTGGCATCTCCAGTTTAAAGATCAGGTAGTGGGTAATGTGAAAGACCTTAACTTGAGACCCTGGAGAGCCACTGCTAGTCAGAGTAGACAATACACCCCTTGATAGATCAGTGGTCTTAGTTTAAGGCAGGTTTGTGTGTTCCTGTATGTATTCAAAAGTGGTTAGAAACCAGAGATTGTCTTATACATTAAGGTGATTCACTATCAGGAATACAGAATCTGAAAATTGGTACATGAACAATTGAAGATACCCCGTGTTCAAAAATTGAAAAATGAAACTGGGGAAATAATGTCAAAATTGTTACATTACTACCACATTAGAAAGGCAATGAAATTTCGTATAAAAGCAATTCACAAAATCATGATTGTCCTGAGTAGGTGCCTTGAGAAAGTAATGAGATAGACGAGAGCCAATAAAATGAAACTATTAGGTCTAGACAATGGAAATTTTCTCACCTCTTTCTGGTTTGATAGATCATCAAAAGATTTCGTAATAAATGCAAATAGACTAGAATTGGCTACTTTTCTTATCCAGAGGAATTTGGCCATAATAAATGGCCACTCTGGAGTGGACTGGGGGGGGGATTTTACTTAGTACCAATGGGGCAAGTGTCATTGATTATTTTATTGTTTCAACAAACTTTCTTCCATTGGTTAACCATATGAGGTTGTGCAATTTTTTTTGGCATCTCCCTATTACTCTCTATATGACATTACCATCTGTTCAGATTTCTGTTCTGAAAAATAATCCACAGGTTCAAAGTTTAAGATTTACTCCTCGAGTCCATTGGAACCCAAAGATAATAAGATTTATCTTGAATGAAATGAAGACACCTGAGGTAACAGCCATGAGGAAATCGCTTCTTTGTCAAACAAATGTCAGCTCTGCTTTGGCCACATTAAATGCTATCTTATCTCTCCTAAAACCACTTTATTTGAAGCCTTCCTTTGAAGGACATCCTTGGGTAAAGCCTTCTGATTCCATCAAATGTGCCTCATGGTTTGATAAGGAATGCAGACTGGTTAAGCAGGAATTACAATGGAAGCACAGGGCATTTAAGAGGAACATTATTTTGACTCTTTTAAGAAATACTATAAGAAATTGGCCAAGTTACAGAAAACCAAAGAATTCCATAATGCATGGATCCAACTAACAGCAGCTGCCTGTTCTAATAACAGCTCAGCATTCTGGTCTATTATAAGTCAGGGCCTTAAAACTTAGAGTTATATTCCTTCTTGCATTTCCTCACAGGTTTGGGAAGCATATTTTAAGGGCTTGCTTTCCACTATAAGGAATTTTTTGTCATCAGACCATCGGTCATAAAGGAATGTTTACTAAGCTGGCCAGCTGTTACTTTGCTGTCTTTGCTCAGGGAAAGCCCCTGGTGTTGATCTTATTCCAAACAAGTTGCTTAAAATTAATCCATGTTGGTGGGCTGAAATTCTCACACCCTTGTTTACTCAGATAAACCAAAAAGTGGTTATCCAAAAATAATGGAGGCATGCAATAATTGTGCCAATTTTTTGAAAGGGTTCCCTATCTGACCCTGGTTGCTGTTGGTCAGTCAATTTATTGTCATGTTTAGGCAAATTGTATTCTCATTCAGTGATGGTTACGAGAAGCCGCTTTTTGCATCTACCCTACTCTGACAGAATTTGCTCTTGCTCCAATTCTTGTGGAGTGGCTAGAGCATCAGGATATTATAGGATGGGAATAGATCCACTTCAGGCAAGGTAGTTCAACCCTGGATCATTGTCTGCTCTTATCCCACTTGATTTAAAAAAATACACATTTTCCAGATGGTATTATTTGTATAGGGGTTATGTGCCCCAGACTAGATTGTGGGAGAAGCTATAAGGTACCTCAATTGATAAAAGGTTACTATGGTTGCGGTCACACGCACCAGAAAAAATGGGGGCGGGAAGTGAGGCTATTTCCTCCGGAGGAATTTGACCCGCAGTTGCACGATCACACAGTCCTTGGAAGCTGTGGGCACAGCCCACCACTGTGTGATAGACACAACCGTGCATGAAGCTTTTATTGGGCAAAGGAAAGGAAAGGATGGTCCTGACGGAGAAAGTAATGAAATAGATGAGAGCCAATAAAATGAAACTCAATCTGGAGAAGCCTGAGGTGTTGTTGGTCAATGGAGAAGCTGTTCAGGAACTGCAGAGTCAGCTTGTCCTGAAGAGGACTGCACTCCCCTTGAAGGAATAGGTTTGTAGCTTGGGAGTGCAACTGTATCCTGGCCTTGGAGGCTCAGGTCTCCTCCATGGCACACAGTGACTTTTATCAGATCCAGTTGGTTCACCAGCTACAGTTGCTCCTCAGAAAGTGTGATCTGTTCACAGTGATCCATGCTCTCTTCACATCAAAGTTAGATTATTGTAATGAGCTCTGTGTGGGGCTGCCTTTGAAAATGGTTACGAATTTTATTCATTTATTCGATTCCTATTCCCCCACTATCATGGGGCTCGGAAGGGATCACAACATATAATAGACCATTGGTCCAAAAATGTGGTGGCCAAAGTAATGTCACGGGTTGGTACAGGGAATGTATCACCTCTGTGCTGAAAAATTCGCACTGGCTATCCATCTGTTTCCAGACACAATTCAAAATGCTTGTTCATACCTTTAAAGCCCTAAACCAGTGGTGGCGAACCTATGGCACGGGTGCCAGAGGTGGCACTCAGAGCCCTCTCTATGGGCACGCGTGCCATCGCCCCAGCCAGGCCCAGACCATCATTAAAGTGTCGAATTCTCTGCCAAATAATTTTAAGTAAATGAAAGCATTTGGGATTGCTTTCCTTACTTTGCTTGGATCATCTTAAGTTAATGTATGAGTTGTTTTTTCTAAAGTAAAACCTCAGTATTCAGGTTAAATTGCCGTGCTGGCAATTTGCGATGAATAAGTGGGTTTTGGGTTGCAGTTTGGGCAGTCGATCTCTAAAAGGTTCGCCATCACTGCCCTAAACAGTTTGGGACCAGGTACCTGAAGAACTGTCTCATCCAATACTATCCAGCCCTCCCCCCAGTTAATATCTGCCTCTCAGGCCCTAGTCTCTGTGCCCCCACCTTCAGAGGTGAGTAGGGTGGTGACAAGGGACGGCATTTTCTGTGGGGGCACCTCGCATTTGGAACATCATCTTCCTGAAGCTTGTCTGGCACCTACTTTCTTTACTTTAAGGCACTAGGCCAAAACATATCTTTTTACCCAGGCTTTTTCTTAGCGGTTTTATCTTATAAGCTTTTTAATTATCTGTTTCTGTTTTATGGCTAATTTTTATACAGCTTGTGTGCAGTTGCTTGTTTATAATGGTTTGTTTGTTATATTGTGGTGATTTTAATTGTACGCTGACTCAAGAAGGACTCCAAAGGGGCAGCACAGAAATATCCAAATCAATAAATTAATATTGCACGTTTGAAAATGAAACATTGTGAAATCTGTTCCTTGGTATTCAGGATATAGAATGCAGCCTAGCAGGTACTTTCATACCAGCACAAGACACTTGGCAAAGGCTGAAACATGAATCTATCAATGAAGTATAGACACACACATGAAGCTGCCTTATATTGAATCAGAACCTTGGTCCATCAAGATCAGTATTGTCTACTCAGACTGGCAGTGGCTCTCCAGGGTCTCAGTTGGAGGTCCTTCACATACCTTGTACCTGATCCTTTTAACTGGAGATGCCAAGGATTGAACCTGGGACTTTCTGCATGCCAAGCAGGTGCTCTGCCACTGAACCACAGCCCCTCCCCATGTAGCCTGAAAGATCCTATTTACTAAAAAAGCTGCATCACATAAACAATAGGAATCTCAGTCACTGTGGCTTAGATATTGAAAGTGCAATTCTACGCAAAGTAGTTTACTAAACCCATTGGCTTCAATGGATTCAGAAAGGGTATAATTCCACTTAGGACTGTGCTGAAAATTAACAGAATTCTGCTGGCAGAGGATGAGAAGGTGATTTTCACCAGTTTCCTCCCTTCCCCTGTTCCTGGGGGGGTCCACTGACCCACAGAAGCAAACTGTCAGGGGGGAAAGAAGTCTGTGGTAGGAGGGGAAGCATAGAAGTAGCCTCCCTCTAGTGTGACACTGTTCATGCCGCTTAGGATCCGCGCCAATGCTACATGCTTCAAAAGAATCATCCACAATGATAACTCTACATGCTGCATCATCTGCTCATAGTCATTCATTCCCACTTTAACACAAAGGATTTTCTGGTACTCTTTAACCTCAGCATTCAAATGAATTTTGTCAGATAATGCAAGCAAGAAAAGGGGACTGTTCTCTATCAAGTGCAGCTTTTTGCTTTCTTTAAACCCCTATACTTATCAAGACCACGTGACATTCTAAATATACACGCATTTGTCAGAATCCCAATTTCTGTTTATAATACAAAAGTCTGATTCAGCAAGGCTGATTCATGTGAGGAACTCGGTTTCTCTTTGGGGACCGTCCTCTGGAGCAGCTGCTGAAGTCGCCCACTGAATACCAAAGGGAGACCACTGGATCATCATGACAGAGCAACAGACTTTCTTTAGGTCTCTTCAAAGATTTATCCTCGCTCAGAGATAGATTCTTAATCTACACTTGCTACTCCACCAGAACAAATGGACTCAGTCCCAGGAGCTAGGGCCTGCAACAAATCCAAATGTCATCTCCATCCTCAGCTCTACTGGGAGACCACCAAGGAAGTCCAGAGTTGTCTGCAGAGGCGGGCAATGGCAAAATCACGCGTTCATCTTTTGCCTTGAAAACACTATGGGGTTGCCGTAAGTTGGCTGTGACTTGACAACAGTTTTCACCACCACCAATTTCACATCTACAGAAGCTTTTTAAACAAAGGGATAAAACTTCTTGGGAACATTTCTGGCTCCTAATAAGATCTGGACAGGGGCCCCAGTCACACGGAAGCTTTTGGCCCGGGAGAGACATGGATCGGGGACGCAGCAAACGGGTGCAATCTCACGTCAACATCTGGGAAGCGGCGCTCACCCATCCCCGATCCGTCCCTAAACCCGGAAAAGCCGCTGCAAAAAAGAACCTCCTACAGAGGAGGACTTACCTGAAGCACCGCAGCAAGCGTGGCCGTGGGATCGCTGCCGCGCCCGTCGTCTGGAGCAATCCAGGGTCCTGGCTGAACTACGCACGTGCACACATGCGCAGTTTGGCAGCCTCGCTCTTCCTTCAGTAGCTTCCCCCCGGCATCTGATCGTGCCGGGGAGGAACTGTGCGGCGGCTCAGGGGATCTATATGATCCCGCCGCCGCATGTTTCTTTTGGCCGTACTCCCCCCCCCCCCCCGGGGGGCGGGCCTAAGCTTTTTTTTCTCTTCTAGTTGGCAGGTAATTTAAACTTGGGTGCGGCTGGAGGCACAAGCTTTTAGTGCACACTAAAGGGCAACAAGAGCCAAAGAGCTCACAGCAGTGGTCCTCAGTGAGCCAACTCTGTCAATCCAGGATCGGCCTAGTATGTAATTTATTGCAATGTATTGTTTTTATTTATTTTTAATTTCAGGTTATTTTCTCTTTATATATTGAAATTGTATTTTTGGACGATGTTTTGGGTTCCCAGCAGAGAGAAAAGCAGGGTAAGAAATACCTCAATCAAACAATCAATCCATCCGTCTACAAAGATACCATTTCAAAACCAGCAGGAAAACATCTCTATCTCCCAGAGCACTCTGCAATGGCTTCAAAGTCACCATGCTTCTACAAAAAGACTTCAAAGTATTCAGAGCAGAGTTGATGCAGCAACCTTGCTGAAGTCCTGAAGATCCGGGTGTGTTCTGGTCCATGCTGGGAGACCTCATGGGGACCCAGTGTGAGCTGCCTTGAGGTAAATGATAGAAGAAAAGTAGGAATATTCATATGATAATGAAACGAAAATGTCCCAAAAAATGAGATTCTATTCAACTTGGCCAATCAGAAAGTGGAGGCCGCTTTTCTATGTTTGAAAATTACTCTTACAGTGCAGAGTTACACCTTTCTAAGCCCATTGATTTTAATGGACTTCGAAGGATGTTGATTCTCCTTAGGATAGCACTGTTGAGTGTTAGTAAAGAAAACTTGTACTGTCAACAGTGATCACTCTTCTGAGAGGATCTACTAACCTTGTAGAAATTTGGGTTCTGCAAAAAATATCGCAGAACCACCCCTTGCCTTTTATGCCCTTTGGGCATCCTATTGTTTTCTTATGTGAATATATACTTGCCAACTGAGAATATAATCCATGTATCTGATGGAATGCGTTCTAACAGGTTATGCCACAATAAATCTGTTTGTATTCAGGTGCCCCAAGACTCTCTTGCTTTTTATAATAAAATGAATTTCAATTCCCCCCCCCTGAAAAGCTCACAAACCCTTTCTGGAAATAGGGATAAGTGGCTACAGTTAATTAAAAAAAAGTTGTCCCAAATTCATACTTGGGACAACTTTTTTTAATTAACTATAGCCACTTAATTCTTTTATTTCCCCCACACACAGGATTCCAAGATTCATCAAGCAATGCATAAGCACTGTTTAACATTCAAATGAGACATCTGCTACCTCTCAGACTTTGTTCAAAGTATGCCAATATTTGCCTAATATTTGCATCTCAGAGGGATTGACATCTATACACACACACACACACACACAAGAATAAAATATGTGTTATCACTCAAGTCAATCATATTTGCCCATCATATGCTACACAGACCCCTTTCAGGAGTTATTGAATGTCTTCCAACTCACCTGATTGAAGAGGTGTACCAAAATCAGAGGACAATAGTGTAAGAGATTGTAAAGGAAAGAAACACAGCGGAGGAGCTTACAACCTCATTGGAGCCTCCCTTACTTAGTTACCATGCAATCCTAAACAGAGTTATGCTATTCTAAATCCATTTCAGTCTCCTAAAAAGAAAAAGAAGTGGTGTGTGGTTAGGGTTTCCACAGCAGAGAGGAGGTGTCTCTGGAATACTGATTCAGCGCATTGGAGGGCAATCTGGGAAGAAGGCTGGCAGTCATATGTAACATTAAGGATGAGCTTTTCCTTCCTAGCCTGGCTGCAGAAAGGAAGCCTGGGCATGGCCAAGGGCGCAAACCAAAGGGATCATAGACCATAGAACTTGGCTCTTAGTCCATGGCTCTTAGCCCAGGGTCCATGAATGAGCCAGAACCCAAGTAGGATACGGTTTTGTGCTTTTTCTTTTGTACTTGTTTATTTTGAATAGATATAGAACAGTGGCACCTTTAAGACCAACAACGTTTGATTCAAGGTATGTGTTTTCTTGTGCATGCACACTTCTTCAGATACATTGGAATCGTAGACAAGGTTCAAACTTATAGACAGGGGATGAACAGCAAATTAACACGTAACATGATGAAGATGTGCAAAGACAAACTAAATAACAAGCTGTTCAGCCCCTGTCTATATGTTTGAACCTTACCTACCATTTCAATGTATCTGAAGAACTGTGAAGAAGCTCACACCTTGAATAAAACTGTGTTGGACTCTGAAGTTGATCTACTGCTTCAGACCAACATGGCTGACCAACTGGATCTATTTTGGTTAGATATGTCTTCATGCCCTGTGGGATGATTGTGTGCCCTGACCTGTATGGCCCACACTGACCAAAATGACCCAGGCTAGCCCATCAGACCTCAGAAGATAAGAGGGGTCAGCTCTGGTCAGTACTTGGATGGGATTGCTACACAGTTCATCTGTTACTTTGAAAACCCTATGGGGGGTCACCATAAGTCAGCTGTGACTTAATGGGACTTTCCACCACCACATCTGTGAGCCCCTTAGGGTCCTTATCAGACTGAAAAGCAGGGCAGTCAGTTGCCTAACTAATTATTTAAAAGTAATGTACAATTCAACCCTAACTCTGTTCAGGGCTTTAAACAATACTTGCGACCAGTGAAATAGAATTGTGGGTGTGACTATGCAGGGAGAAGGCGGCATTGACAGCAGTAGGCTGGCTTGCTTATCCATGGCCCTCATTAAATTCCATGGGATGGAATAAAAGGGACCGAGTCTAGCACATGGATGGGACAGGAAGTACATCTAATTCCCCCGTGATGTCCTCCAGGGGCACACCACAGAGCAATGTGATAGGTTCTTTAAGGTTGATTGGGCTCTACCACTTCAGATTGCAGGGGAGGAGGGGCCAAATTTTGATGCTCCCCTTGTAAAAACAATCCTAGCAAATGAAGAAGAAGAAAAAAGACATACCAGGATGAACATTTCTAGTCCTTCCCATTTGTTGCTGTGATAATTTTCTCTTTGTGATACATCTCTCAACATAAGAGACCATATAAAAATGAGATTCCACGCCTGCAGAAGTGGTACCTGAACCACACCTGCAGTCAAATTGACTGAACCACATCAAGAGTGTACAACCTCCATTTGTAGACCAGGCCAAAAATGCTATATTTGGAGTGTTGTTGTGAGACCTGTTGCAGTTTTGCAGGGCTTGTAAAATGGAGCTGTTCCGCCAGGCCTTTGGTTGAGGCAGTGGGCAACTTCCAGCTGGTCTCCCTGTTGCTGCTCCATAAGACAATTCTGGCTTGGCGTTGGCCCATTTAGCTCCCAGCTGTTGAAACTGGAATTGAATGTCTTGCACTGACCAATTGGTTTTATTGTATTATCTGATTGCATTATTTTATAACTGCATATGCCCTGAGCCCATTCACAGGAAGGGCGGGATATAAATTGAAACAATAAAAATAAATAAATAGGGCAAACTAGCTCAGTCCATGCCAGGCCCTGAGTGGTCTGGGCCCAGTAGCATGGATCCCATGGGAAGGGTACAATACATACACAGACATATTGTGGTTCAAAGTGTCCTTAGAGTACACAGGTCACCTTCTCCTCATACACTCTCCTTGTCCATTATGTTGGTGGTTACTTTGCTAGTTTTTTTAAATTTAAAAAGGACTACTTATTTTAAAGGTTTGTCACCTGCACTTCCTCGGCTCTTCAACACTAGTTTCTTTCTAAAATGAACAGAAGGTAATTATACATTAAAATAGTAAAATCTGATGTTCAGGCTACCTGAAACAAATAGGTCTCATAAGGGAGCCTTAAAAGCTAGGAAGAATGACCTCTTGGTCATTCAATATCATTGGGGCAACCACTGAGAAAGCCCTGCTATTTGATACCCTGACTTGTTGACTACTTGAGCTCTTGAGCAGAAGATATCCAGAGCAGACCTCATAAAGATGACCTTCAAAGGAACTCATTCAGTGGTGTTTTTAAGATACATCAGACCCAGACGATAAAGGCTTTAAAGAACCATTAGCTCACATTGGGCCTGGAAACTCACTCATGTAGTTGGCACAGGAATAGTTAGATATATGCTGCTTGCCAACATCCACTGACAAGCAAGCTACAGCACTCAGCCCCAGCTCCAGCTTCTGGACAGTCAACCTTTGGTGGTACAGACACTGTTTCAAGGTCTTGCCTTTCAACAAAAGACACAGCCAGCACATCAAATATTAGAAAGTAGTCCTGCTCACTCCTTTCACCTGCTAATTCACCATCAGCAATGGATCAGGACAATGGTCAGGCTGCATATGTGCCACATAGCCCTTCAACAACACGCACCCAGAATACTCCCTGAGCCTCAGTGCTCACATCCAGCTTTAGATTCAGCTTTTCCCATTCTCATGCATCTGACCACAGCTTTCAGATCTCGGTTTAGAACTCTGAAAGTACAGAGGCTAGATGGCCATCTGTCAGCAATGCTGATTCTGTGAACTTAGGCAGATCATGAGAGGGAGGGCAGGAAGGGCTGCATCAGTGCTTAGTTCTTTGTGGCCCTTTCTTACACACCCAGGGAATTGCTGATCACCACTCTGGGGTCAGCAAGCAATTTTTCTCCAGGCCAGTTTGGCTGGAGACCCTGGAGGTTTTTTGCCATCTTCTGGGTGTGGAACAGGGGTCACTGGGTGTGTGTGCAGGGGAAATATTTGTGAATTTCCTGCATTGTGCAGGGGGTTGAACTAGATGACCCTGGAGATCCCTTCCAACTCTGTGATTCTATAATTCTATGAACTCACAATTTCTTTGAAAAACACAGCTGGTTGTCATCAACATATCGGTGTCACCAGCTCCGGCCCATCTTCCTGAGTAGATTCCAAACAGATATTAAATATACAAGACAGAGTTGAGTCTTGTCTGTATTCCCCTTGCCAGTTTCGCAGCAGCTTTAAGTCTATATCAAGTTAAAAACCATTGCAATGAAGTTTAAAATTACCCTTGATACATTCTCCCAAAACCATTTCTAATCCTCCTCATCTACCATCATGGGATTATGTTAAGTGCCGCCAAGTCGCTTCCAACCTATGGCGACCCTATGAATGAATGAGCTCCAAAATGTCCTGTTGTTAACAGCCTTCATACTTAAACCTTTATCCCATCCCCCCCTTAAAATATTCTGATAAAATATAGTAACATTTGCTTATCAGCCCTGATGAACAGGGTTTTCCACTGGTATGAAAATGAAGGACAAAAAAAAAAGTAGAAGACCCCAGGTTTTTTTTAAAATGAATGAATCAGCAGGTCAGAGTCACTGCTTTGTTCTCTGATGTGACAAAGGTGGACACGTTTTTCAAAGGAAGAAAACTAACAGGATTAAATTTAGCTTGCTGGAAGCATAAAATACTATGCCAAAGGACTGGAGGGATAATAAGGCTAGTCATTCCGTGTAAAGCCTTGTAACACCACGAGCTATAATGCCCAAACATCAGGGGGTGGAGAGAGCAGAGAAGATTCTGTCCTTTCCATCAGGACAATTTTTTCCATTATGCTGAAGCCACCCGCAGCATTCACCCAGTCGCACAATCTTAGATGCAAGCATCCTTGGGAGGGAAAGGATTTAACTCTTCTCGCCAAACACTTGAATCCCCTACCCCAACCCCCAGTGTTCCAGTCCTGTCCTTGTCTCGCAAAGTCTGGTGTAGGACTTCAAAGATGGAGAGCAGCGAGGTGGAATGCAGAAGCAGAATGGAATGGGCACATGCTCCCTTTCGTGCTGTGGAGGGGTTTTTAAGCAAAAGCCACTATTAAACCTGGTTATGTGAAAACGTGTTAAAGCTGCAACCCAAATCAAGATGTTCTAAGTGATTCCATCGCTGGAACAAAAGTTTGGTTAACATAGAGAGGTTGGACTTACCAAGACTGTAGGTGGAGGTTCACATTTTTCAATGCTTGATGGGGTGGGTGGGTGTGCAGCATCTCTTGCCCAGGCTTTTGGGACCTCTTATGGGCCTCATCCTGAGAAGGGAGGAGGTTTTCGACCTTTACCTCAGTCCTCATCTTCCTCCTGTCCTATCTCTGGGAGCTCTTGGAGTCGACTAGAAGGCCCCCCTGAGCACCGAGATGCATGATGTGCCACAGCAGTTCCTTAAGACCCAGATCCCTTTGCCATGACCTCACAAGATTACCATGTCTAGGTCAGCCTCCATCGCCCTTGCTGTTGTTCCAACACTCCAAATAGCCACATCTGCCTCTTCTGCCTCCAGGGCTTCTGCTGGCTTCTGCTGGCACCAACAGACGCTGTCCCAGTGCCAGTCTTTCTTTCCCTTCCAGAATTTCTGCTCCTTTGCCCAACAGCTGGTGGAGTTTAATTACCAAGCTGTCTGTGGGGAGCAAGTTTGGAGCCACCCGCCTGCTGACTGGAGAGCTGACTGCTGGGGATGGCAGCCAATTCCAGACTGTTAAAAAAGTCTTTCTGTCTGAGGGGGCTCGCAGAAAATGGCCACTTAGCCCCACAGCTCGCCCCCCCGATCCTAACAGTATATCAAAAGACAACCAACAAACATATGGAAAGCCAAAAGAAGAGAAAGAAAGCTCCACCAATAAGCAAGCCGGCAAGATTGAGTTTTGGAGCAGAAAGAGACTATTTTAGACAAAAATCAGCAGAAACGGCCAAAGGAGACGCGGCGAAAATAACGGCCAAAATGGTGACCGGACCATCGGAGGTACCGGCAACAGCCTACACACTCACCAAAAGAGACATATCAGACATGGAAGACCACCTAATGGCCAAAATGGGGGCACTGTTAGCTTCAATAAATGAACAACTTACTCAAATAAAAACATCCATACGTGAGATGAAAAAGATTGTGGTGGGGCAATGGCGCTGGCGAAAATGATCAAGGAGGAAAACAAACAGGCACAGGAAGAAACAGAACAACTGAAATCCAAAATGCTACTTCTGGAAATGGAGGTGAGGCAGAACAACCTGAAGCTAAGAGGCTTCCCGGAACAACTAGAAGAAGTTCTACTCTGAGGCTTGATATGGGGGAAGCACCCACAATAACGAAAGCCTATTGTTTAGGATCCCCTCACAATGCCAACAGAAAGGGCCCCAGAGACATCATTTTCACTCCATTGGCTTACAGAATCAAAAAAAAAAATACTGGCCAAAGCAAAGCAAACTGGAAGCTTAGGCTACAAGAATATAAAGATAGAAGTATATCAAGACTTACCACCAGAAGCCATCAACAGAAGAAAAGAGCTGAAACCCATAACAAACCAGCTGCAAGCAGCCAAACAAAGCTACAAGTGGACTGGCCCTGCTACAATTCAAGTCTTCAATGAAGGAAGAAAGTATCAAGTCCAAGACTAGGAGACAGGACTACAAATGCTGAAAAGACTGGGACTGAAGGAACCACCAGAGGGCAGCATAAAAGGCTCCAAAAGAAAACATATAGAGTCTGACACGCCGGAAAACCCCCCACAGAAGTCATATAGAGTTTTAAGCATTGCACCAATCACAAATTAACCGTTGGTTGGAAAGAATAAACAAAGAATAAGGCAATAACATGGTAATAGTTCCTGAACAAGTTCAATGTTAGTGCCCGCTTTAATTGCTCTAACGAAACCGCTCTATCTTTAACACAAAAAAGAATCAGCCTATTGCTGTTTGAAGCTAAAACCGCAATAGCATCCGCATGGAAATCCCAAAACACTCTGCATATAAACCTCTGGTACAAGAAACTTTGGAACCTATACGTAAATGAAAAAACCTCAGACATCTTGAAACAAATCAAGCCCAAAGGTGAACACAACGATACCACATGTATATGATCTCCCCATTTTAGAATATCTAACTACTAAAGAAACAATACCTGATGTAATAAGTACTCTTCACCTTATGTAGCATTCCGTAGCATTCACAGTATGATACACACAGTATGATCGGTATGGGGATGAATCTCATCACATTATCGATTAGACTGATTAGAGCACTATTTGTATGTATAACGTAATATAACGTAATATATGTAGACTATATGTATATGCCTATCTTGCATAACCCTGTTATTAATGAAAAATGAATAAAACTGATTTGGGGGGAAAAAGTATTTCTGTCTTAGAGAAACTATCAAACCTGGAACAGGCTACTGTAGAATTTCAACACACTGTGCTGGTTTTTCATCTGCAAGAACTCTGGAACATCGGGAGTGTAATAACTACACAGCACTGGTACCAAAACAGAACAGAACTTTACTAGAATTTAAGCCAGGCAATCAAAAACACAAGGGGAAAGTGAAACTAAAGCAAAGGCTTTTACCTTAGGTTAAAATAACTATACCATACAATAAGGGGATGCCAACAAATTCACTACTGCCCACAATATAGCAGGGAGGTATTCAAAATGGAACCCTCAACTACAGCTTGAAATATCTGTACTATTACCTCAGGATTCCATCTGTACATTTTGCAGTCTGTGTAGACCAAGCCTGGCTTCTAGTAAGCAAGCTTCAAATCCTGCTGCACTTTTTGAAATTATGTCAGTCCTCAGTGACATATTGGTCTGTGGAGAAGAAAGGGAAAACGTTTTTTCTCTGACCTGGGCTACCAGATTCACCCTTTGCCATTTGACTATGCAATGGAAATGAATGGCTGTTGAACACCTTCTGATAATTTTTTTAAAAAAGCCTTTTGCTGAAGTCAGGAGACGGGGTTATTAGGCAGTGGAAATAAGTCCGTATCTGTCTGAATTTGCACAAACGCCATGTTGCAGCAAGTACCAGGTAATGGGTCAGTCAGAGAGGCTGACAGAGCCTGCAAAATCTCCATAGCAACCTACCCTACAGAGAAAAAACTTTAATGAGGCGAAATTGTCTCTCCTAACCTATTCTTTGGCTCGATAAGTATGGCCGGTGTTTGGAAGGACCCTGGGGAGGCCTCACTGCTCAGAGAGACTATTTGATTAAGTCAGTTGTGCCAGTGGATCCGGCCTTTACACCCAACCAGGGGCAACTATTGTCAGTGGAGGTACCAGGACGTGGGTTGGATTCTACCAGCTTTTCCCACTTAGTCTTCCCAGTTCTCATCCTTACTAACAGCCCCCATCCAACATGGTTTTTGTCCATGCTGGTCCCATGATCCCAAGCACAGCCATTTCGAGTGGTCAAGGGGGCTCCTTTTCACCAGTGGAAAACTGTAGGGATGATGATGCAGGAGCTGTGCTGAAGCTAAGCAGACTGGGGAGAGTAAGCAAGCCCCGGCAAGCTGGATTTACGGGAGAATGGAAAGATGCTGGCTGATGTCACTTGACTGTTTATTATTACACATAATAATCAATCCAAGCCGAAAATTACTACTTGGGTTTTGTTTTTATCCTGTCTTCTGACTGCATGCGAAATGGGAAGGTTTTGTTCTAAATTAAGCCAGATTCAGTTTAGCCTGTGGTCCATTCAGCAACTTTGAAAAATATAACCCCGGCCTAAAGTATTAGTAGGATACTGGAATCAGGCATTCACACTTAGTGAACTGGTACAGCCAGTTATCAATCATTACCAAGAATAGAATAAAGGAAGTCCAAAAAAATGAATAAAGGAAGTCAAAAAACGAATGTAACCTAATATCAGCCATGATATACCCTTCAAAAAGCCTAGCAGATTCGATTTCAATCTTCCAGCCTTGCACAAATCAGGATTGTTGTGGAGTTGGGAGAGCCAGGAAGGCCCCTGGGGAGGACACTTCCTGTTCCTGTAATGAGTGATGCCCCCCCCCCCAACTCTCAAGCACCTGTCTCCCCCAGTTTCATAAACAGCTCTGGCCTCAGCAAGCCAGATGGCCTAGGGCCCAGCCTCTTCCCATCTGATCTCATATCCCTCCAGTGAATCAATGCCAAAGCTCTGCAGAACCAGTTTCCAGCCAACCTTGCTCAAGACAAATAAGGAAGCAAACGTTTCCAGAACGTTTCAGCAGCACTGGTGCAACCCTGCTTCTTCTCAGGGTTTTTTTCCTCCCATCTATTGAAAAAGGAGGAGGATAGTTTTAAGTCTGTCCAGAATGAAGAGGGATAGCATCCCAATTAGGGTTGCCAACCTCCAGGTGGGGCCTTGAGAACTCACAGCATGCCAGCTGCTCTCCAGATGGCAGAGATCAGTTCCTCTGGAGAAAAGAGCTGAGCTGGACGGTGGATTCTATGGCACTAGGTCCTGCCGAGGCCCCTTCCCTGAGGCTCTGCCCTCCTGAGGCTATACCCCCACAGCGCTCTGAATTTCCCACCCCATCATTGGCAACCATAATCCCAAGCACTGCTGGGGTAATGGGCTGGTGGAAGCTTAGACATGGAAGTTGAACGGGTGGCCATCTAGTATGTCCTCTCTCCTCCTCCTCCTCCTCCTCAGGAACGACTCCATTATGCCTAAACTACGAAAAGCACCCATCTCTTCAGCCCTTTCTGATGGCCAATTCTCCAGCCTTCGGTTGGCCTTTCCCAGTTCTTGAATAACCCTTTCAGCCAGCAGGTGAGCAGAATCGTATGCAGAGGCTGGCAGGGCCTATGTCCTGAGGAGCTGGCCTCTTTTCCACGGGGACAAGCTGTTCTGAAAGTTTCATTGGCAGCCTCAGATTCACCTGCATCGGCCTTGTATGAAAGGCACTGAACTGGTTCATATACATATACATAGACATGATTTATTTATGAAATTTATACCTTGCTTTTCTCCCCAATGGGGACACAAAGCACCTTGTAACATTGTCTTTATTCCTCCACTTTATCCTCACAACCACCCTGTGAGGTAAGTTAGCCTGAGAGCATGTGACTGGCCCAAGGTCACCCAGTGAGCTTCCGTGGCACAGTGGGGATTCAAACCTCTGTCTCCCAGATCCAGCACTCAAACAACAGCATCATGCTGGTTTTCTCTTGATTTTTCCCTTCTGCTTGCAAGTTGGGAATAGGGTACATACATCAGGCCCCTGCTTGTAGGTTCACACAGAAGAGACGGATGTGTTCCAACTAGCGCCCATTTATTAGCAACTGAGATACAGGGATGGGAGCAACCGGTTTCAGGACAAGGGGAGCTCATGTGGTCTACAGTTCTAAGTAATCAATAGAACTAACTGAGCAGGGTCTCCATGTGGTGTGAGACTAAACCAACACATACACATATCAAAGGGGGAAGCAGACCATCCCATTGTAACACATACAATAAATGCTCCTCAATAATCTCTACACTTGAATACGGTTTTCACCAGGCCACAAGCATGACTTGGCACGTGAAGAGACATGAACTCTCTGCAATGTCACGCCCTCTGGGAGAGTCGCCTATTCAGATCGTTGCTTGATAGTGTGGCTGTCATGTGATGGGTGGGCTTGTGCGAACCTGCTCATGGTCAGCACCTTTCCTGAGCCTTGGGCTTTGTTTCCGAACATTGGGTTGCATCTTACAGACATGTTCGGCTAGCAGTGGTGCTTCCCTTTGGTGCAAAGTGCCTTGCTCTAATGCAGGAAGCTCATCCTCCGGCCTCTTGCGTGGGGGAGGGCTCTTGGCGCTGGAGACAAATGCCATCGCTAGTGGATCTGATCCATGGGACCCAACCTATTATCAGGTATAATGGGCTGCTAACCTTATTTTTTTTAAAAACAACTTACTGTCCATCAAACAGAATAAACAGGAGTCTTGTGATGCCTTAAAGACCGGTGGTGAAAAGTGCCATCACGTCATAGCTGACTTCCATGAACACATGCAGCTGCCTTATACTGAATCAGATGCCCTGACCTGGATAGCCCAGGCTAGCCCAATCCTGTCAGATCTTGAAAGCTAAGCAGGGTCGGCCTTGGCTAGTATTTGGAAGGGCGACCTACAAGGAATACCAGGGCCATGATGCAGAGGCAGGCAATGGCAAACCACCTCCAAAGCGTCTCTTGCCTTAAAAACAAGTCTAGTTTGCCACCTAGTGGTGCACAACGCTAAAAGAGCTAGAACTTCTGACTGCCAGACAATGTTAGGATCTCCTGGCAATTCTACAGACAATGCCATATGATAATTGTTATTATGACTGAATCAGACCTTTGGTCCATCAAAGTCAGTGCTGTCTTCTCAGGCTGGCAGGAGCTCTCCAAGGTCTCAGGCTGAGGCCTTTCACATTACCTGGTCCTTTTTATTTTTACTGGAGATGCCAGGGATTGAACCTGGGACCTTCAAGCTAAGCAGATGCTCTAACACCAAGCCACAGCCCCTCCCCTCCCTGTAGGGTTTTCAAGGCACGAGATATCAAGAGACAGTTTGCTGTTGCTTGACTCCGAGTAACCCTTAGATTTCCTTGGTGGTCTCCCATCCAAATACTAGCCAAGGCTGACACTGCTTTGTTTTTGAGATCTGAGAAGATCAGGCTAGCCTGGGCGATCCAGCTCAGGGCACCTTAAAAATTAACAGCATCCAATTGTGACCAATGCTCCCTCTAAGCTCTGGAGTCTTGTGAACAAAAATCCTACTTTGTGAGCTACCGGCATTAAAGTTGTGAGCGAGCAATTTGGCTGCTGCATAACTTAGCTTGCTCCGGAGCCACCCTTCTGAGCTAAGACAAAAAGGTGTGAGCCAGAGGACAGAAAACTGTGAGCTGGCTCACACAAACTCAGCTTAGAGGGAACACTGAAATTTGTTACATGAGCGTCTGTGGACCAGAGAAACTCAGAGTGAAATCGATTGTTAGAAGTGCTTTTAAAAAACTGAAAACAGAACCAGGAGTGTTCCTTTTTCGGTCCGTCACACCCATGCTCTGAATGAAAGGAACTGTGAACTGCCTCGATTAAAAAGCTGGGCAAACAAAAAAAAATAATCGAATTAACTTCATGCCTAAAATTGGACCAGCCCCGTTGCTTTGCAGAGCAAGTTCTTAAGAGGTGCCACCGCCCCAATGGCCCCCATCTCTGATGCTTTGTCAGAAGTGATCTCTAGTCTATGAAAGATTACACTAGAATTTTTAAAAAAAGAAATGTTAACCTGGGCCCTAGTTCACAAAACTTTATGCTAGAATAAAACAGCGCTACACATAAAAAGGCCCTGTCTCTGATGAGGCATTAGAAATGGGTTCCATTCCATGACAGTTTCTGCTAGAATCAAAATGTGTTAATCGTCACTGTGCAACAAGGCTCTTATTGTCATTGTTGCCACCGGCTAATACAGCCCCCCCCCCCGAATCAAAAGCTCTCTGCTTTTTCTTGTATCTATTCCTCAGACTGTACACTAGGGGACGCTAAAGTACTGGATTTGAAACTCCTGCTAAAACGGATCTACCAAGTCAACCATGCAATTTTCTTTCCGTCAGGAGGTTTTTTTAAAACATACAGACAACATATAGCTATTTATAAACTATTACTCTAAGAAGCAATAATACTATGTGTTATTCTGATCAGCCATTGAAGTACAAGATGGAAGAAGAGTAAAGAATAAATACAACAAGATGCTGTATAAATTAGCCTGCTTTTTCTCTATATTTCATTCTCATTTTAGAAATTCCTATAAATCTTTATTTTTCCTCGTTTGGGAACAATAACTTCCAGGTATCAGGGTACTGAAAGTATTACATACTTCCATAATGGGCTTATCCATCTGTTGAGACCTTGTTCCATTAGCCCCCACGTGGAGAAGGAAGATGTGTGGATGTTTATGCATTTTTATTGTGTTTGTCAACTTGCCTTTCCTCTTGGCTCATGATGGCTTACAAATGATCAATAACAAAAATCAGAGACAGGGACTTTTTGGTGGTGACACTTTGCTCATGGACTTTATTCTCTGAAGGGAATTGCCTGGCATCAGACTTGTTCAACTTTGGGCACCAGGGAAGAATGTTTCTATTTATTTTTATTTTTTTGTTATTTGTAGAATTTTTTGCCCCTTCTCCATGGAGCAAAATTGTGGGGCCTCAGAAAGGGTTTTCCATTTTGTTTTTGTGCTTGATTGTTTGGAGGCAGCCTTTTGTGCTTGATTGTTTGGAGGCAGAGGCAATGAAAAGAGTGTAAGGTGTAACATTGCGAAAATAGTTTGCTATGCTGCTCTGATGATCAACATCTCTTGCATCCTTTTTTGAATCAAATGAATCATGAGGACATCTCACTTATAACAAAAAGCTCAGTTCACTGTATTTTGTACTTTCTAGTAGCTATGACTTTAGGACAGGGGGAAATCATGGTAATGAATGGAATGTACCCTAAAACAAATAATCATTGTAATTCTCTTGATTAACAGTTTTATATACACGTCTTATCTGCCGCAGAGTTGTACCTGCCATCATAGCAGTAGTGACTACCACCTGGAGACGGGGGGGGGGGGGCTTGAGTTGGCAGCAGTAATGAATGGAATGTACCCTAAAACAAATAATCATTGTAATTCTCTTGATTAACAGTTTTATATACACGTCTTATCTGCCGCAGAGTTGTACCTGCCATCATAGCAGTAGTGACTACCACCTGGAGACGGGGGGGGATCTAATTATAGAACACTTGCAGTCCAAAAAAGATTCATGAAAAAATTATCCCTCCCAACCAGATTTTTCCAGCTTTCCCTTTAACTGCAATTTTCTCTGCAGCCATGAGCGTTAGAATTGGGCTCTGTGTCCTAAAAAAGCTTTGCATGCTGGTTTCCACA
>NW_015168047.1:785275-812693 GCF_001447785.1 Gekko japonicus
CAGTTAGCAAAACCACCTGAGGTTGAAGGGTTAAATCAACTCTCTGCTTCCTGTGTGGCCACAATTCCAGTTGCAGGTTTACATATATGCCGTTAACCTTTTACACACTAATGGAGATCTGTGATCATCACCACAGCTGTGTGGGCCTTCGGCCTGGTTATTCCGTTAAGCTCCGGCTTATCTAGGGTGTCAAAGGTGGCTTCCTCAGGGCTAGGATAAAAGAGGAGGGGGCACTGATGGCCTTTGGGATCCTGGGGCAGGGCTCCACCGTCTAATGTATGCTCCTGTCTGCCAGCCTGCTAGATTGGAACAGGTATGTGCCGTCAGAAGCACGGCCTTCTATCAGCCATTGACAGGCAGGGATAGCTTGTGGAAGCCAACCTCTCTGCCAAGCATGAGGCCAAAGGGCTAGAGGGAGTTTCAGATGGAGAAAGACAGTGGAGAGCAGAGCTCAGGGACCTTGAAATAGGTGCTGTCAAAAACAAAAAAGAGGAATGCAACAGACAGAGAACAACAGGCAAGCCAATACACCAAATGCAGACCTACAAGCATCTCAGAAAAGAAGCATTATAAGGTCTGATGCTGCCATAGTGCTGTGCTCTTCCAGTAAGAACCTAAGCCACCGTTGTTAACTTTAAGGGGGGGACACTCTACTAATCTTGTACAGAGGTCAGATATATCCCTATTAAGAAAGCTGCCAGGTGGTTGTTTTTTTAAAAAAAAAAATCATGCCACCAATTGTCTCACACTTTGATCACACATAACATTTGTGAGATACGTGATTAAGCATTAATACATTTGCATTGTAAGAGTATGGGAATACACAGTCATACCTTCATCCTGCAGCAAATCCAGATCTGTATCTATTTTGCTAGTACAGTTCCCAAGCCATCAGCAAAATCTGTAGTATTGAAGCTTGTTTTGATGTGGATCTTCTTGGCTGGATTTAGGAAGGCTAGATCCAATTGATCATACAAAAAACCAAACCAAGAGATAGCACAGTATGGAAATGGCAAGGAAGTTTCATATGTACAGCAATATCCCAGGCCTCATATGAATTTGTGTGTATATATTTGCTACTGTCACATTCTAGACTATGCTTTTCATGCTCCAGGGTATGACCTGGATGAAGCATCTTCCCTTGGCCTCAGAGAAGGATGGACATTGAGTACCACCCTATCCCATCTCCTCTCCTCTCTAAAGGTAAGGTTTCCTTTGCTCGAAAGCTAGTCAAATCCGACTCTAGGGGGCGGTGCTCATCTCGGTTTCCAAGCCAAAGAGCCAGCACTGTCCGAAGACGTTTCCATGGTCATGTAGCCAGCATGACTAGATGCTGAGGCGCACGGAATGCTGTTACCTTCCCACCGAAGTGGTACCTATTTATCTACCTGCAATTTCTTGCTTTCGAACTGCTAGGTTGGCAGGAGCTGGGGCCAGAGACGGGAACGCACTCTGTCATGCGGCACACTCGGGTCTCGAACTGTTGAACTACAGACTTTCCAGTCTGCAGCTCAGCGTCTTAACCTCTAAGCCACTGCGGCCCCTCTCCCCTAGCTCTACTCATTTCTGAGCTGGTAGCCGGACCCATCATATCCTCCTTGTCTTCCTTCCTCATGCTTTTCAAAGACCTTACTCATGCTTGCAGCATGCCTTGTTAATCTACCTCTACCCAGAAGCCTTATGGGGACAAGGACAAGCCTGGGAAGGACCAATGGCAGTCTTGGAGCAATCTCTCCCCCACCCCTGCTTACCTTTTCCACCCTGAGGGCAAAGCCACCTGACAGCAGATTGTCAGGCAGCTGGCTGTTAAAGGGCTAGCCATAGTGGATCCGGTAGCTGGGATGTAGTGTTTGAAGGCTGTGTCTGTGGATCCAGTGGGCTTGGTGGATGCTGGGTTTGACACCAAGGGGCGCCCCTGCAACGCTAAGGTTAAGGATGGGCTTGGGGAGGGATTCCATGGGTGAACGGATGTTTTTGTTAAATACTTCTGCTGGGTTTTCCCCAACCCTACACTAAAGCAGAATCACAATAGGTCTTAATGACAGAGTAGTTGCAGTTAGAACAGCTCTGTTTGCAGCCTAAATATAGAAGCCTTAACTAGTTTTAAGCTTGAATGAAGTTGTGGTAGGAAAAGGCCATTGATACAATATAAATGAACAGCTGCACAGTCTTCAGATCGGAACAACCGTAGACATATGAGGAGGAAATGAACAACCAAATTTAATACGGTTAGTAACATTCTGGATAATTTTATTGCACTAGAGATGGAGACTGTCCCCATCTATGTCTATGAAAAGGACCCTACACAGTGAACAGTGCATGACAGCACACTAAAAAACATTGGGGACTACAGAGACTATGATGTATCTGCAGTTGTCTTGCATGAAACAACACGTATATAATTCACCTTCTGTATGCAATATATGCAGTTTTACAGAAAGACAATTCACTGCAGAATGCATAGGAAGGTAGGTGTATTTCCAAGCACCGGTTATTTAGAGTGTCCAATCAGCAGGCTGGAATGTCACCTCCAGGACTAGTTAAAGGTATTTTGTCATCCCAAGCAAGGTACTCCCGTTCGCCTCATCCTGTATTGCTGGTAGCCAGGTCTGATGGCAACCAGGGATGTGGATTCAGGATGCGAAGTCACCGATGCCCAAGAGCAAGCCAAGACCTTACTTCAGCACCCTCTTCACGGTGCCACCTGAAACAGTTGCTTGAGTAGGTTGCGCAGAGGATTTTCCCTAGTCCCATCTGGGGGGCAGCCCATTCTTTTCTTCATTCTCACTATGAGCTGAATGATTGTGGCATCAGTTGGAGTGATGCAACTGGGTGTACGGGATGGGGCAATTACTTACAAGTATTACTTTCCTTGGGTCATATGAACACATGAAGCTACCTTATACTGAGTCAAGACCATTGGCCCATCACAGTCTGTATTATCTATTTTGACTGGCAACCAAACTCCAGGGTTTCAGGCAGACATCTTTCACATCACTTACTACTTGATCCTTTTGACTAGAGATCCGGGGATTGAACTTGGAACCTTCTGCATGCAAAGCAGATGTTCTATCCTTGAGCCAGAGTCTCTCCCCTAGAAATCCCAAGATTTCCCCCGTGGGGGTTACTGAAACATTTTTACATTTATGAACATGTAGCTGGTGGGACATGCTCTCAGATCCTATCCACACATTATTTAACACAAAGAATCACAATTTATTAATCATATATTAAATACTTCAGGGGTTAAGTGGTCTAGAAAGCCCATGGGTACCAAAACATTTCTCACGCATCTAACTCAAATACTATTTTTCACCCTTCTATCCTTTTACTATGACCCCCAGAAAACTCAGCTCACTGGCAAGTGACATGAACCATTTTTACACTTTTGGCTTATTTTTAGCACAAGGAAAATGAATTTAGCTGTAATCTTCTGCATAATTAATGATAAAGTCTTTTCATGTTCTGGGGACTTGCAGTTGGATTCTCTTTTCTTGTTAACTTCGCCGAAAGCAGAACCGGCAGTGTAGTCTATAGAGTCTGTATTGGAAACAAAAAGACTTACGAATTGGAGAACTGAAAATTCTTACATGCTCACAGTAATATATTACAGATGAGGAAGAAGAAGAGGAAGAAGAGATTGGATTTATACCCCGCCCTTCACTTGGAGTCTCAGAGCGGCTTACAAATTCCTTTCCCTTCCCCTCCCCACAACAGACACCCTGTGAGATGGGTGGGGCTGAGAGAACTCTGACACAAACTGCTCTTTTTCAAGGACAGCTGTGCCAGAGCTTGTGACTGACCCAAGGTCACATCAGCAGATGCAAGTGGAGGAGTGGGGAATCAAACCCGGTTCTCCCAGATTTGAGTCCGCGCACTTAACTACTACACCAAACTGGCATGATGAAGGGATTATTTTATACGACAGGGATAATTTTAGAATTCTTACAGTGGCATGATGAAGAGATTTGTTGCCATTTTAGCAAAATTTTCATAGTTTTAAATTTCTTGATTATTTTATAGGCTGAATTTGTTGACTATATTGTAAATGAAATATGATGTTACCCGCCCTGAGCCTGCATGCACGAATGGGTGGGATATAAATCCAATATATAAATAAATATTTTATTTTTTAGTTAATACCTCCTGTATTGGTACACCATCTCCTCACAGGCAATTGTAGAATTTTCAATACATGTATCATGCCATATCTGTGCTGCTCTAAGATCTAAAGTAGGCGCGAGCTGCTGTTTGAATGGCTCCTTCAGTGTCTGGCTGGAGTGTAGACCCAAATTGCAGTCCTAGACATGAATTAAAGTGGATCATGTTATCTATCCAAAGTGAACAGCTGGCGTTTGGTCTCAAATCACACAGTGCTTATGCAGACATGAGATTTGAAGTTTGAATGTATTCATGTGAATTACACTGGTGTAGATCAATGGGAATATGTGGATTTATCAAGCATCATGACAAAATTCAAACCAGCGAGAAACACCTGGCTCTCCTCATCGCGCCACAGATGAGTAAAGGCTGAGTTAGAAATTTCAATATGTGTCCTGTCCCTTAGAGCATCCCATAGCTGCTGAAAAGTGCAGTCAAGATGAAAAACAAGAAAAGCAGGGACAACAGTTATGTGCTGAAATTGGTAATAATTCCTCCAGATTTTGGGGCTCAAGGCAGTTCCCTAATTCAGAACTTGAAAATACTTTAAAGTTTTTCAGTAATAAACTCATTTTATGCATAACCCTTCATGCATACATAACTCTCCTCTGAACTTGAAACATATTTTGGTAAATCCCAGCAATTAAGCACTTTTTGGATTCTTTGATAGAAATGCAACCAGGGTGGCATCTACAAATGATTGGATTTTGTGTTATCATTACTCTCTAGAAATAATTCGCCTTCTGGGCTGCCTTGTTCACACAGGAAAATACAGTTGTGAATTATAGCAACAATTCGTGTCATTGGATTTTAGAATGAATAGTTATGCATCTCTAGGTGGTTTACACAGAAGTCAGGAGCAATGTTCCCTCTAAGCTGAGTTAGTGTGAGCTAGCTCACCATTTTTTAGCCTCCAGCTCACACATTTTTGTCTCCTCTCAGGAAGGATGGCTCCAAAGCAAACTAATTTATGCAGTAGTCAAATCACTCACTCACAACTTTAATGCCAGTCGCTCACAAAGTAGACATTTTTGCTCACAAGACTCCACAGCTTAGAGGGAACATTGGAGTTTTCCCAGCAAGGCTGCTTTATGGGTCTTCCAAACCACCCCTGGAGTCCATGCAGGAAAGTCATATGAGGTTCAGTGAGGAAAATATCAGTTTAAAAGCAACAGTACCCTGAAATCCTGTAGAAGGAGGGGTTTTGCTTACAACTGGATCGAGAAGGCAGCTTGCTTGTCCACTGCAGGTGTAATGTAGCAGTGAGGAGAATGGGCAGCCCCATCAGGAAATCATATTCTGCTTCTACCACAAACTCAGTGGGTGAGGCTCATTTTTCTCTCACCTCTGTCCCTCAAAACTGCAATTTAGGGATAATATTTCTGACTTGACAGGCTCATTGTAAAGATGACAGCAAGGGAGTGCATGTGATATTCTTTGCACATCCGAAAGCACAATAAAAATATTGAGACTAGCTCACATCGATGTTGCCTTCCCCTGTTAGGTGGGATGGATGAATGTAGGTTGTGTCAATTTTTGTTGCCGGGAATGCAGACAGCACCCAGACTTACTTGAGGCATCTGTTTCCCCAACAAAGTAATGTTGTGACAATATTAACTGCCCACCAGCACTTCCCCAGTTCTTCCCAGCCCTACAGGATAGATCTAGAAGAAGGCTTCAGTTAACTGGAAGACATCCAACTGTACAAAGAAAACAAGAAGCAAAATTGATCTAGAGGGGCCTTGGTTCATCGGCAGAGCATCTGCTAGGTACACAGAAGATCCCCAGTTCAGTCTCCAAAAACTTTTTTTGTTAAAAGGAGCACATAGTAGGTGAAGTGGAAGACTCAGAAGAGCTGCTGCCATGAGTGTAGACAATACTGACCTTGATAGACCAATGGTATGACTCAGTACAGGGCACCTCCCTGTGCCCATGCAATTATTTGAATGACACTATTTCACTCACTCACTCATCCAAATTCAGATAAACCTTTATGCCAAAGCATTCTTCAAGAAATGGATGAGACGTCAGTTCCTCTCCAAATGGAGTGGCAGACCTTCAGAAAACTCAAACTATTTCTCTCCAAATGTGCATTAACTAAAGCCATCTTATTTTATGAGACTCAAAATAGCTGCAAGGAACAAAAAGCTGCAAGGACACAAAAATGTAACAGTCTATTGCAATAACAACAACAACAAAAGACTTAGCAGGTTAAAACCACTCAGGTCAAGGCAGATCTACCAAAAAGGGTTTGGTGTTGGTGGAAAGTGCCATCAAGTCGCAGCTGTCTTATGGCAACCCTGTAGGGTTTTCAAGGCAAGAGATAAGAGTCTGCGTTGCCATTGCCTGCCTCTGCCCCTGGACCTCTTTGGTGGTCTCCCATCCAAGTGTTAGCCCTTCACCAAACGCTCTCTGAAACAGAAACATCTTCCATTCCTACCTGAATACAACATTCATTCTGGAAAAGCCATTTCAGAAAACTGGACCTATCACAGGAAAAGGTTGTGTTTTAACCATTGCTGTATGGATAGTCCTTAAGAGAGGGCACTACAAGAAAATGGCTGCCTGAGGAACATAGCTGGGACTACAACAGGAGATGTGGTCTGATTAGTGTGTCCAAGTATACTTTGGATACCCAAGTGTCTTCTAGTGAACACACGTAATAACAAATTCTGGTATTCAGTGGGCTCTCTTGAAAGCTGCTCTTCTTAAAGATTTTTCTATGAAAATGTGAAGATGACCTTGAAGACCAGAAGGTTTTCCTTTCCAATTACAGATGAAGAAGAAGAAAGAGAAGAAGAGATTGGATTTATACCCCACCCTTCACTTGAAGTCTCAGAGCAGCTTACAAACTCCTTTCCCTTCCCCTCCCCACAACAGACACCATGTGAGGTGGGTGGGGCTGAGAGAACTCTGACACAAACTGCTCTTTTTCAAGGACAGCTGTGCCAGTTTTGTTAAAAGGAGCACATAGTAGGTGAAGTGGAAGACTCAGAAGAGCTGCTGCCATGAGCGTAGACAATACTGACCTTGATAGACCAATGGTATGACTCAGTACAGGGCACCTCCCTGTGCCCATGCAATTATTTGAATGACACTATTTCACTCACTCACTCATCCAAATTCAGATAAACCTTTATGCCAAAGCATTCTTCAAGAAATGGATGAGACGCCAGTTCCTCTCCAAATGGAGTGGCAGACCTTCAGAAAACTCAAACTATTTCTCTCCAAATGTGCATTAACTAAAGCCATCTTATTTTATGAGACTCAAAATAGCTGCAAGGAACAAAAAGCTGCGAGGACACAAAAATGTAACCTTCTATTGCAACAACAACAACAACAACAACAACAAAAGACTTAGCAGGTTAAAACCACTCAGGTCAAGGCAGATCTACCAAAAAGGGTTTGGTGTTGGTGGAAAGTGCCATCAAGTCGCAGCTGTCTTATGGCAACCCTGTAGGGTTTTCAAGGCAAGAGATGGAGTCGCGTGGCCATTGCCTGCCTCTGCCCCTGGACCTCTTTGGTGGTCTCCCATCCAAGTGTTAGCCCTTCACCAAACGCTCTCTGAAACGGAAACATCTTCCATTCCTACCTGAATACAACATTCATTCTGGAAAATCCATTTCAGAAAACTGGACCTATCACAGGAAAAGGTTGTGTTTTAACCATTGCTGTATGGATAGTCCTTAAGAGAGGGCACTACAAGAAAATGGCTGCCTGAGGAACATAGCTGGGACTACAACAGGAGATGTGGTCTGATTAGTGTGTCCAAGTATACTTTGGATACCCAAGTGTCTTCTAGTGAACACACGTAATAACAAATTCTGGTATTCAGTGGGCTCTCTTGAAAGCTGCTCTTCTTAAAGATTTTTCTATGTGTATGAAAATGTGAAGATGACCTTGAAGACCAGAAGGTTTTCCTTTCCAATTACAGATGAAGAAGAAGAAAGAGAAGAAGAGATTGGATTTATACCCCACCCTTCACTTGAAGTCTCAGAGCAGCTTACAAACTCCTTTCCCTTCCCCTCCCCACAACAGACACCATGTGAGGTGGGTGGGGCTGAGAGAACTCTGACACAAACTGCTCTTTTTCAAGGACAGCTGTGCCAGGGCTTGTGACTGACCCAAGGTCACATCAGCAGGTGCAAGTGGAGGAGTGGGGAATCAAACTTGGTTCTCCCAGATTAGAGTCCGCACACTTAACCACTATACCAAACTGGCTCATTTACCTTTACTGCTGTAAGGATGTTTCTTCTGTACTATTCACTATTTGTCCAGCTTGGTTTTTCCTTAGGGAGTCAAAGAAGAACAGCATCCGATAGTGTCTTGTTTGCATTTGACTTTTCATTTCCCGCAGAAATGAAAGATTCCAAAATTAAACAGTCATTAAACTTCTACCGACAAATTCTGTGGGGGCCAAGTCCCTAAAGAGATTCCGATGACATTTGTGTGGTATTTGAAGGAGCTAGAAGGATTCTGTCTGGCTCTTGATGTATACAAATGGAATGGCACCATGGAACCAATGGACCAGAAAAGCATACAAAGGAAATCCCTTTGTTTGTTCTTTTAGGGGGGGAGGAGGTGCAACATTTTAAAATGTGCAGATTTTTCTACCTTATCATAGGTCAACAATGGAAGAAATTGTTTGGCAAAGGAACTTCCACCATTTTATGATTTCATTTCAATACATTTAAGATCTCACCCTTTCTAAGAAGTGGAATTGTTAATTAAAAAATACCATGGGCTTTTATATGATATGGAAATAGTAGGGAATTAAGTGAGTCATGCTTCAGATCGTCACACTTCTGGTGCTTGACATGAAGTGAGAGGGAGGGTCCATGGCTCAGTGGTAGCACATCTGCTTGGCATGCAGAGGGTCGCAGGTTCAATCCCTGGCATCTCCAAAGGATCTGGCAATAGGTGATGTGAAAAACCTCTACCTGAGACCCTGTGGAGAGCCACTGCCAGTTCAAGAAGACAATACTGACTCTGACAAACCGATGGTCTGATTCAGTATAAGGTAGCTTCATAAATTTGTTCTACTGCTTCAGACCAGCACTACTGACCACCTGGACCTAAGGTAGCTTCATGTAACTCAAATCACCTGCTGCATGAACTGCACCATATCTTCTTCCCAGAAAAGATGAATGAGAGGTAGGAACATCTTAGCATAATGTTGACAGAAGGGGGATACGTCCTGTTTTAAGGAGAGGCATGGTGGGAGCCTAGAGGTAAATGTAGCTACAAGGGAAAAGTGTAGGAGCTGAGCTGAGCAGTAGGGGAGTATGACAGGTGGGCTGAAGAAAGAAAACTGGAGGAGCTGGGGGGGAAAGGACTCTGGCCTGGGTGGTGTTATGCCAACTTGTGGCCCAGGATAGCCCATTCTTGTCAGATCTTGGAAGCTGTGTGGAGGCAGGCAATGGCAACCCATCTCTGTTCTTGCCTTGAAAACCCCATGGGGTTGTCATACGTCAGCCATGATCTGATGACGCTTTTCACCACCAAAAAGGTTTTCTAGGGCAGAAACTCACACAGGGTCCAGGGATATGTGAGAGAGAGGGGGAGGGAGTGAGAGAGAGGGAGGGAGTGGGAGGGAGGGAGGGAGGGAGGGAGAAATTAAATAAGAATAGGGCTATGGGTGCAGGGAACTGGAGGACAAGGAGCCAAGATGGGATAGAGGATTGCATCTGAATTTTACCTTGTGATTTGAAGAAAGCATCTTAACATCATGGCTTAGCATCTCTAGCAGAGTGGGCAAGAGTGTGTGTGGACTGTGCTGTTCTAGTCCAGTCCATTGTTTCCTGCCTCTGTTGTGAAGACATACATAATATTAGAACATGCTGAGTGCAGGTGCTGGATGAGCATGAAGGTCAAGTGAGTTGAGGGCTTAATCTCTGCAGAAGTGAAGTGATGGATCAAGCTCTATTTTCAATTAAAAATACAAATTTTCGTTTTCGTCTTGATCCAGCAGATTTGGTGCTCACATGGATCATCTGCAACATCACGGGCTTCCCCTTTCTCTTCAGCCAACTTAAGTGGCTCTTGGAAGAAGCATTGTTGGGATTGCTCATGTACAGAAAGTAATTTGCTGGAAACACAGAAAACTCATATTGCAATTTTCATAGAAATGTGTTTTATTGCAGAGAAGTTATATTATTTACATGCTGTGATACATTACAACATAACTCTATCAAATAGTTCATGGTGGATGCTGTTGGTTGCCAGGTAATTTTTTTTTTTCAGAAGAACCACAGAAATAAAGTGAACAGACATACAGCTTTATATACTCTACAAATCGTTAGTAGCTAAAATGTTCAAAGTCAAAAGGCAGTGTTTTCTCAGGCCTACCTGTCGTCAGATGCATGCAACAACCTAAGGAGAGCAGCAAATATAAAATCAGTGTCTTTTTTTCCAGATCCATAATGCCACCAAAGCTGACGAATGGGTAAATAACTTTTTTTAATATTTCAAAGCATGTATTCTTGCATAAAATATACAGGTCTAATAAGATTGGCATAAATCTATGTCTTCATAAACCATGGCTTCAGAACAAAGGAGAAATGCAGCCTGCTCATGCATTTTGAGAAAGACAACCTAGCAAATGTTTGGTGAGCATAGCAAATTATTCATTACCTGTCTTCTACACAGATCTGCTAGAAAATACCGGGATTCTAGAGTTGCATTTCTCAGCAGAACATAAATGGAACCTCCATAAAAGGACAACTAAGCTATCTAGCTAATAGATGCTGGTGGGGAAGAGTCTATTGGAACATAAACTAAGCTAACTTGGGGCTGCCATGATATAGCAGTAGGTCTAACAGGTTCGTAACAATGTACAGTATTAATAAAGTCCGGTGATGTTTGGCTTTCCTTTATTTTCTAAGGTGCTGAAGAAATTTTTAAGTACTAACAGCTGCATCACAAATGTTAGTAACTGCATGAGCATGGGAAATTTTACAAACAGATCTGTTTCTAACAGGATTACAGTACACACTGTGAGTGAGCCTATGTAACATTAATAGACTATTTTTTGTTAAAGTGACATGAAAACATTCAAGGTATCAAAAAGTAAATATACACATCAAGGCCTGTTCGTCAGCTGCTGTGAAAGCTCACCTCTAAACAAAGCCAAGGTGAAACGTCTGAGAAGGTTTACCCTCTTGCTTTCTGCCAAATATTGTACTATAAAGGATTAAATGCTAATTTGTCCAACTTCTTTTCAGGGTCACAAATTAAGATTTTCATGGAAACAGACATCCTAATCCAGTGTTGCTCATTGGCTTCAATTCCACATTCAAGTACTAGATCAGTTTTATTGTGCTGAGGGCAACAGGCCCTCCTGAACACGCCTCCCCCTAAATCATCTTGAATCTGCCTCCAACAATATCTTGCAAACCTTCATCTCTGGTTGACATGGCCCAGGAGACTGGACTGAGGTTGGATGAAATGGTAAGGAAAAGAATGTAGGGATGAGTCCGAGGTTACACGTGTGTCAATTAATCTTTTTAATGGTTCATCTGTTTCTGTGCTAAGACATGATTCTGGATGAACTCCCTAAGGCTCCCATTGGGGACAGGTAATGTAGGAATTGGTCCTGAATTCTTAACATGGCTTTCTCAACAGGCACAGTAATACTGAGCCAGCAATATTCTGATCTCCTTTCACAGAGTTCAAGCTAACTCTCCAGCAGTGTTGCTCTACACAGAGTTATACCCTTAAAAGTTCATTGATGTCAATGAACTTAGAAGGGTGGAACTCTGCTTAGGATGGCACTTTAAATTCTTAAGAAACTACTACTTTCCTTTAATTTCTACACATATTGGTCATCACTTCTCTGCCACTAAAAATCATTGGGTTGGATCCTATGAGCTTTCCACTTGTGGAGGTGGATTCTTCCCTGCATTCTCCTTCCATACCTGGAACCCCCCTCCAAAAATTGATGCTGGGGGTTGGGAGAATCATGCTGACACAGCTCACCTCACTCTTGCATAAGCAGAAAGGTCCTAAGATCCAGCCTGTTTTGTGCAAATTTAAAGGAATGGGACTGGATTCAGCAACCTGCCAGCAGATGATCCTGGAGGATGCAGATCTTTACCATGTTCCTCTTCCCACAGCAGTCCCTTCTCCTGGGAATAACAACTATGTGGGTCAGAGGGCTGCACTAAGGAGGCAGGAAGCAACTGCCCCTCTTCCAGAGGAGTGAAGATGGCCAATATCTGCACTCTTTCAACTGGATTCAACCCATGCATCCATGTACATGCAAGGGCATATATGAAGTTCATAGTTTAGATGGAGGGATGGGCAACGTCCACCAATGCATTATTTCCGCCACTCTTCCCAGCCGTATCCCTCCCTACACTCATCAGATATGGTCTACCATTCCCTGTTTATTTCTTCATGTGAATTTCTTCAGCTGAACTGCAATTCTAATACTTATATATTTTAAAACTCTCTGAGTGATTAAATATGCTCTATTTTATATCCACATTAATATATATATATTTGTTCTAATTTAAGAAAAATACATTTTTTTCAAGAAAAGGCTTCTGACAGACTTAAGACAAAATACACACATTTTTGAAGATAAGTACAATTCAGTTCCTTGCCCACACGATTTTTCCTTGTGCCTCAGATGCCACAATAGGAGCCTTTTGTGCATGGAGCCATAACTCCGTATGTACAAATCTGCAAAGAATCCCACTAAAGAGGGAGGGGACCACAAAAGGGCAGATCCAAAAATTTATCTCCTGCAACATGGATAGACACTAGAAACCAGTAAGGGCAGGTACATTGATCTTCACATATAGATGTTGGTATGGATCCATGATGGCTACATGCGCATGTGGGTGTACAAGACAATCCCCACAATGATTCCAATTCACTTCCTGATGCATATCTTCACATGCTATCTGGGACTGCTTCCCTTGGCTATTCTGTACTTATTAACAGCCACGTGCATTTTTAATGTGTTACTGATCAGGGCCCATCATTGGTAAGTCACAAGAAATGGGTATTTCCTAATGATTTACTCTAGGAGGAGTGGGCAAGATCACAAATAAGTCAGGTATTTCATGTTAAATCATTCTTTGTTAAACATGTGCAGAACAGTAACTACCCCAAATTTCTTCCTTGGAATTTACAAAGCCTCCATAATGAAATGACAAATAATTAAAGTGCCTGGTCTTCATGCATCCCTTGTTAAACATGCACTCCATCTTTCCCAGTGGTATTAAATTCCCGCAGACTTGACTGCCATTGCTGGAGGACAAGGGCTCTGATTCATGTTACTCAGAGTGGTATGTAGAAGGGACTAGCGAAGCTGGTTCTACAACTTTGGCAGCTGAAATCCAGCAATCTAACTTCTGAAGCTCCAATGCATGTACGGAGCTCCAGTGGTCAGAAGGGCTTCCTCATTCATTTCCATAAAGGGCTCTTGATCTGTGTGCACATTCCTTTGTGTATGTGATCAGCTCCCTCGACTTGAAAGAAGCTGAGACCTATGTGCATCCAACCAAGAGTTAGATTGGGAGGCAAGAGTGCAATGACTGTGGTATCTGCCATCTACTCTACAAGGGAGGTGGACTGAAATACCACCTGATTTTTGTATGCAGCCCTTGTGGTATCCCAAACTCCTTCTTCTTGTCCTTGCAAAGATTTATTCATACTTACTTCAATGACACTGCTGGCTTTATCACTGTCACTATTCCGTACATAATAATAAGCAAGGGTATAAATCTTTGCCAGATTGGTGCATAGTTCATACTTAGGATCAGTCTAAATATCTTTTACTATATGACTGTGGCTAGCTGTAGCGTGAAAGCATTTCTAGTGGGCTGAGGTAATTTTTTTCTTTTTAAAATGCTGGGTAAAAGCTTTGTTCAGCTTGAAGTTAGCTGGATTGCTTTGGGCAAAGTCTTACTCTCTCAGTGTATGACTTCTATATATGGAAAATTTAGATCAGTTTTATTACATTTATACTTTCCTTTATATGGTTCCCAGGTAATGCTGCCATGTCAGCTCCGGGTTAGGAAATACCTGGAAATTTGGGGGGTGAAGCCCCCAGGTTTGGGGAGGGGAGGGACTTCCATGGGCTATAATGCCATAGAGTTCACCTTCCAAAGTGGCCATTTTCTGCAGGTGAACTGATCTCTGCCATCTGGAGATCAGCTGTAATCCCAAGAGATCTCCAGCCACCATCTGGAGGTTGGCAACCCCATTCCCAGGCCATTTCCCAATCAGGTAGCTTTATAGGCCAAACCCACTCAGCTTCCGCAGAAGAACTGCATCATAAGCTTTCAGACCAATCACCAAGCCTAACCAAAGGTCATCTACCTTATTTAGTACAGGGACCAGAGGAGGACTGAAAGCCAGTGTTTTTGTATGCTGTGAGCAGGACAACCAACTCGTGGCCCGTAAACTGTGACTGATGTTTTAACAGCTCAAGTCAGCATTACAGAAGACATGGAGCTGCCTCCCCATATCTCTTTTCTCCTCTTCCACGTAATAGCTAGGCAAAACCTAACATTGATGATGCCACTGTGCTATGCTTAAGGTTTCCATTCTCCAAGTCGAGCTGGGAGGCCTCTGGAAAAGACAGTGGCCCTGACCGCAGAGCTCTGTGACCCTGGAAAAAAATACAGCTATCATGAGCTATAACAACCCAACAGCTCTAGTTCCCAATGGAAGATGCTCCTGTGAGGGGCAACCAATGCAGAGAAACAGGACAGGGAATTACAGAGAGTGGTTTGCCCATTCTGCATTATGCTTCCGTCGTGCATATGGTGGCATTCAAACTGGAACCTTTAGTAAAGATCTTATCTAACTCTAGTCTTTTTTTTAAACCTCTATGCATTTCCCCTCCTTTCTAGGATTCAGAGCTCTGTTGGTTTAACCCTTTAGATTATTCACAAAGTTCCTGCCAACATTCCAGGAAAACTAGTACCTGTAAGAGGCAGATATTCCACAGGTCAACTTTCCAGCTAATGCATAACAATATTGGATTCCTTCCCAGTTAGCACAGGATAGTTTCTGTAGTCAGTGGTAGAAGTTCAACTGGTGATGTTTCTGTCCTCCCTGAACTCCCACCCTCTCCAGGCACTGCCCCCAAATCTACAGGAGTTTCCCAAGCCACTGTTAGAACCCTAACCCTGCTTTGCCCTATTTCGCATAAGGGCCGTCACTTGCAGTGCATGGCAGGGATGATGTCATGGCACATATTGTGTTTACTTGGAAGAGGAGACAAGGAGATGTTACAGAGCCAGAGTTTAGGAACAAGGACTTACACGCCTGTGCTGCAGGAGTCTATTGACTCACTCATTCCACATGGTACAGGGCAAAATGGGAGCTCTGCTTTCAACTGTAGAGTGAGAAGAGCAGTCAGACTGCTGAAGGACTGTGGCTGGAAGCACATTTCCAAAATGCTGTCTGAAGGACATGGACACCTTCCATCAGAGTGTCTGGGCCAGGGGCTGACAATCTCACCATGGGGGGGAGAGACCGGAAAGAAGAAGTAGAAGAAGAAGAAGAAAAGAAGAAGAAGAGGAGGATGAGGATTTATACCCTGCCTTTCACTCGGAGTCTCAGACCGGCTTACAATCTCCTTCCCTTCCTCTCCCCACCAGACACCCTGTGAGGTAGGTGGGACTGGAGAGCTCTGAGAGAACTGTGACTGACCCAAGGTCACCCAGCTGGCTTCATGTGGAGGAGAAGTGGGGAATCAAACCCAGTTCTCTAGATCGGAGTCCTATCTCTCTTAACCACTACTCCAAACTGGCTTTTGCTTTTACCAACGTTAAAAGTGCTATAAAATGATGAGTAATAAAGATTACAAAAATGTTTCACAGATTAAGGCTGCAATCCTATGTGCACTTTTTTAGGGAGTAAGCCCCGTTGAACTCAGCAGGGCCTACTTCTGAGTAACTGTGCATAAAGCCTAGCTCATACAAGTATGCTAATAAGTGATCAAAAATATGGGGATTGTCTCACTTCATTTTTTCTGTTGTTCTCTTTCTCCTCATCTTAACTGGTACAGGTAAGAACAGGAAGGATTCGTGAGATCTACTCAGCTGTATGGCCTTTGAAATTTAACAGTATGATGAAAAAGGCCTGTCAAGTATAATCTCTCTTTTGAAAATGAATCCTGAGAGCATTCCATAAGAGAGATTCACACTCATCAGAATACATTTTCTAGCCTTCCACATTTCTCCCGTCTTAGAACAGGCTCAATATTAAACGCTGAGCAAGATAAAGATAAGAAATGATTAAAACAATATTTCCGGAAGGATAAATAATATTTGCCAGTTCTCTTTTCTAGCAAAAAAAAGGTACATTTCTGAACAGCGCTTAGTTTTAAGCAGTATAGAAATAATAAATATTATTATTACAATACCAGAGTGTGCAGCTATATAAAGTGACTTGGTTCCTGCTAGTAAAGAAGTCTATGATCACAAATGGACAAGTGCAAACATGAAACTTACCTCGTATAAAAACCCTGAATCATACTCATAACTGGACACGGCGGAGTAAAAGAACACGCCCACGACACAAACCACCAAAGTACTTTCTTAATAAAGCGGGGGCGGGGCGGGGGGCTTGAAATAAACAAACGTCTATAGCAGTTACTAAAAACTGCAATATTAGAATATCTGCTGATTGCATAAATGTGCTGTGTCAATATCAGAGTTATTCTGCAAACATTAAAGAAAACTGCAATGCTTTCATATGAGACACAACAATCTACACGTACATCAGAAGGGAAAAAATGGGGAGCAGTGAAAAATATAAACGTGGCGGGGGCATTAAGTGAGCAGGACTATCAAGGGTAGATAGGAGGGAAGGAGACAAGTTGTCTTTTAGCGTCTTGCTTAGTGACAGCCAATTTATCGCATCGCGTTCAGAGACATCCATTTCCTTTCAGTCCCCCATGGCATGATTTCTGCTGATTCAAGGCCTATTAACTCCATTAGATTTTACGACATACAACAAATTCATACCCATGTTGAGCCAATGTAGGGCCTTTAGGAATAATTCCATTTGATTTTATGTCCTATTTATGTGTCCTATTTAAAACTCCCGCTCATCTTACAAAAAAAAGAAAAGAAATAAATTATATCTAAAAGCATATTTTCATTCATTTGGAATGTAAACCCTTTATGGACAAAGAAGGGCCATTAGCGACTCATGTCCTGGATCCCACCGATAACACTGTTGGCACTCAACAAAGAAACAAACAAACACAGAAAAGACCGTGTACTAGTTCCTATGTACTCAATGGGCTCATCACCTTGGTTAAGTGATGCTCTTTTGGAGTTTGTAGAACCTTCTGGCTTTCTCCTTTTACTGGCCCTTAACCCTTCGGCTCTTCTCTCTCTCTAAGCCCTCTTATTTCTGCTGTGTCGCTGTTTTATTTGAACTTAAACTGGTTGCATTTGATAAAGCTATACTTCTTTCTGCTTTCAGAAGTTCTGGCGTCTCAAACTCCCAAGGGCAGACGGCCACACGAGATGTTAAAGGTGGCTGTGAGTTACTAGTTGCTGATCTACTGGAATCGGAGGGAAGTACATTCCCTGCTGGAGAGGAAGAGGCGTTCCTGGCCGAATCTCTCAGTTTATTGATATAATCTTTTTCTGTGGGTTGTGCTGCTGCTTTGGGGAGTAGTTCCTTGGGCTCTCCAGCACAAACCTTGGCTGCAGAATGTAAATTAGCAGCCTCACTTTTCACCCCAAGAGCTTCCTGAGCCTTGCCACTCAAATGTTTTTTCTCATCTTCTGCACCATGTTCTTCTTGGCTCTCCCAAGGGCATACTTCATACCTATCAGTGGTCTTTTGGTTGGAAGGCTGATGCCCTTCCACAGTCTTCTGATGAGTTTTGCCCTTTGGCTGGGAAGGATGAGGTTTCTCTAATTCAGATGAAGCAATGGAAACATGCTTTTGAACTTTTGTCTCAGAAAGACCGGTGCCCGGGTAATGGTCATACATTTCCCAAGGACAAACTTCTCCGATATCGACACCATCCTTGGACAGCATCTGAACCACACCCACATCAGAATTTTCAGACACCTGATTGGCCCTTTGCTGCTTCATTATTCCAGATTTATGAGTCTTCTTTGATTCCTCTGTGTGGGAGGAATTTTTCCGGTGTGAATCTTTGTGCTCGCTTTTATCAGAGCTCGAGTGCTTTTTGCTCCCTTCCTTGACCTTTGGTTGAGACTTGTGGGATTTGCCACTTTCTTCATTTTGCGCTTTCCCCGTTAACCCCAGTGTTTTTTCCTTGGCACTGGCAATAACACTGAGAGATTTCTGTAACACAGACGTTCTTGGGTGAAGCGGCTTCTTATCTGCACTCAAGTTGTGGGCACTCACGGATTTGCACACCAAAGGGACATTTTCGGTAGACACCGCTTCCACTTTTTCTGGAGCTTTTTTGGCTGCTTTTTTCCTGGGGAGGGAATCCACCAAAGAATTCTCTGTAGCTGTTATGGCTTCCACACTTTCTGTAGTTAAGCTATTAGATTCTTCTGTGGGATCTCGAACATGGTCATAAGTGCTATGAGACTTTTTCAGTGAGAAGACTCTGTTTCTCAAAGAGTCCTCCTTTGGTTTGATGTGGCCTGTGGAATCTGGTGGGTTTTTCCTTGCCAGAGCAGTACTTTTTGTAACCCCGTGATCCACAAGGTCCTTTTCCTCCCGTGAGCACTGTCTACTGACCGTCTCGGGAATTTCCGTAATTCTGCGCATGATAGAGCGACCTAAGCCCTTTTTCGAGCACCTCTTCTTCTGGAGATGAGGATTGTTGGTAATCATTTTTTTCCTCTTGTAAATTTCCAGCTGTGCATACAACTTCTTCAATTCATCCTGCAAAAAGCAAAAAGCAAAACTAGTACAGATTGTATATATTAGATCAAAGCTGGTGTGCTGCAATTTCTAGGCGCTTGGGGTTTGGATATGGAAACCCAAATTCAAATCCTTGCTCAGCTTTAAATCTCAGTGAGCTGCTTTAGGCAGATCAAAATCCTTCCAGGCCAACATTTGACCAGCATTTCTGTTGTCCTTTCTGGCTTAAAAACATATGCAGCAATGGGAAGCTGAAATCAGTAGAAATCGGACCAGCTGTATGTATGTGTTTACCCCTTCCCTTCCTCCCATTTGCCTGCTCAAAAGCACCTTCCTTCCCACGAAGGAAAAGCTACAGGGACTTTTACTCCTACCCTGGATTATGAAAGGACGAACAAAAGTGGCAAGTATTTCCCTTCTAAGTACAGCCTCCCATGGCTGCTTTTCATTTAAAAAATAATCAGGGAGAAAGAATCGTAGAACTGCCCCTCACTTGTAGCTTAAAGAGGATTGCTGTAAAGCTAAAATACCACTCCAAGCTCCTTGGGGGGAAAGCAAAACACAAATATCTCTGAGATACATTCAATAAAACAAATGAACAGCCTTGGAGGCAGGTTAGGAAAGGCTCCCTTGAAATTCCTGTAGGATTCCAGGTCACAGGATTTTATGTCTTGATTACTAACATTTTACCCCGCACTTCCTCTAGGGAGCTCAGGGCAACATAACACATTTCTTTCTCCTTCTCCTATGGTTGTCGACACAGGCTTGCGATATTCCTGGAGATTTTGGGGGAGTGCTTGGGGAGGGCAGAGTTGAAGGAGGGAAGAGAGCTCAGTGGGGATGTGATGCCATAGAGCAGGGCAGGGGTGTTGAACTCATTTGCTATGAGGGACAGATTTGACATAAATGGGACTTTGTCGGGCCGGGCCATGTGTGTCATAAAATGTAATGCCAGGTAGCAGAGATATATATTTTAGCAGCTATTCCATTGGAGCCCCACATTAGGAGGGTGTGTGTGTTAAAACTAATACTTGTCTGCAAAACTGAAGTTCCTTGAGTTTGTTGATTTTATTTTATTTTATTTTAACCCTGACTGGTCCCAACCCCCCCCCCCAAATATAAACTACAAATATAAATAGTCGGAGCCTAGGACCCAGAGGAAGAACATGGGATGGCTGAGCATTGCAAGCTTCTCCCCCCACTCAAGGTCTATTCAGAGTGGCAGTGGCTCTCCAGGGTCTCAGAGGGGTGTTTTTTTTTACAGGAGGGGGGTTTGAGATAATAATTTTGGGAGTCCTCTTCAGCACTTGTTCTTCTATTATTCTTTGGAGCTTCATATTAGGAGGGTGTGTATGTGTTAAAACTAATATTTCTCTGCAAAACTGGAGTCCCTTGAGTTTACAGAACTCTACATTTTAACTCTGGCTGGTCCCAACCCCCCCCCCCTTTAAAATAGGCCTGTCTAAATTGGAAAGGGGGGGGGATAGTGGGATTTTGCAAAGCAAGTTTTAAAATAAAAAAGAAGCAAGAGGATCACAGCAGAAGGAACCCCACCCCAGCTCCTAACTGTGAGGAGGACCCCATAGGCCGGGAGGGGTGGCTGGGAATTTTGGCAGCCCTGCCCTCTGCTCTTTATACTCCAAGACAGCTCAAGCTCAGAACAGCATGGATGGGCAGAGGAGGGGGGAGAGAAAAGAGCCCACTCCCAGTTTGAATTAAAGGCCTGGGTGGGCCAGTTCTAGCCCACGGGCTGTGGGTTTAACACCCCTGTCATAGAGTCTGACCTCCAAAGCTGCCATCTCCTCCAGGGGAACAGATCTCTGTAGTCTTGAAATAACCTGTAATTCCAGAAGAACTCCAGACACCACCTGGAGGTTGGCAACTCCATCTCTAATTTATCTCCACAGCAATCCTGCATTAGATTCAGTTGAGTTTCATAGCAAGCAGGGATTTGAACCAGGTTCTCCCAAATCCTAGTCCAACATTCTGACCACTCAGCTACACTGGTATATATAGGTTGTGATCAGACAGGCACTTTGATCCACAGTCAGTGCTCCTTCTGTCTGGATTTAAAGTGTTCATTCAGACAGCAACGTCTAGCTCCCATTCTGCAGCTGTCAGCCTCTCGTCCTTACCCCGGTTTTCCTGACTCCGCAGAAAGTCCGGTATTTGCTGAACCTACCAACTTTATCACGGATCTGTGGTTGTCTGGTTGATCTCCCATGCCATCAAGCTGGCATAGAAGGGAACCATCCCTTCTGTTTCAGCACCATGTTTTTCACTCTGTTAGTGATATGCACATAACTGCATAAACACCAACATATATTATCAAATGTGTGGACACTCCCGTGCTTTATTTCATTTTTGGACTGTGAACGTAGGTGGGGGGTATCCTGCAACTGTCACAGCACTAGCTGGGTGATTTTGCATTTTTATTGAGGTTTAATGTTAGTACAAATAGCCCTTGGGCAGATATCTATGGTGGCCATTTTTGGAAGCAGTGATCTGAGTTGGCATTTCTGTGCATGCAAGAAAAAACAAGAATTCAAGTAAGCGCTTATGCACATGTGCAAACACAGACTTTTTAAAAAAAACCTGCTGCTCACTCGCCTGGTGGTTGCTGCCCGGCAAAAGTCAGAACGCTCAACCACAGAGTCAGCATGTGATGAGGTGGGTAAGAGGGGAGCTGTCTGGTTGAACCACAGTGGAACAAAAAGATCTAGATCAAATTAGAGCCACGACAACAGCAGGATAAGCTGCCCATCTGACTGCAGCAACAGAGTCCTCTCAGGGGATTGCGGGGGGAGGGGGTCTCTTTGGAGAGGGAGTGGGGGGGTGGCGCATGCTCCTGCCTGCCTGCCTGCCAGCCCCTCCTCCTCCTGCGGGCCAGGCCCAGGAAAGCAGGCGCTTTCTCCGGGCCCCAGCACGGTCACTCTGTCTCCCCCCCCCAGGCGGCCAGCTGGGAGGTTTCCAGGCCCCACCAAGAGGTTGGCATCTGAGGGGGGCGCCACGAGGCGGCCTCGCCTAGGGTGCACAAACCCCTCGGGCCGGCCCTGATCTTATCATAATCAGACAGGGGGTATAAGGCTGTCAATATCTTTGTCAAGGGGTCACGGTGGCTCAGTGGTTAAGTTGCTTAGCTACAGACTGGAAGGTCAGTAGCTCAGCAGTTCGAGACCTGAGTGCTGCGTGACGGAGTGAGCTCCTGTCTCCTGCTAACCTAGTAGTTCATGAAATTGCAAGTATATAAATAGGTACTGCTTCGGTGGGAAGGTAACAGCATTCTGTGTGCCTTGGCATTTAGTCATGCCAGCCACATGACCATGGAAATGTCTTTGGACAGCGCTGGCTCTTCAGCTTGGAAATGGAGATGAGCACTGCCCCCTAGAGTCGGATTCGACTGGCTTTTGAGCAAGGGAAACCTTTACCTTTACTATTAAGTGTTCTCCTTGTATATATTTTATTCTATGGTTGGTAGCCTACTGGAACTCTCCTGAAATAAACAACCAAAACTGTTTCTACTTACACCCATTTCTTCCCATATAATTGTTTTTATTAGGACAAAGCTAGCCACCATTTAAAGGCTGGGTTTTTTAAAAGAATTGAAGATGTTCTATGAAGCATTACAACCACAATGAAATGAGAATTCTTCCATGTACCCTTATATCTTCTGGGTCCAAGCTATGCTCGCTCCAAGCTGAATTGATACTGCTGTTCAAATAAGATCCAGATCTGCCCAAGTCAAGTTCATCTTCATAAGCCTCTGTAGGGATATCGTCTCGTGGATTATTGCTTGAATGGGAAAACTGCAAGAACATGAAGGCACTGGTCAATATAACAGAAAACACTGAACCCAATTTTGCATCCAACTTATATTAACTGGGGGGGGGGATTCTATAAAAAATATATACATAGATATTTATGCTCCCTTCAAATTTCTTTAAAAATATGAGACAATTTCTTTCACTGCTTCCTAATTTAACAAAGAATAACGTCTGCACAATTACATTGATGTATCTGAGGAGCAACTTGCAAATTATGAGATATCCATAACTTGATCTCCTGATGCTTTTATTTTTTATTTTACTTTGAGGTAGGAGCAGCCATGTGCAGGGTGAAAGGATGTTTAAGGATTTCCACCCATGACATTTTCTATTCCACAGCCCCCCTCTGAGATTACCTCCACTCCCCTGTGGGGCTCACAATGGCTGTAAGGCCACAGGGAGAAGTGTTGGACATCCCCTCCCCAGCACCACTGTTTTGATCCACTTGACAGTGTATGGCTGCACTAAGTACAAATGAGAAATGTTGAAAGGACCAATCACAGATGCCCCATATAACATCAGGTTTGCCCTTGAGGTATGACAAGAGAAAGGTGTAAAGGAAGAATACCTTTGGGATCAAAAGTAACCCAACAGTAACTGTCACAGTCAAATGTGTGTGCGCAAAGAACAGCATCAGTGTCCAATCAGGCTGAAGTTTTGAGGCAAGACTGAACCTGAAAATAGAATTCACAGGGTTGGCAAATGCACCTTCCTCCGCTTTCCTCCCCCACATTAAATGTCAAATTCTTAATATTCCTGACAACACTTATAGAATAAAAATCCAAAGATAAAAATGTTGGTCTTGCATTCCATTCCTAATTGTCTCACGCCCCCTCAACACATATATTTACATGTGGGAGTGCTAATATCTCATGTGTGTGCAAAGTTTACTCCAACAATGAAATAAATGGGGGACACTTGCTTCTCAACAGAAGTTTTGTGTATGTATCAGAAGATACAGTTTTGGACCAGGTATTAGAAAGAGCCATGAATACGCTTCTTGAAATCCTTGGATGAAGATAAAAACATAGTCTGATAGATAGAAAGTACACAGGGATGCCACTGAAAACAGCAGCTTCGTGGTGAATTCTTCTCTTTGCCTCCTTAATTTCTAATATCACTTGCCTGTGCCCTGGAATATTACAACCCCTGATCCTTCTAGCTTAAAGCCCTTCATTACCTAGAACTCATATCATTGAAGTTTTGAACATCACCACCTGCTAGAAGTGCTTTCTTTTGAAGAGGCATGTTTAACTTTTACAAGATCCATGGCTTTCTTGGTAGTTGGCCATCTATTTGGACTGTCCGCCCAAGGAGATATGCAAATTAATTTCTCTGGAAAAGTTTAGAAAACTTTGGAAAGCAGGTCTTCTTCAGGGACTTGGCTTATTCTGTTGTTTGAATGGTTGCACCCTGATAGTATTATTTATTCTTGGGCTCTGATGACTGTGAAGAACTTTTATTGATTCTTCTCGGGTCTGGATCACATAGTTTTCATGAGGGTTGTTGGCAGAAACTTGTGTCTACTTAATTTTATTGTTCTGAATTGCTTTGCTCATGTTTGTAATTTCTATTTTTACGCTGCTTCAAATACCAATAAAATGCAAGATGTACATTTTAAAATAAAGAAATCAAATTGCATGTAATCAATGAACCACACTGAGTAGACTTTGGCCAGTCATAGCCTAATCTATCTTTAGGGCTGACAGAAAACTAAAGTTGGGACAACCTCCTGTATAACCCACCCCCATCCCCGGCAACCCTGGAGAAACATTTAAAAAATAGACAGGTATTTCATATAGACCTCAAATTGATCTCAAGGAACAGATATTAAATTTGCAGTTTCTCCCAAGTAAACAGAATAGTGGGACAACTGTCATGGGTGAAATAAAAATGTGTTTCTGGGCACTAGAGATACAGGAACAATAACTGCCCAGAAATGTTGCCAGTTAAGTCCTAGGGAGTCACAATGGGTCACTTGCCTAAGTGTATGAAATACAGCCGAGATAATGAGCTCGTTGTGTACTGCGACAGCCAGATAACGGGGCTCGTGGAATGCCAAAAAAATGCCGAGGGCACTGTCCGCACTGCATAGCAGAGATAAATGCCCCACAGGAGGAATAAAAACTCAGCTGCAAGAAGAGCAAAAAGAAATATTTGGAAATCAGTCCGTATGGGTAAAAAAAAAAAAAAAAGGAGAAACAAAACGATATCCTGGTTTTTCAATTGATATATCTAAATCCAGCATTCATGATCAGATTTATGCACACATTCATATGCTGTCAGGTACTACAATTAAATATAGATTGCCCAATGTTATTTCACTTCACATACTGGCATCACAATCTAGATCCTGCATGCACTCCAATACACAAATGGCATGTGCACGCCAATATGCATTCAGCATGTGCAACTTTCCCCATGCCTTTCCAAACACATAATGGAATATATGTATGTTGTTTTCCATTTGGGAACCTCTTATGGTCAAGGGAGATCAATTTGCACATCAAAGTTATTATGGCCACATGAAGATTGTTTCAGGAGGGTAGCTGTGTTAGTCAGCGTTAGAAGACCTAATCTGAGTCCAGTAGCACCTTAGAGACCAATAAGATTTTTTAGGGTATCAAAGTATAGTACATTAAGTGTTAGATTTCCACAGGGGTCGTTTCATAGAAAAAGAGCTAGGGGAACTCATTAGCATAACTCATTAGCATATGCCACACCCCCTGACATCACCGGAAGTGTGTCATAAGGCCACACACCCCGCCCCCAACAGTCCTGCCCATGAGGGGCCCAGCAGTGGACCTGCAAGGCCGGCGGGAGTGCAAGGAAGCCCCACGAAGGCCCTCCCTGGCCCCAGGCAGGCAGGGGTGGGGAGAGGCAGGGAGGAAGCAACTTACCCTCCCTCTTCTCCTGCCTCCTCCTGGCTGAATGAGGGCCGGAAGCGGGGCGGCCGGAAGCGGGGGGGCTTCGTCATGTGCCCCGCCCCCGTACCTCACCCGGGGGAACTGCGATCCCCCGCGATTCCCCCCCAAAATGACATCTGGATTTCCATAATTGGCCAAAAGAAGGAATACCTTTTGTTCAACTACTCTGTTCAGCTTTTTCTGCTTGTGAGTGCATATGTGTTTGTTTGCAACATGACACATATCCTGGAATGAAGTTTGCTACTCCTGAAGAGATCGTTTCTACATTTCTCAAATTAGGAATACCAACAACATTCCCATCCTTGCACCCATTTTCATGGGAGGAAAAAGGTTAAAATAAAGTGGTGTGCAACATTTCCCTTGAAAATTAAAATATTGGAATGAAAGAACATTTAGGGTACAATTCAAATACAACTTTATCCCCCCCCCACTTAAAAAAAGCAGGATAGGAATAGAAAGCCCTGAACTGGATAGCCCAAGCTAGCCTGATCTCATCAGATCTCAGAAGCTAAGCAGGGTCAGCCCTGATTAGTATTTGGATGGGAGACCACCAAGGAATACTGGGTTCACTACGCAAAGGCAGAAAATGGCAAACCACCTTTGAACGTCTCTTGCCTTGAAAACACTATGGGGTCACCATAACTCAGTTGCAACTTGATGGGGGGGGGGAGCAATAGGAGTGCTCTTGAATTCCATTCCAAGCAGAATCAAGGAAAAGACTTCAAGTGTCAGCTTGGGTGGAAATATTTTTGGAGAAGGCCCCAGAGTTTGCTACAGTGCAGGAGATTCTAGCCTGTTTCAAAATACTACTACTGCGTCTGGCTCAGGAAGCAGGTTTTATTCACCTGCTGCATGCATGGAAGGCTGAGAATACGAAAGGTGGGGTCTTAGAATGACCTGGGGTGTCCCTGGGACATTCTTGGTTGCCATAGCACTTGCTTGGCCAATGTGGGCAGAGAACACACCACCTGCTAGCTACAGAACAGGCTTAGAGTGTGCAAAATGGCCTCCTAGAGAGGTATCATGTGCTCTGAACAGGGTCCCTGCACAGGAACAAGTGAGGTCTCTTTATTTATTTATTCATTCATTTATTTATTTATTCAATTTCTACCCCGCCCTCCCCACTGGAGCAGGCTCAGGCGGCTTACGTAAAAGTTAAAACACATAAAACAAAGTAAATATAAAACAATCATAAGTGAGAGAGAAGGTTTTTATTGTATTTAGCCATAGGCCATTACAAACCACAAACAGAGAAGAATGCAATAAAACATGGACAATTGTATAAAATAAAATACAGTCTAAAACATTGTAAATCCATAATACCGAGGTTATAAACAGTTAATTAATTCACAGCATACCCACTAAAATCAGTATTAGCTAGTTCCCCTAGGAACAGCGTTGGCCCGTACTTTCCTTGCAGCCAAGGCAAATAAAGCCATTCCATTGGATACATCGGCATTGGCATCGGCTAGCAAAAATATAATCTTCTCTGGGACTGAATAAAAGCTTAAAACTGATAAAATACCAGATAAAATTTTTGACCTAGGTTGGAAATACAAAGGGCAATCAAAAATGTAATGGGAGAGATCCTCAATAGCAGGAGAGCCACAAATACATAAACACTGTACCTTGGGTGTTCTACTATAGCGGCCAGCCAATACAGCCGTAGTCATT
>NW_015168047.1:813034-842636 GCF_001447785.1 Gekko japonicus
AGCAGCAGAAGGTGCGGATGACGTCATCTCCCGGCGCGGCGGAGCCTATCGGACGGAGCCAAGGCCGGGAGAGACGAACTCACACACCGAGACGGCTGCCTCACTGGAGAAGAACTGCGCCAGAGAGAGGAGCATCCTGCCGACCAAAGGAGCCAAGGAAGCCGAAGCCGGAGACCAGAAGGAAGAGCCGCCACCACCGGGGTGCTAGGTAGGCTGACCCAACCCCTGAGAATGTGCCCATAGTTAGGGATCCATAAAAGTGATTAGCACTACAAAGTTGTAAACCGCCCAGAGACCCCCACTGGGGGGGTTAGGGCGGTATATAAATCGAAGGTTAAATAAAAAAAAATTCTCTGAGATCTGAGTTACATGTTGAAGAGCTAAGGAGGTCATCAGGAATGGAATATCTTAATAGTAGGTTATTGAGAAAACAAGAACGCTCTAAGACTTTGGATAGCATTGAATTAAAGGCCAGTTGGCTAAACGAATCAGTGCTAGCAGCTCTGATTTTCTTCCAAGATTTTAGAATCGCAAGATGCACCCGCGCCCTTAGGGAAGGCAAACCAGTTTCTTCTCTCATCAGGGCAACTGGTGTTCCCTTGGGAAAAACAATCATAACAATCATAAAGTGCTAGTGACAGTAATAATTGCATAGCGATGGCTGAAACATAATAACAGATCATGGTGGTGTAATCATAATGGAATATACTCAGTGATTGATGTTCAGCTGTTGTCTTAATCCGTTTATGCCGGCAGGCCAAGGCTGCCAATGGTAATTTCAGGGGAACATGTCCTTGCTACTGTTCAGTTGTTAGATGCAGCTCCTTGATTAAAAGCCTGGTGGAAGAGCTCCGTCTTGCAGGCCCTGCAGAGCTGTACAAGGTCCCACAGGGCCCTGATGTCCTCTGGGAGCTACCAGCATGGAGCTGCCACTGAAAAGGCCCTGGCCCTGGTGGTTATGGCCAGCCTGGTGTCTTTGGGACCAGGGAGGGCCAGTTGATTTTGAGACCCTGAACCTTTGCCCATGCCTGCATGAATTACGGTATTCATTCTGACTTCTGGTGTTTTAGAAGCATATAATAGATTCCTTTTGCTCTCTGCCAAAACACTGGAATGGAAGTCTCTCTTTTTTCTAGGCACAACAAATGCAAAATAGTGTTATATGATGCTTCCCGTATACATCAAGATGTAAAGACAGAATTCATCATTTGGAGTTCAAATAACAACATTTTATTCTCTCCCCCCCCCTTTATTTATTTATTTTGGGTGAGTATTGTGTGTGTGTGTGTGTGTGTGTGTGTGTGTGTATGCCTGGAAGTCATGGTTGACTTCTGGCAACCTCTAGTGGGGCTTGGAGGTTTCAAAGAGGTGGCTTACTAATGCCTGCCTCTGCATCCCAGCTATGGTATTCCTTAGGAGTTCTCCCATCCAAGTACTTGCCAGGGTCGGCCCTGCGTAGCTTCCAAGATCTAATGAGATCAGGCTTGCCTGGGCTGTCCAGGTCAGGGCAAATACCACCATTTTCAAGGGTAAGGAAGGAAAAACGTCCATTGAGGGTTGCCAACCTCCACTGTGAGGGCTGGAGTTCTCCTGGAATTACAACTGATCTCCAGATTACAGAATGGCACCCTTGAGTGGTGGACTCTCTGGCATCAAATCTCTGCTGAGCATCCTCCCCTCCCCAGACTCTGCACTCCCCGGGAATTTCCCAAGCCAGGATAGCTATAATTCAATATCTAAAGTTAGGCCTCTCAAACGCAATGCTTTCTTGCACAAATGTGTTGTAAAATAATAATATTGTCCATTTTAGGTCAGGCCCCTTTAATATAGGTGGGTACCAAAGTATCAAAACCCCAGAGTCTCATGAAGTTCACATTTTTATGGCTTCAGCATGCTTGCTGTGAAAATTTTAGCCAAGGTGTTAATGCAACAAAGGAAAATGAAAAGCCTGAATCTGCTGCCACTGCTACTTTTAGTCACAAAAAGACAAGATACTATTGTCTCATTCCAGTAGTATCAAGATGCTGACCTACAACATGTTTTATGCTATATTAGGAATGTATTCACACTTCAATAAAAGTGTTGGGGGTGAGGAGTAAAAAAAATGCAAGAATCAGCATCATTTTGCCACTGGAATTTGTTCTGGTGAAAGAGCTACAGATGCTTCCATTTGTATGACTCAATTTTATTTACCATCTAAACTAAACTAAAGAAGAAATGACATGTGTATTTGTGCGCAAGTGTAAGCAAACACTGAGTGCTGTGTTGCACACTAGAAATTAACAACTAGCCCCTCAGGAGATCTACTCAGAAGCCCAATTTGAACTCACTTCCTAGCGAGTATGCAAAGTTTATTCTGATAGGGACTTGTGTAGGCAACAGCCAATTCCACCGCATCGATCTCAGAGGTTAGTGTCTTTGGTCATCCGGTTTTCTAAAAGGATTTCTTTTCTAGCTGTCTTTCATTATAAATTTGTTGCCTTTAAAAGTACAGTTTCTCTGAAACTGGCAAGATCACAGTCATTAGCTAAACTAGCTGGCAACCGAAATGTGTAGTATTTGTTAGCAGTAAGCACTTCTTTAAGCCTGAAAGTGTCAAACTGGAAATTCCCAAAGAATTCTTTAAGCTGTGGTCCCAAACGTATTTACAGTCTCATCCTTTGAAGCACAGAAACAACAGATAAACATGTAGCACAAGGCCCAGTCTACTGGCACATTACCCCAGCATGCAGATTGAATCTATAATTTTTATTAACTGTAACAATTTCAATACAATACGATCGCATTGACATCTGATAAACATTCATAAAAATAACTGACTGTAACCATAACACACCTAAGCATACAAGCAAATCATCAAGTTTTATGTTAGGAGAAGCTGAATGCAACTTACTGTTCTACATATATTCAATAGGTAAAAAAGAAGTGAGCATTAAACCCTAGTATAGGGTATCACACATAAGGTATGGGTTGTAAGGCAGGAGACCCGTTCATGTCATATAATCTAAGAATGGGGACCAAGTTCCAATTGTAATCATCTGTCTGATATGCATTCCATAACAAAACAACCCCAAATTTTATCTAGCCATATTTTTTTTGTGGGGACCGTCCCTTCTTTCTGTGTTGAAGCTATTGCTAGTTTGGCCACTGTGAGTAAGATGATTATCAAGTGATTTCGAACCTTTGGAATCCGGTCCTAGAACGACAATGCTTGTTAACATGATTATGCAATGCAGTGCTGTGGCCACAGGGCTTGAAGGAGATGACCCCCTGCACCTAACTGAAGGGAGAAAGCTGACGAGCATTTGAAAAGAAAGCACAGTTTAGTTTTTGCAAGGGACAGAAAGAGGAGGAGCCAGACGCTATGCTGCATTGGCTGAAGAACCTTGGGATCTCCCTCTGCAGGCTCTCTCTTTGGAGGATCTGGTATGGGGTAATGGATCTGCTGCCTTGTACAAGTGCCTCTTTGCCCCTGCCTGTGTTCTACTTGCACATTTGCAGGGCTATTTTTGGGAAGGAACGCACAGGAACGGAGTTCCGGCTGGCTTCAGAGCTGGCCATGCCCACTACAGCCAAAACCTCTGCGTGACTGGCTACAGAGGGAAGGCCTGGAGAGCGACCCCCCTCGGCAACTCCAAGGCGGGTGGGCCAGGAGGGCCCTGGAAGGATCGGGGAGGCATGTAAATGCCTCCCCGTGCCTTCCCCAGCCTGTCCAAGGGTTGGCTTGCCTGTGCGCCCCGCAGCCGTGGGGGTGCCCGGGCAAGCCAAAGGAAGGCACGGGGTGTGGCCTATTATGCAAATGTGTTTCTGCTGTTGGGTGTGGCCTATTATGCTAATGAGTTTCTGCTGGGCTTTTTCTACCAAAAAAGCCCTGCACATTTGTAAATACATCAAATACTGCAAAGCCACCATATATCTCCAGTGCTCTTTCCTCCTAAGGGAGCCAACCCAGGTAAATGTTGCCCCTGGAATGACTCACTGTTTAGGGGACTGCGGCACATATAACCATATTATAAGGGAATGCAAGTGGTAATTTTTGCTGTCATGTCTTATATACATCAGTTTGGTAAAGTTATCAAAGAGGATATATTTGTGTCCTATGGATCTTCCCACTCTTCCATTCTATTAGTAGGTTCCTGCCTCAGTGAGAAAAAATATTCTTCTGCTGCTTAAGGACTTCTCTTCAACAAATTAGATACCTGGCTGTTTAAAAGTCTTACCACATCATCTACCCTCATCAAATTGGATCTCTCACACCCTAACATACCTCACCTTAAAATATGCAATGAAATCTGATTTTAAATGTGCTTGGGGGATAGGAAGAATTTAATCAGTTTGTTGGCGAATGGAAGAACTGCCTCTTTTGATTTCTTATATAAACGAAATTTCAGCTGCTATTCCTATACAATGCCTTCTGTCAAAAAACGGATACATAGAAGCAGAGATGGGATACTGGATGTATCTAAGCTCTAACCTCTGGAATACTTTGCCCCAAAAGGTTAGAATCGGAATGTTGATATCATTCACTGATATCCAAAATTAGAATCCTTCTTACACTAAGATACTGAATGAATTTTTCTCTGTTATGAATCCTAGAATAATTGTGTCGTGCTTTTAGCTAAAGAATTCCAAGGGCAATCTGGTGAGACAATGGCATCTGAATTTGCTTCTTTACTTCCCTGATCTCTTTCTAGGCCAGTGGTACCCACTCGGCAGCTTGTGCAGAGCTGCATTTGCAGTGCCATCAATCAAAAAAGCCATATCCATCCCTGGGATAAGGCTTGTACCTCAAGGATGCTTGCAGCTTACCTGTTCCTCCAGTTGCAGTTGTTTTGAGGTGGGGAGCACCTGCCAACCACAAGCCCCTCCAGGCAAGGGCCTTGCCCATTTTCCTGAGATGGCAAGTGTCATATCGGGTGGGTAACAGTGCTCAGAAGAGCCACGTGTGGCATGCCAGAGAGCAACATATGGCTCCTGAGCCACTGAGTGACATAACTGCTCTTGGCCTTCTCTACACACAGAAGAAATGAGATGGGAAGGAGGTGGTACAATGGATGGTACCACAGTAAGTGATATATTCTGGTTTTGAATGCTCTTCCACATAAAAATCCTGCAAAAAGAAAAGTAGCACAGAAGAAAGGTTCTATGCAAGGTTGAGTGGAGGGGTTTTTTGCTCTTCTACTTCTATTTGCAATCAGTCTGTAATGTAGGAGAGTATTCAAAATTGGGATCACCCACCTGCAGCCTGAAGAATAGTCCGGGTCTATCACCTCAGTAATCTACCACTTCCTCGTGTTTTAGACCAGGGCTCCCTCCCTCACTCTTTCTTTCATTCCTTCTCTGCCTTTGTTTATGTCTCCCATAGCAGATGCCCCCTACCTCCTTTGTGACGTCTACATCACACTAGAGGAACAGTGACTACAGGACAATCTAGCAATGGAGACTGCCAAACGGGAAGCTGAATCATTTTTTCCCCTCTGACAGTGCTTACCACTCATTCTTCTCCTCTTTCATACACAAATTACATTGGGGGGGGTCTAAGAAGTATGACTTTTAGCATAAGAAAAGGAAAGGTCTTCATGTGTTTTTGTTGCTGCTAGAAAACCACTCTTTCTCTCTGTCTATCAACCCAGTCATGCAGGGTTGCATGGTAACCACTGAGAGATCCTGGGGGCAGGGGCTTACATTTTCAGCATTGTGCTGACACCAGGGTGTCATGCCTGGTGCAACCAGGAAGTGACATCACTGCACCAGGCTGATGTTCTTGCATTATCCAAAAACTCTGCCTATGGTTTAAGTGCCATGTTTGGGACAAAGGCTAGAGCATCAGTCAACAAGAGGATATCACTTCTGCATCATGCCAAAAGTGACAACATGGCAGTGGCATGACCTTGATTCCCCCCAAAAAACCCTCCAATTTTCCTGCCATCACCCAGCTGAACAGTGATGGTTAGAGCTGGCAGGGGGGCGGGAGGTCTCCCATTGAAGTGGAAATCCTAGTATTCCTATAGTCAGGGGGAATTCCAGGTCAAGAGACCTGCAGTAGATAGTCAAGAAACATCTATGAGTTTTGAGAAGTTGCCCAACATTTGCTGAATGCTGGAAGTGGCAATCAAATGATCTTCCTTTCCTCCATATCTCTCAAAGGTTTTGTTTAGTAAAATTTATTCAAAACCTTTACCATTCCTCTATTAGAAGTACCAAACCAAGATCCTGTTCTTCTTCATATTTGTTCTGTCTTTATCAAAATTGGAATCTCTGTTCTCTAAGCCACTCCCTAGTTGAACCTAAGTAAAATGTTAAATAGTGTAATTTAGTCAATTTAATTATTTTGCTGTAAGTTTTTCAAAAATCTACTGATTAGCCAAGAAAAAGAAAGAGAATAAATATACTTCAACAGATTTGTGATGCTGTAATTGAAGAGACAAAGCTCATCCTTCTTATAATCATCATAAAAATTTGTAAGTAGTCCCTGATGCTATGAAATGATGCTGTATACCTGTACAATGAAATAGAAAGAAATATCCAAAGTCTATATTTTGAAGATGGAGATGTATTTGAAGTAAAAAATAATTAGCATGCATCTAGAATCTTGCAAAGCTAAATGCAAAATTAAAAGTATATATCTTCTAGCTAAGTCTAACATTAAAACTATTTAATTAGTAATAACAAACATATTCTGCTTGAAAAACAATTTATTATCCAAAACACTAATTACACAGCTTAAATATATCATGTAGAATTATGCCCAGGGGGGAATCAGGTTCATATAATTAACTCCAGACTAAAGCTTCAATTTGCATAGAAAATCTGCAGATGTTACCAAAATTCGCTACACTTTTTATGTGGGTGTTGGACTGCAATTCTAATTAGAACATGAGAACGTGGGCAGTTTAAGATAATTGTTATCATGATGAAAATGAAAAACAGCAGTTATGTTTTTAACATCTTTTGTATTCTTTTACTGCTGCAGTAATATATCCCATTTACTTAGCAGTCCTCTCCACATAAATATTGATCAGCTCCCAAAGACTGTGCGCTAACCCAGTCGAATTTTCAACCTTTCTTTTTTGTTGAATGGCTGATCCATATGCCATAGCACCAACAGTTTATGAAACACCTGTCTGTTTCAAAAGCAGTTTTCCAAGCGGCATTGAGGTGGTGTGATGCAGAATCTATCTTCAGCAAAAACAACTTGAAAGCCCCCTTTGGCTCATAGAACTACTTTTACAGTTCTTTGATTCTGCCTATTGCCTGCAAAATCATCCAGCTTTCTATGCCACCACTTTTTTAAAAAAACCACAAACTCCATTATTTCCCCAATATATCTCCACCAAAGTTATCAAAATAATAATAATAAAAAAAATCTACTTAATGGGTTGGATCCAGTCTAAATGGGAAATTTCCACTGTTTCTTCCCTACCACTGCAAACCCCCATTATGTCATCCCTCAAAGTCCTGCATCCCCCAGGAGCAACATTTTAGGGAGAACTGTCCATACAAGATCACAAACATAGCATTCTGGAAGGGTTTAAAGGGATCCCTCTTTTCTTTTTCATTGGCAGAAAAGCTGGTTTCATCCAATTTATCCATGAATAAATCATATTAGCTGGGTATTAGCTTTCATTCACACAAAAGCTTATACCCAGAATTAAACTTTGTTGGTCTTGAAGGTGCCACTGGACTAAAACTTTGTTTTGTTGCTTCAGACCAACATGGCTACCCACCTGAATAAATTATAATATGCCATCTGTCAATTCCATATCTGGTATCTGAGGAAACTGACTAGAGGCTATAAAAGCTTTATGCTCTTACAAGAGAAGGAATCATCTAATAACAACACACATTATGTACAATAAGCTTCTAACAGGAGTAAAAGAATGCATTTTTTAAAAAGAATGACGATATCAGCAAAGACCAGTGTTCTTACAAACAGGAAAAACAAATTAAAAAATTCAAGGATGGCCAACCGGTGGATGAAGAACCAGATCTGGCTACAAAAATGACTTCATCTGGCTGCCAGTCTTACCATATTTTAATTGTGCTGCATTAAAGTCTGTCCATTCTTTCATTCATAATATCACATTTCAGTGTTACATCTATTTATTTTTATCTATTTGTTTTATTTATACTCTGTCTTTCTTAGTGAGACTTCAGGTGGATTATACAGCATGACTCAATGCAATCAATACAAGGAAATATCTAATAAGAAATGTAATAATAACTAGGACTACAGAAATCTGAAACAAAGCATAATTAGACATGATATATTCAACAATGTACAAAAGTATTTCATCGAAGAAAACAATGCAGTAAGAACAGAATAACACCTACAACAAACAGATAATACATATTATGCATGAAAGTGTAGTCCATGGTCCTGTTCTCTAAGAGTGCCTTCCTGAACTATTCCATTATTACACAGCCCTATTAATTTGATAAAATGGCACTCCTGGCCTAGGGTTGTCTACTCAGGCTTATTAAATTCCAGGAGATATTGGGGTGATACCAGGGGACAGGATGGAGTTTGGGGAGGGTGCTCTGTAGGGATGTGATATTACTCAAGGACTTCTATTTTTCCCCTAGAGTATCACAGAGTCTGACCTCCAGAGGTGTCATTTCCTCCAGGGGACCTGATCTTTGTAGCCTGGAGATCAGTTGTAACTCCAGGACAACTCAAGGTTCCATATTGAAGTTTGTAGCTCTAATTAAATCTCTTTTTTAAAGTTTCTGAATGAAAGCTATAAATATAATGCTCAGCCCTGAGCACATGTCCTCCATAACCAGGAAGCCTTTACTGCTAAACAGCACCAATTTCATTGATTTGAAGTCCTGTTTTACCCCATCTTTGCACCATAGATATAATAATAATAATAATAATAATAATAATAATAATAATAATAATAATAATAATAATAATAATAATAAATTCAGCTTATATCCCGCTCGAACCCCTCCCATGGGGTCTCTGAGTGGCTTACATAGTTTATTATCCCTAACTATGGGCACATACATCATTGGGGTGGGATCGTCGCGCCGACTGCAGCGTGGCTCCGGCTCCGTCCCTCAGGCTCCGCCACGCCTGCGCTGCTGGGTCTTTGTGCTTCCTGGCTCCGCCTCCGCTGCCGGTCCACCGCTCGATGTTACGTCTTTCTTTACTTCCGCTCGCCACCTCGCCTGCCGCCGCCATTACATACCGCTCCGCTGCTGTCGCTCGCTGAATCGCCGCTGCTAGGGTTCCACCTTACCTCCCAATGGAGGAGGGTGCTCCCTGCCTTCTAAGGCAGGTACCCATTCATCTACTCGCAAGTTGTTAAGGCTTTCGAACCGCTGGGTGGGCGGGAGCTGGGACTAGGGCCGGGTGCTCACTCCGGCCGCGGTGGGTCTCGAACAGCCTACAGGCTGCTCGCTAGATGTTAAGGCAGGTGCTTTTGCTCCCTGTGCCACTGCTCCCTGCCTTCATGGTAGCTTACAAAATCTTTAAACACGATAGAACAGATTAGTAATACAATAAAACAACGGGGGGAAGGGAACTTTATCTAGCGTCTAACCCTTAAAAGACCTCAAAGAGATGACTCCCTTTGCAGTCACCCCTTTAGGGAGAACCCATCACCTGTAGCCCTGCTCACCCCATAAACTGAGAATATATTTGGGAGGAAATAGTTCTCTCTCCTTTTTTTTTGCAGTGTGTGTTCTTACTCTGTGCTGCTGTCATTGTAACCACAGAACACAACTGCAATATTACAAAATATTCAGGTTATGTTACAAACACACATCTAATTCCCAGATCCCTGGTTAGGCAATAGAGAAGGCTTCAACAACACAGAATTTGAACATCTCTAAAGTAAACTATGCACTAAATAGGCCATAATGCAGCTAGCATCTCTTTCAATTTATTCATCCACACACCCACCTCGCACAGTAACATGCTCAGATCAGCACAAGGTTGTTTATTTGAATGAATTCAGCAAAGCAAAAGGTCATTTGTATTAACTGCCATCAGAAACATATCACACAAATGTCACCATAAGGAGAAGGAAGCATTCATAAGCGTGATAAACTCTGCTTCTAATGCAATGAATCATCTGTGCAACCTTTGATAATAAAAACTGCAAGGAAGGAAATGAGGGCTTCCATTTGTTTCTTACAAAAGGATGACCTTACAAAGCAGCACGTATGTGAAAGCACAAAAGGAATCAAGTAGGAAATTTTGCCAGAATTGCTAAGAAACACTGTACAATAGCAAGGGACTCACATGGCTACATTTCACAACATATTTTCCTAGGGTTGCCGTGAATTTCTCAACAAACCCATTCAGCAGTCAGATTTACCTTGCCGGACACTCACGATCAGATTGTGAGTTGATCAGAGATATATGTTTGGATTGCATAGAGCAGCTAGAACAGCTGCTGAACAGGTCTGCAGCTGCGTCAGAAGCTCACTCACAGTTGTAGGGGCTCAGCTGGGAGTTGGGTTCTTACACACCTTGCCCCCTCAGCAAAACAGATATGCAGTGAAGCTATAAAAGTGAGATCTTCCTTTCAGGATGGGAGATCAGAAGAATGCAATTCCCCATTAATATGCTGCATTTTGCTGAGCACACAGTGAAATTTCCTCAGCAGAGGATCAGACACTGACTCCCAGCTGACCCTTCATCAAGTAGCCAGTTCCTGAAAATACACATAAACAGGTTCTGAACTGTCAAACTGCCCATCGATTAATCGGCTGCCTGATCACCACTGGCAAATGGAAATGAGTTATAAATATTTTAGTTCTGTCTATTTCCTATGCTAGTTTTCATGTTCCATTCATTTCTTTTACAGTGTTTTAATATTATTTTATGGGATTTACACATGATGTGCCATTCCAAGGAAAAACAGGTGTTGATTTCAGTTTCATTATATGAACTTTTACTATTTAGTTGAGAAAAAGATTACTGCAATTTTATTCCAAGGATCAAGAAACGATAAAAGAAACTGCTACTTAGGAATCAAACGACAGCAGTTATAAAACTCAATAACATCCATAGTCCAGAATTTCACTAAGTAAAATGAAGGAATCAAAGCAGCAATAAGTTACAGTGTTATCCTTCTATGTCTATGGACGTCAATGGGCTTAAAAGGGTCCAACTTCACTTAGGGTGATATCAGGGGTCGTTTCATAGAAAAAGAGCTATGGGAACTCATTAGCATAACTCATTAGCATATGCCACACCCCCTGGCATCAGGGGCCCGGCGGTGGACCTGCAAGGCCGGCGGGAGTGCGAGGAAGCCCCGCCAAGGCCCTCCCTGGCTCCAGGCAGGCAGGGGTGGGGAGAGGCGGGGAGGAAGCAACTTACCCTCCCTCTTCTCCTGCCTCCTCCTGGCTGAATGAGGGCCGGAAGCGGGGCGGCTGGAAGCAGGGGGCAGGGCTTCGTCATGTGCCCCGCCCCCCGCACCTCACCGGGGGGAACTGCGTTCCCCCGCAATCCCCCCCGAAATGACCTCTGGGTGATATAGTTCTCTAAATGTCACGCATATCCATATTCTCAGGGGAAAACATATGGCATGACCAGTTCCATACTTAATAATGCTAAGGTGAGGATCCTATGCTTGAATATTCCTGCAACATCTTCCCACACGAAACAAACGAGCATATCAAAGAAAAGACCAAGCCTTTTGGTGACATGATCACTTCTCCCAGGAGTGGTGTGCTACTTGAATGAAGTCAGTTTATAAAATAACCCTATAATGGACTCCTACCAGAAGATAAAAGCAGGATGCAAAATGAGATGCTAAGAGAGAGGCAATGTAGCATCCAAAAGACTTTGAAGCCCTAGTGAATATCATGCCCCAAAGGAGCAGCTATGACAGGCCCATAGCTATGGTGGGACCCCCTGGGGCCCAGTTCCCCAACTTCCTACCAAGGCCCCATGACTTCCTATATAGGCCAGGTCCCCCGACTCTCTGGGCCATCTGGAGCTCCCAGTTGAGGAAGTGGCATCAGGCAAGTAGACAGGCAGGCAGGCAGGCAGGTGAGGTGGGGCCAGCCCAGGGATTGTCCTTTGGGCTAGCCTCCCCTTCCCAAAGAGCTGCCTATAGAGAGAAAGCCCCCCCCCCATTCCATCCACTCAGGCAGAACTTGACTCCTGTGTACAGTGGCAGCGATGACATTCCCAAGGGGCTGGGCTGATGTGTGCTGCCACCCCCTGTGAGGTAGACTCCAGGGGAGCTTGAAAGGCAACCAAGTGGGTGGGACAAACTTGGCTCCTGTGTGCAGCAGTGGTGATGGTGCTCCTGAGGGGCTGGGCTGATGAGCACTGCCTCCTCCTACAAGGTAGACTCCAGGGGGGCTTGGAAGGCCAGACAAGAGGGAACCAGGAGATTGAGGAGGATGGAATGAAGCTGCGAGGCTGAAGACTGGGCACGTCAGGGACAGGGGCTGGGGGCACCAAGCTGGTGGCAGTGGTGGCATGGGGCTCCCAGATGAGGTGATGGTGCAAGGCAACCAGGTGGGTGGGCCAGCAGGTGAGGTGGGGCCAGCGGGAACTTTTGGCAGTGCTCAGAAGCTAGCGAGGCTGAGGTACCTCTTCCTCTTCTGCCTACCAACCGGAGCGCCAGTAGAGGCAAGCTCCACAGCATTTGGCTTCCAGGACTTTAAGAAACACCCTTTTTAATTTTAATTTCAGTGCCCCTCCGACTTATTTAAATGCCCCGATTTAAGAAATCCTGGCTATAGGCCTGCTATGATCTGAAGAAATTCCTTCATGAGAAAAGCCCAGGGTTTTAGTGGAAAGAGGTCAGACAATACACAAACCTGTTCTCTGAAACCAAAGAAAAAGAGACCAGAAGGTGTTTGTATTGTCTTTTACAGTATCACAGGTAGAGTGCTTTCAGACTGTTTCAGAGCAATCTGTGGGTCTGCGGAGATATTGAGATTAAAAGCTACATATTTATTTATTTATTTATTTATTTATTAGATTTTTATCCTGCCCTCCCACCGAAGCAGCTCAGGGCGGCTTTTATTTTATTTTTATTTTTACAAAATAGATGTCAGGCTAGTAATTAAAGCTCTCAATAACTTAATTAGGACCTCTAGTACAAATATTACAAATAATATACTGTGCATCCCTTTTCATGATTTGTAGTTCTGCCAACATGAAGTACTAAAGAGATACTGACATCTCCACAGAACTGAGCAAATGTCTACTTAATAGCTATGTAAGATGCAGAAGATAAGGTCAGTACCCTAGATGGCTAAAATCTTGTCCAATTGATATTTTAGAACACAGACATAGAAAAGAAATTCTCTGCTAGTAATATGCCTATTTTAAACATTTTTACTTGAATAGATCTCACTGATGTGGAGCTTGCTTCCAGTAAAGTGTGATTAGGAACACACCCAAAATAATCAGGAGTCTTGTGGCACCTTAAAGACTAACAAAATGTTATTCTAGCTTTCATAAATTCTAGCCCACATCTTCTGAGAAGATGGGCTGACATAAAATTGTGTTAGCATTTAAGGTACCAAAAAGCTCTGGTTTATTTTTGCTGCAACAAGCTATCCCTCTGGAATTCTTATCACTGAAGGCAAAGTCATGTTTGTTTCCTTTTAGATGTGATGTCCAAGCCCTTTCAAATACTCTGGGATAAATTTCATCTCCATTGCATTTTCTGTTGGCATAATGCATAAAGGAGTGACTCCTTTAGGAAATTGTTTACTAATGTGCAAGAGACAATGTCCCCAAAGTGTAACCCGTTTCCACTTAACTATTTTCTTTCTATAACCCAAAAGGCATCTGGGCATTTCTGACATTGGGAGTGCTTTTCCAGGGAAAGCGATAAAATTTAAAAGTGTTACAAGAGGGAGACCCTCCCCTACTTTTTGTCTCTTTCCCGTCCCTGAAAGACTCCATAGCCTCTCCCCTTTTCTGGCTTCCTTCTCTCCTTACCCACCAGCCAACCTTCCTTTTCCTTTCCCTCATCTTTAGTCCCCCCCCTTCCCTCCCGCTAGCAGCCTGTACCTGGGAAAACTGTGGCCCAGTTGTGAAGTGCCAGCAGCTAGGCCAGGCCTACTTGGACAGTGGGGAAGCTTCAAGGACTTGCTGGGGGGGGGGGTTGCTTCTATTAGGTGTTTTTACTCCCCAATGTATTTTTTCTCCCAGATTTTGGATCTTTCGGCAAACCTGGGGCTGTTTTCTGTCTTCTCTGTCCATGGGTCCATGGCTCCAGTCAGTGGATTTAAGTATCCACAGATTTTACCATGCTGAAAATTTGATATACTGTTAAGCCATGGACCTGTAAGGTAGGCTTGCCAAGTCCCCCCGGGGGGCGGGGAAACCTCCGCCCCAGATGCCCATTCCCCGCCACTGCCGGATCAGGCCCCGGGGGGAACTCTGCCCCGAAGTGCACATCACCAGGAAGTGACGTGACGACGCCGGGCACGCTGGGGGCAGGGCCACGGTCATCCAAGAGAAAACTCTATGGTTTTCCCTCGGATGGTCGTGGCCCCGCCCCCAGCATGCCCGGCGTCATCACGTCACTTCCTGGTGACGTGGATGCGGCGTGCACGCTCTCTGTGATCGGCCCGGGAGTCCCCTGCTGTGGAGGAAGGTAACACTTGGCAACCCTACTGCAAGGACTTCTGAGGGAGTGTCTCATTTTCTCCTTCCCCACTATTTCCTCTTCCCTTCCCTGAAAGCCTTTCTCCTTTTCCTGCTTCCTTTTCTCCTTCCCATTCACCAACCAAACTGCCTTTATTTGCCCCCCTCCCATCTTCAACTTTCCTTCCTTCTCTCCCCTTGGCAGCCTCTTCCTGGCAAAACTCTACTGTAGGCTGCCAGGCCAGGTCTAGTTGTGTGGTGGGGAACCCTCAAGGACTTTGGGGGGGGCACCTCATTTTCCCATGTGCAAACCATTTCCTCTTTTCTTTCTCTTGGCAACTCACTTTTCCCTGCTTTCTTTTTTCCTTTACACCTATCCACCAACCAACATTTTCTCTGTCCACGTATCTTCAGCTAATTTATTTACTTAATTTCTACTGCACTTTTCTCCACAATGGGGACCCAAAGCAGATTACATAATTTTCTCCCCTCCATTTTATCACAACATCCCTGTGAAACAGGTTAGGCTGAGAATATGTAACTGGCCTGAAGCCACCCAGCTAACTTCCATAGCAGAGTACACATTTGAACCTGGATCTCTCAGATCCTAGTCTGAAACTCTGAATGCAATTCTTCCATTCTTTGAAGTCAATGGGATTTATGTTGTCTATATGGAGGTTCACAATTTTTGCCATTATTTGTTCACTACCTTACAAATACACATCAAATGCATATATTTTATCCTTGGTGGTAGCCTGTGCTCTGTAGCACAGGAGTGATTTTCTTTGATGTTTAAATAAATGTTGACATTGTAGCCCAGAGGTGCTGCCTTTACCCTAGGGTAGCCCCAACAACAGGGGTACCCCACTTTCTAACCTGAGCCAGAGACCCACAAACCCAGACCAAGGAAGGCACTCTTAGTTCTGAACCATAGAGCTAGCAAAAGCCTTGCAAAAGGGTCTCCATTTTCAAGTGGCATACAAGGCAGCCCTCAGAGGGGGGAAACCTCCAGTCTTTCCCCCCACCCCAGGAGAGCTATGCATACAAAATAATGGGTTCCACCAGGTAGGTATCTGCATTTCTAAAGGCTATTCAGTTGCCACCTGGCACATAGCACTTTCTATCTCCAGAACTTCACCTAGCCCTTTTGTGTTCTTTATCTCCAAGCCTCTTTCCTGCTCCATCCCCTCAGGATGCCAAGATAAACCAATCATACATTGAAATGTTTAGCGATCCTTCCTGATGCTAATCAGGGACTCATTTCCCACCTTTTGTCTATACTTGGGAACCTTTTCAAACTACCCTGACTGGACCATTAATGGTCAGAAAACCCATTCAACTAGCCACCCAGCACCTGGCTGATTTAATCAAGGCCATTGTTAAGCCTGCTCCTGCCCCTCTGGAATATCACTGGTTACACCCGCTGGGACACAGGATTGGCCCAGGTAATCTTTTGTCCTCACCTGTGGCAGGCCCCTCAAGACCTCCCATTAGTCAGCATTGCTTTCCAAAGTCTATATCCATCTACGCACCCCCCCCCCACTCTCTCTCTTTCTCTGCCCCCCTCATAGCACATAATGCTGGCCATTGGTGCTATTCTCTTCAAGGACTTCTGCATGTCTGGACAGGTAATATTATCCAATAACTGACCCCTCTATTCACTATCAATCACCTCTGCTTTCTTAGTTCTGTATTGCTTACTTTTTTGAACGTTTAGTGTGTTTGTAGTTAGGGAAATACTTTAATAAAAACTATTTAATTTACTCATCAAATCTGGAGTCTTCCTACTGTGCCGGACCTCAGGATACAAGTGGTGTGCGATTCCTATACCCCTCTTGCTTATCGTGCCGCATAGCTAACTTCCCCAAACAACAAGGCAGGCCATCGGTGGTAACAATAGTATCTTGAGGCCCTTGGCAGCATCCCAATAGAATGACTCAGAATTTTGGGGAAAGGGTCTAAAATTCAGTAGCAAAACAAATCATATTAGATTAGCACAGGCCTGGCTAAAGTTCTTCCTGTCCAGTCAGTTCCAAAGTGCAGCCAGAGAAGATGTTTGGCTTGGTAGACAATGCTGAATATTACATTGTAATTAAATGTGCATAACTGGGTCTATTTAAGCACCACCTCTTGCTGCAATTGTGTTTCAGCTCCACTTGTTCTCCTGAGGAAAGTGCAATCATAATTCTTTTATAACTGGACACCCCAAAGTGTTCTAATAATAACCCAGGCTTTTCGTTATTCCATTGGTTATTGGTGCATATATATAGAGAGTGAATTGACTATGTTCTCATCTTTGTCTTTTGCTCTCTCTTGGTTTTCTTAAACTGGGTTTTATTGAGAACTTCAGATCATTTTGTGCTGTTGGATTATTCATGTTTTTAAACTGAGGTGTTTATAGTACTTTTTATTGATGAGAGCAATTTGCTGGGAAGTATGGGTTTTTTCTTCTTCAAATAAAGGCAATGGTGGCAACAAACTATACCAGTTCTAGTAAGGCCTTCTGGTAAACGTCTCTGCTCACCCATTCCTAGAGACAATACTGAGACAGGGATTTGACGTAGCTTTTAAAATTAAGTCTTCATACATGCATAAACTCCAGACCACTACCTCCTCCCCACCAACATGAAAAACATCTTTAGCTAGCCATTAAAGGTCTCTTTCCTTTTAACCCTTCCTCAAGCCACTGTTTCACTCCCTACTATGCAGCACCAATCCTGGGTGGTCTGTATTTTCATTTCTCAGTGGATGTATCCAACACCAGGAAAGATAAAGCCAATTGCAATAAAAACCAGACGTGTCCCAATTGCAGAAGTGGCAGAGCTCAGCTGGATATCTCTCATTAATCAGAAATGTATTTTCAGCTGATTCCCAAGACCAGTAATTGGATAATTGCACCAATTAATTGCTTGATGCTTTCAGCTCTTCCTACTGAACTACTGGAGCATACCATAAATTTACACAGCAATTACAGGACATGTGTAATGTTTGCAAAATATACTGGAAAAAAGCTACAACTGCAAGTTAGACTCGGGTCACTTTTTCCCTAGCTAGATGACCTAAATGACAGACTACAGTACTAATTAAATCTACTACAGAGCTCAGTGGCATTCACAATCGTTGACCTTTATTTTTATTTTTTTTAATTCTTTCGTCAAGGTCTTTTGTAGCTATTAACTGAACCACAGACCTGGAAATTTGGCTGCTCGCTCCATTTCACTGCTTAAGTTGACTTCTGGAAGCTAATGCAGCACAGTTTTTTGAAAAAAAATATTTTATGGTATGGTCCCTTTAAATGTTATAATAGTTAAGAATAAACAAATAAAGTAGATAACTAAAGGTAAGGTAAAGGTAAAGGTTCCCTTGCTCGAAAGCCAGTCGAATCCGACTCTAGGGTTGCGGTGCTCATCTCCGTTTCAAAGCCGAAGAGCCAGCACTGTCCGAAGACGTTTCCGTGGTCATGTGGCCGGGATGACTAAACACCAAGGCGCACGGAACACTGTTACCTTCCCACCGAAGTGGTACCTATTTATCTACTTGCAATTTCTTGCTTTCGAACTGCTAGGTTGGCAGGAGCTGGAACTAGAGACGGGAGCCCACTCCATCATGCGGCAACTGGGGTCTCGAACTGCTGAACTACCAACCTTCCACAGCCTGCAATTCAGCGTCTTAACCACTTGAGCCACCGCAGCTCCTAACTAAAGGTACAAAGCTGCAATGAGAGGAGAATTAGAACAAAGTGAAGCCTCCTCAGAATCTAGATACAGGGCCTTTTTGCCTATCAGCACCAGCATTTTCTGCTTTTCTGTACTTCTTCCTTCCATTTCCAGAGCTGGTTTGGACAGACTACAAATCAGGAAGTCCTGAATTCAAATCTTGTTTCAGCCATGAACACACTAGTCTTTCTCACAATATAAGAACTTGTGGGCACTCAATGAAATTGCTGAGCGGCCGGGTTAGAACAGATAAAAGGAAGTACTTCTTCACCCAAAGAGTGATTAACACATGGAATTCACTGCCACAGGAAGTGGTGGCGGCTACAAGCATGGACGGCTTCAAAAGGGAATTAGATAAGCATATGGAGCAGAGGTCCATCAGTGGCTATTAGCCACAAGGTATAGATAGGGGCTCTGGGGCAAGTGATGCTCTGTTTTCTTGGTGCTTGGGGGGTCAACAGTGGGAGGGCTTCTAATGTCCTGGCCCCACTGGTGGACCTCCTGATGGCACCTGATATTTCTGGCCACTGTGTGACACAGAATGTTGGACTGGATGGGCCTTTGGCCTGATCTAACATTGGCATCTCTTGTGTTCTTATGTTCTTGTGTTCTGAGATTATTTTACCTCTAGTTTTTGTGAACCCAAGCAGCAGACAGCAGTCCAGGAGTGTACATAAGCCCGGAGGCTCTTCACAATTCCTCTGACAGAACCACGAACCCTCTAGCTTCTTTCCAAGCATTCCACAATGTCCACTCAGGGCCTCTCGGAGGTTGAGAGATGCCTGAGCCACTTCCATTTTTTGAGGCCCTGGTGGCAGTAGCAGGGAGGCGGGCACACTGGGCCTGGCCTAGCTCGTGTCCTAGCCTCTGCCACCATGGGGGCCCAGCATGGTTCCCAACCCTGTCACCACCAGTGGAGGAGAATATTAATTCATAGTGTGCACTACAGTCAATGTGGCCCACAAACGGGACACAAATTTAAAGTTGTTTGATGAATGACTTCTTTCAGTCCTGTCAGTTTATCTTTGTGACTGTATGTATCTATTATTTATTAGGCTCAGAGCGGCTAACAAACCGTTTGGCGTCATAAACAGTAAAACAATAAAAACAATTTAAACAAATTAAAATCATCAGATCATTTAAACTACAACATATATAAGATGGCAAGATGTCCTATCGGCCACCATAAGGAAAAATAGCAACTGGTGTCTAGCTCTTTAGCGTTTAGTTCTATAATACGGGCATAGGTGTTAAGCAGGTGGCCCAAGTAGATTGTATAACCTCACTTGGAGATAGCATCAAAAATCTGCATTTGAAGCCCTCTGTGAACTCGAGGCCCAAGCCAAATGGCCTTCCTGGCCCTCCTGTGATAGGCCCATTGCCTACTACATGTGCCACAAGACAGCTGCACCATGTACTAAAGGGAAAAAAGGACCATACAGTGTAAAGAACTGTAATGCTTTCTAATTATTTGCTAAAATTAAAAATCTTTGCCATAATGTTATATATTTACCTATAACATTCATCAGCTAAACTTATCCAGCCTGCTGTCCGTAATTATTTGTGCTTCTTATGAATTATTTTAAGGCCACAATCATATATGTTGTTCCTTCAAAGGCACTTCCATAGAACTCAGTTGGACTTAGTTCTGAGATAGACACGCTCATGAGCAAGTTGTTAATTATACATATGATGCAATGTTCCCTCTAAGCTGTGAGCAAAAATTCTACTTTGTGAGCTACTGGCATTAAGGTTGTGAGCAAGCAATTTGGTTACTGCATAAATTAGTTTGCACTGGAGCCATCCTTCTTGAGCTAGGACAAAAATGTGTGAGCCAGAGGCTAAAAACCTGTGAGCTAGCTCACACTAACTCAGCTTAGAGGGAACACTGCATATGAGACATGACAATTCTTTAGCAGATTTTTTTTTTAGTCAAAAAAGTGACCACAAAAATGGCAACTTACCAATAGCCGTCATATAATCCCAACGGTCTATCAAACACATGTTGAAGATCAGGTGGTCTGATGTCCGGCCTTGACCAACTACCGTAATATTCCTCTCCATGTTTTGGCAAACTGCAGCGGTCCAGCCTGTTAGGAACCAAGCCACTAACAGGAGTATGACAGCCAGCATCCTCATGACACGTCCTCCGGTCATATATGGAATTCGCTGAACAGTTCGAGACAGGAATACTTTTAAAACCCTGTACAATAAAAAAGCACAAGGTTACAACTAAACAAGGCCTTAAAGTTGCTCTTCAAAGTCTAGAGTCTAAGGCAGGTTTATACTGCCCCACACTGGGTCAAGGTATCTCAGCATCAGTTGCAAGGTGTCTTGATGAGCTGCTCATCCAAGCCTTAAAAAAGAAGGTACAGGAGTAGAAAGGTAGAAATCTATTAGATCTTGTTGTCATATAATTAATAGTGCTTTACCACTGAGCCACAACTACAAAGCCTTTTATCTGGAAATTCCAGGGATTTTTAACTTGGAACCTTAAACATGAAACTCTGGCTTCTTCTCCCATTGAGTTATTAGGGCCTTGTTCATACAAGGCGTTTTGGGCCGGGAGGGGGACGTAACGGGAGCGGAGCAAACGGGCGCGATCCCACAGCAACATCTGGGAATTGTTGCCTGCCCATCCCTGATCCGTCCCTACCGCCGAAAACACGCACTAAAAAAGAACCACCTACCTAGGTGGTTGGATCCATTAGAGCGCCGCAAACCGGGCCATGGGATCGGCCGGCGCGTCTTTGTGCCGGTGCATCCCGGCCCCCTGCCGTACTGCGCATGCTCGAGCATGCGCAGTTGGGCAGCCTCCCCCTCCCAACCGACTCTTCCTCCCCGGCATCTGATCGTGCTGGGGAGCGACGCACCGCAGCTCAGGGGATCCGTGGGATCCCGCCGCGGCGTTCCAACTTTGGTGCGGCTCACATTAGCTGCAGATCAGCCGTCCTTTTCCCTGCCGTGTGGCAGGGACCTAGCTCTATTTTCTTTAGTGCTTACAGCAGGGAGGGGGGATTGTGAAACTTCAAGAGCTGGATGTAGTTTCCAGAGCTGGTTTTTTTTTTTAATTTTTAAAGCAAAAACATATGTCAACTACTACTACTACTACTGCTGCTACTACTTTTGGAAAGAGAAGGGCTCTGAACATAGGTACACCAACAGCCTGGAGGAAATAATGTCCTGTCCCTTTAATGGGAAGTCATTTACCAGGTGTTGTGATTTACCTCCATGCCATGAAAAACTTTCACCTGGTCATTTCCACTCATTAAACCTCTATTAAAGGGACAGGAACTTTTCCTCCATGGTGTTGGCAACCTTAGCTCCCAAAGTATACCACAAAATGGGTTTGCTACATAGCTTCACAGCTGAAATGAAGTCCACCAGATTTTGCCGAACTCTTCCAAGTTTTTCTACAGACTAACGTCTAAACAATACACTCATGAATATATGAATATTTTCAACTAAAACAGTCATACTCTTAAAATAAATTTCCATGGAAGTCACAAGAAGCAGAGCAGATCAAGGAAAGTATATAAAACACCAGTCTTTACTGATCTGTCTCTAAATTGAAGAGCTTGCCAGCAGGTTTCCCCCCCCCTGCTAATTTACAGACAGCACTAGATTAGGGATGCACACTTAAAAAAAAAAAGTCCCCCCATATAGTTTGAGAATTTTGATTCAGCCCCGGCCCCCCCAAAAAACTTCCAAAAAATTTCAGGTCCATTATTCCCAGTGTGTAGTTTCTCTCAGAGAATTTGATGTTCAAAGGCATGTGCTGCATGTAAGTAACCTATATGACATGTGGGAGTGTCCTCCTTTGCCGCATGACCTCCTTCTATGAGAAATGTCTCTTCCCCTTCCTGTTGTGAAAGTGCAGGGCAGAGAGAACTTCTCATGCCTGCGTGCCTTGAGGGGTTAATGATGGCGTCTGTTTCTTGGATACCACAGATTGCCACTGTAGTCATATATCCTCCACCAAATGCCATAATCACTAATCAGCACATAGTTAGATCTAATGACATGGCAGAAGCCTGTTTGTACTCTGTGGTGCCTCTCTAAAAGTACTGAAGTGCACTGCCATATGTGGAGGAGGTAAAAGGTAAAGGTTCCCTTGCTCGAAAGCCAGTCGAGTCCAACTCTAGGGTTGCGGTGCTCATCTCCGTTTCAAAGCCGAAGAGCCAGCGCTGTCCGAAGACGTTTCCGTGGTCATGTGGCCGGCATGACTAAACACCAAGGTGCAGGGAACACTGTGGAGGAGAACTGCATACAAATAGGTCTCCTTTGTTAGGCTCTCCATTCTTTCATCATCACTGTCCAATCAATGTCTCCATGTCACATGATTGCCTGCCAAGACTCTCCCCAGCCCTCCATGCCAAGTCCATGATCTTACACCTTAAGACAAGGCAATGACAGACTCTGGTGAAAGTACTCTGGGATGGTCTCTTCCCCAAGGCTTGGGTGGTACCACTTTGCAGGGGTTTTGAACCACAGTCTTTAGACATTGTTTCCGTGTCGAGTTGCCACCCTACACAGAAATCTACAGTGCCTTTCTCCTGGGCAGAAAAGACACTTTGCCATAGTCTTGTTTTTCCAGGTATTAATGCAACTTGAGTACCACAGAAGCAGAGGGAAAAGTCAGTTAGGGATTGCGCCAAGTTTAGGTTTCAACGTGGCTTGTCAAACTTCCATAGGTGCTGGGCAGCCTCCCACCTTGCCATGCACTTACGGAAACTGCCTATGATCACTCACACATGCAGCTGATCCATAAGAAAACACAGGTATGCCATTTCAGGAGAAGTATCTTTATGGTTCTTGTTTCTATTGTTCTTGGACAATGATTATAAACCTTTCAGTGAACGCCAGCTTTGGAAAAATTAATTATGTGCTTCTCTAAAAACCTCAAGAGATTATTATCTCACCATGTCGTTCACCTTTCCCTCCCTCCCTTACCCAGGTTTTCCAGAACAAGGAGTACAAAAGATCCCAAGGCCAATATTTATCAGGAAGCTTCCACAGAACAGATCTGAGTAACGCTGTCTAGTAATCCTCTTCTGAAGCACAGCCAGCTCAGGCTATGCTTTCAAAATTACTTTATAACCCCGGGTCTAAATTGCAGTTTATGGGTTCAGTTGAACTCACACCTCTTGTGGGAAAACCTTGCTGAACTGAACCTGCTCTTTCTGATTACTGAAACTATTAAATACGGCAGAGTTCACAAACCCAGGTCGTTTTGACTCCCTAGACAATTGTTTCCGCTGTAATTTTGTCAAAAGCCTCACAACAATTTTTTGTTTCTTAGGCAGAAAAAGTATTTCATACAATCTGTATATTAGATATCCTTTTTTAAAAGACATGCTTGTTTAGTTAGTTTTGCTTTGTGCGTGTTCAGCTATGACTCTTGCTATGCATAATTGTTTGAGAAATTTCATCTACTATTTCTGTCCGACTTGTGCAAAAATTACCTAGCCACTCTAGACTTCAGACAGGGGTCTCCAAAAGTAACTCATGAGCCCAGGAAAAGATTATGGAAAGATCCGATCTAGGCTGTGTGTGTGTGTGTTTAAATTTTATTTCAGTGGATTTTTTTCTCTCCATAGAGCAGCTGATAGCTTCATTTCTGGTACTCTTTCTAGATCACAGGACAAAACAAAACTCATCAATGTGGTGTGAGTCGGGGACCGGCTCCACATATTTCTGCAGTACTCAGAAGCAAGGGTCTTGTTGTAGAAAAAGAGCTGCCGGAGCTCATTAGCATAACTCATTAGCATAACTTATTTGCATATGCCACGCCCCCTGACATCACCGGAAGTGACAGAAGGCCACACCCCCTGACATCACCAGAAGTGTGTCAGAAGGCCCGGCTACTTACCCTCCTGCTTCATCCTCATTCCCAAACGGAATGAGGATCAAAGCAGAGGGCGGGGTAAAGAAGGGGGCGGGGCTTCACCACGTGACCGCCCCGCCCCCTAGAGGTTCTCTTCCGGAGCTCCGTACCTGAGAGCTCCCCCCCGACTAGAGCCCTGCTCAGAAGCAGCTCTCATTAAAAAATCATGGGTGACCTAATTTAAGACATGTATATGCTCACCTTTCTCTTGATCAATGTGCATGCCACAAAGCCAAATGTACCCTATTGACTAGATAATGTGGCCTGATTTTACAGTTCCAGAGCAGCTACAGAAACAGGAATTTTGTCAAATGCAAGTGTGATGCCAACTCTGGGATGTATTTTGCTGGATTATGCAGGTTAAACCTGAAGCCTGGTCTTTTAAAGATAATGGCGGTCGCTGGGGACCTAATGTAATCCATACTATGAGGCTCAATTCATTATAGGTCCCTGCCACACGGCAGGAAAAAAACCGGGCAAAGTGCGGCTTTTAAAATAGAGACGCCGCGGTGATCAGATGCCGGGGAGGAAACAACAGTTGGGAGGGGGAGGCTGCCGAACTGCGCATGTCTGAGCATGCGCAGTTCGGCCAGGAGCCGGGGATGCCACGGCCGGCCTTGATGCGCCCTTTCCTGAAGAACCACCTAGGTAGGTGGTTTATTTTTGATGTGAGGTTTTGGGTGGAAGGGCCGGATCGGGAACGGGCGCGCCACACTTCCCAGATGTTGTTGTGGGATTGCGCCCGTTTGCTGTGCCCCCGATCCATCCCTCTCCCGGCCCAAAACCTCTTGTGTGACCGGAACCATAGTTTGTAAAGCATCTTTCCATGGAAAACAGTATAAGGATAATAGTTTTAATTTTACACTGGAAATCAGATGTTAGTACAAAAGCAACAGGAGAGGGCTCAAGGCAGTGTGTTAACACTACCATCTGATCCCCACAACCTCCATGGAATAAAAAGAATGGATACAGTTTTGCGTAATTACACAAAGGTGCATTGTCAGTGCAGCCCCAAACAGAGTTACGTCCTTCTATGACAAGTGATTTCAATGGGCTTAGAAGGATGTAACTCTGTTTAGGATGGCACTGTACTCCAATTACAGGAAAAAAATAGCATTGCTGCTTATGGGCCAGGCCACTGATTTCATGTATAACTCTTGTACCGAAATCAGTAAGACTTGAAAGGTGCTTAACTGTGTTTGACTGGATCTTAAATGAATTATATACTTTGGCCCTCATGTTCAAAATTAAATATTTATAATTGTGGAAGAAAATTCATTGGCAGAGTTCTGAATCCGTAGCTGTGTGATAAAACAAAGAGATTCAAGTACGGTAAAAATCCACTCATTATATTATCCAACCCTTTTTATAAGCAAGTACTAAATTTAATGATTAATGTCTCCCATCTTGCTGGTTTTCATTTTTGAACTTTAATACATTTGGCATATTGCAGCATAATTGTTGTTATTAATGGTCATTGATTTATGGACTTCCATGCTCTCAAATTAAAGCATTTTCTGCAATAAATGAAGTTTTTTCTTCTACCTGGCCCTGTCTGATTTGTTAAGTGTCTTGAGAAATAGTGCTAGACGAATACTAACTGAGCTATTAGCATGACATAATGAGATTTTGCTAGCGGGTTTTCCAAGCGAATACATTAGTTAACAACCACTTACTATAAAATTCAAGCTTTTTACTAGAAGAAAATTGACAGACTCTCTTGGTTTTAAGGCAATTTAGCTCTTAATATCACAAAAGAGAATAATGTTATGTAGCCCACTTAGATCCAAACCCTGATATCTAAAATCCAGTTACTACTTCAGCTCACCACCTATTGTTGCCATCTCTGGCTTGGGAAATTCCTGGTGATTTGGGAGTGGTAAGGATGGACCACAGCAGAGATGTCATTCCACAGAGTCCACCCTCTGAAGCTACCACTTCCTCCAGAGGAACTGATCTCTATAGTCTGAAGATAAATTGTTATTCTGGGAAAACTCCGAGCCTTAGGTTGTCACCTTCCAGGTGGGGCTTGCAGCTCTCCTGAAATTATAGCTGATCCTCAAATCACAAAGATCATATCCCATGGAGAAAATGGCAGCTTCAGAGAGTGGATTCCACAAAACCTATCCCTCCCCTCCCCAAATTCTGACCTATCTAGGTCCCACCTTGAGGTTGGTGACCCTACTTTACTCTTATGTTGATTTGCTAATGGGGGAGACCATGCAGGAGGAGTTATTTTCCACACTAGCACTAGACCCCCACACACATCACCACCAAAATTTTGTAACCCAAACCCTCTCATTTTCAGCTACCTTTCTTACGGAGATACATATTTGAGTTTGGATTCCAAGATCCTCTGGCCTTCAGAAATGTTGGGGAACGGGAAATGCATCCCATTTAATCAGGGGTCGTTTCATAGAAAAAGAGCTAGGGGAACTCATTAGCATAACACATTAGCATATGCCACACCCCCTGACATCACCGGAAGTGTGTCATAAGGCCACACCCCCTGACATCACCGGAAGTGTGTCATAAGGCCACACACCCCGCCCCCAACGGTCCCGGCCGCCGGCGGCGGCCTTGCAGCTCCAATGCCGAGCCCCATGAGGGGCCCGGCGGTGGACCTGCAAGGCCGGCGGGAGTGCAAGGAAGCCCTGAGAAGGCCCTCCCTGGCCCCAGGCAGGCAGGGGTGGGGAGAGGCAGGGAGGAAGCAACTTACCCTCCCTCTTCTCCTGCCTCCTCCTGGCTGAAGGAGGGCCGGAAGCGGGGCGGCCGGAAGCAGGGGGCGGGGCTTTGTCATGTGCCCCGCCCCCCGTACCTCACCCGGTGGAACTGCGATCTCCCGCAATCCCCCCCGAAATGACCTCTGCATTTAATATTGAAACCCAGTCTCCATCAAGGCACAAAGTTCCCCTAAGCACTGTCAAAAGGAAGCAGCCAAGTGATTGAATACTACAAGAGAACAGCAATCAAGCTCTTTTGTTTATACCTCCAGAGCATCTCATACCTGTACAGGACAATAACCAAAGCTTTTGAAATCTCCTTCACAATGCAGCTTCAGAATGACATATTCACAAACGCAGACCCTCTGGCAGATCTAATTCAAGACTGAATTAGAGTGGGGAGCGATCACCTACAATCAGAACCATCTCAGGTATTCCCTCCAATCCATTTCCTGGGCATCTTCAGGTGTTCCCTTCTACCACAGGAGGACTGAACCATCCTATCACAACTTGGAGCCTGGTCTCACACCAATAAGATCCCAGATCCTAAAATAGAACCAGAGTATAGCCCAATTTCCATCAATGGGGTCACAGATCCCAGTTCTGCACCAAATTGGGTTAATAACAAACTTCTTCCATTGGCACATTGGTAAATCCAACTGCCTAAGAAGGGAAAGAACATTCATGCTCAGAATATCTAGAACAACTCTGTGCTTGACAAAGAGTGGACATTTATCAAGTGTTTAAGGGTGTTGCTCATAATTTGCAGTCACATTGCAATACAAGCACAGAAATGTCCTCCCATCACTATTAACATTTGCAATATTCTCCGTATAGCTTAGGGCATTTCAGTTACTACTGTTATTTAATTTACCATTCATTGATTCACATATTTAACCTGGCTCTACCCTGAAGCAGGTTACAATACTGAGGGTGCAAGCCTCCCAATACCTTCCTGCTCCAAAGGAATTCTAACTCTGACTCAAACCAATGGAATTTACTTCTCAAGTTTTTGTCACCGTATTAAAAAGTCCTATAAGACATTTTTTCACCATTAATGCATGGTTTGTGCACTTTGGTGCAGTGGGAGGGAAATTACCCTACAAAAGAGAAAGGTAAATGTTGTGTATTGAAATATATGTTAAGTAAAATTAAGAGAAAAATAATACTGTGGGATGGAAGTATCTGAAAATCTATGACAGAAGGAAAGATTCTTTCTGCTCTGATTAATCTGAGCTTGGCTAGAATCACTGCTAACAGAAAGGTAACCAGCTGCAGAGTATTCCTATGTCAGGCCAGACACAGTCCTCTGTCAGTCTCTACATATTATGCATGCTATCGATTATTTTCACTTAAACAGATCAATTACATTCAAGCTTTGGTAGGTATTACTCCCCCAAATTAAAGGTCTTATGCAGCTTTAAAAATAGAAGGCCACATCTAATTAAGAAAAAATGAAATAAAATGAGATCAAAACCAGTAGTGTCAAAAGATAATCTTATGCAATTCAGTGTTTTAAGATAAATATACTTTATGGCTAAATTAACTGTGTATTTGTAAAATCAGATAAGTAATTAAAGAGAATATATATATACATTTTACAAGCCCTGCATGAACTTTTCCTAAATCATATCTTTTGAATATTTTGTTGGGAATTTGGGTTTGCACAAATGTTGGGGACAATGTTTGTTTCTGAGAACAGATAGTCACAGCATCCATGGGTTGTTTTATTTAGAAACGAACAGATGATGTGGTTCCACACGAGAAAACCTTCCACTGAACCAGAGTTCTCATTCTGGATTGTGCCAAACAGAACTGCAGAGTCAAAACCTAACAGATGTCAGAGCAGCCAATTTAATTCCAAACTGGCTATAAGCCTCTTTTCAGCTCATATTGGAAGAACTGATTTGGTCCTGGTAGGGCACATCAAAAGCGTCTGTCATGTATGGCAAGGCAAACTTACTATACCTGCTAATGTGTGTCTATAAAATGCTGTTAAGTTGCAGCCAATTTATGGTGACCCCATAGGGTTTTCAAGGCAAATGAGTAGCAAAGGTGATTTGCCAGTACCTTCCTCTGCAGAGTCTTCCTTGGTGGTCTCCCGTCCAAGTACCAATCCTGTTTAGTTTCCAAGATCTGATGAGAGTGAGCTGTACTATACCATTCTTCATCCCATATAAATGATGATAAATCCTGGATCTGTTCTTCTATGAGATTCATCAAACTTGGGGAGGGGCTGTGGTTCAGTGGAAGAGCATGCAGAAAGTTCCAGGTTCAATTCCAGGCAGTAGATGATGTGAAAGACTTCTGCCCAAGTCCCTGGAGTACCACTGCCAGTCTGAGTAGACTATACTGACTGTGACAGACCAGTGATCTGATTCAGTATAAGGCAGCTTCATGTGTGTGTACATGTGTGAAACTCAAACCTAATACTAGATTTCAGCAGCATCCCCAATAAAATTAGGGCTGACTAGTGTTCAAAATAATTGAACACTATAAGGTTGCAGTTCCATGAAAATTTCCTTTGGAGTACGTGCTACTAAATTCAATGGTCTTTCTTTGGAGTAACCAAGCATATTGTACAAAAGGGGTTCCTGCATGTCGGTGGAGAGACAGAAATTAGGCTGGGATCCAAAGAACTGTTCCATTAATTCAAAGAACTTGAACTTCTTCAGCAGAATTGTCAACTCTTTCC
>NW_015168047.1:842649-870373 GCF_001447785.1 Gekko japonicus
GTCACCTCTTTCCCTTTGAACAGTTGATTGTCATGCTGTAATACAGACTGCTCTGAAGGAAGGCCTGGCATGATCTGGTCCATGGGGTCGCGAAGAGTCGGACTCGAAGGAAAGCCTGGAGTGATCTGGTCCATGGGGTCGTGAAGAGTCGGACTCGACTGTGCGACTGAACAACAAAAATGAAGCTCTCCTAAGTTTGCTGTATGGCAATAGGGGGAGAAGGTACTGATATCTAAGGACTTACAGAATTATTTTCATTACACTTTTTTTTTTGGTGTGTGGCCATAATATTTCACATAGCTTGCTGTTGTCTGAAGAGTTTTTTCAGACTTAAGAGAGGAAGAGAAACTACTGCTAGAGTTAAAGTACTACTAGATTTAATCATGTCAAGGCATGTGTTAGTGTTACAGGCTGCACACACAAAAAAGCCCTCATTGGACAAAGCAATATTGAAGGAGCTGCTTCTTTAAGGAAAATAAAACAGCACCTGAAGAAGTGAGCAGTGACTCAAGAAAGCTCATACCCTGCCACATATTTTGTTGTTTTCAGGGTGCTACTGGACTCTTGCTCTTTTCTAGTTCTACAGACAGACTAACACAGCTACCCATCTCGATCTATCTCCATGGAAGGCACCACATTTAGCCGTAGAGAATGGAAATCCATCAGCCTTTGGTATCTGAAGAAGTGAGCAGTGGCTCACAAAAGCTCATACCCTGCCACACATTTTGCTAGTCTTTAAGGTGCTGCTGGACTCTTGTTCTTTTCTACTGCAGCAGAGAAGCATCATTTGTGCAGCAGTGACAGTGAAAACTCCAACACTGATTGGTTGAGCCATAAATACCCCCAATCTTCCAAATGCAACAGAATGTTTGCAGTCTAGCTTCTGTGAGAAAGCACAGGCTGAGATGATCTTCTAGAAGAAGCAGCTGTCTGGAGACAGCTAAGAACTGAAAAGTGGAGTGAAGGGAGGCTTCTAGAACAATCTGTTTTTGCCTGAGGGGAGGGCCATATCTGGGCATCTATCCACTTGTTAGGGGTCTAAGCTGGATAGTTTCCCCTGTTTTCAGTGCTCCCAAAAGCATTAAGCCACATGAAAACCCAGAATGTGACCTCTCTGCTCTGCTGTCCTAAGTGGCCTTCAGCCTTTGAGCTGTTTTTGTGTTTTGGACACTTTGGCCCACTAGCTGATGCTGCAGTCTGGTTGGCTGATGTTCTCAACAAATTGTTAAGCAGCATGGAGGGTGGATGAAAACTCCCACAGGTCAGATGTGGACTGTAAGTTGCCCACCTCTGTTCTAGAAGATAGAGAATCATAAGGCTAGATAGCCAGATGGTTAAAGGAAACTGGCAGAATTGGCAATAGGTACTGGAACCCCATGCTGGCATGAATCTGTCAGATCTCAGAAGCTAAGCAGGATCAGCCCTGGTTAGTATTTGGATGGGAGACCTCCAAGGAAGTCCAAGGGCATGATGTGAAGGCAGGCAAACCACCTCTGAATGTCTCTTCCCTTGAAAACCCTGCAGAGTTGCCATGTTAGCTGTGACTTGATGGCATTTTCTACCACCACAGGAATCTGAGCAAGGGCAAGTAAAAAAAGAGAGAGAGAGAGAACTTAGGTAGTGAAGGGAGCATATGGTTGCCAGTTTGATCTTCTATGCTCTGAAAAAGACAGAAATAGCTTCTACCATTACCGCAGCATTATGACCCAGCAATCCTAATGAGGTAGTCAGGGCTAAAACATGTTGTGGAGGATGGTGATTATGTTAATTTCAACTAATCAGTTGGTTATCTGGCTACAGGCTTCTAGCCTCTAACAGACAATTTGGAGAAAGGTTCATCATCTTTTGCCTCTTAGCCAAACTCAGCCTTCTCTCTTCTGACCTAGTAACTCACTGCTTTAGGCTATTTAATAATATGCTGATCAGGAAATCTCATAAACCTGATGAGATTATCTCCTAGCACTATCACATTCTTGACAGCATTAATGTAAAGGTATGTGCAGGGGGGACACACCTTCTCATTAAGACAGGTTTTCATGTCACACTTCAAGCTGTTTCTTCTTACATTTCTAATTCTACAGAGTAGGTTTCGGCTTCTATCTGAAATAGTGGCATTGCAAACAAACATACCTTAATATTCTGCACAGCGCTGAACTGTGAGGCTCATAATAAGATACTGGACCGGGGAAAGGGAGCTCCCTGCATGCGGAGAAATGCATATGCAGGTGATCATACCGGGGCTTCAAATTAGGGAGTTAGCCTGCATTTTTGGCTAGAGTTACACTTGGAGAACAGCCACTGAAACCCAGGGGACACGCTTTTGACTAACTGTGAGCATCGTGGTATCCAACAGTGCACAGATGGTAAGGTCAAATCAAAACTCATGGAAGGAAAAACAGTCAAATCAGTTCTTGTTTATCATTTATTTCCTTTGTAACCCTTTGTCTTCTGCCAGAGCTCACAGTGACTTACCTATGATTCCTAAGTGCTCTCTCTCATCCAGGCAGTGCTCAGAGCCACTGAGTCCCTCATGCATTTTCCAGCCATTATGTCTCTGTTCTTTCCCCACCGGATACATCCCACAAAAAGTTAGGATTCCACATTAGGGTTACATTGCTGGGTAATGCTGCTGAGTAATGCCTGGAAGGACAGCTGAAGAAACACTCATCTTGGTAAAGGTACCATCTGAAAAAAGCGATCTGGAACATTAACGGCCAGGCAGACTTACTTGTGAGAAACTGGCATGACTTCCTGCATGTGAATTTTGCCATGCGTGTGCACCTTGGGCTACATCAGCACATCAACTTGTGCACAGGTGCCTGTTTTGTCAAATGACAGGTTCCAACTGCGTTAAATTAGGTAATAGCATTGTTTTCCAAACTAGGCCACTCTGACATTTGTTTATATATCTACACATTTTGAAAACAATTAATAGGATAACTGAAGTATGAACTGAACTCACTCATGCATCTTTACATCTCATACGTAATAAAATCTGCAGAGGTCAGTGGTAAAGCACATTGCATGTGTAAAATTCCAAGTCTGATCCTTGGCATCCCCAGTTAATAAGACCTTCAGGTGGCAAGGTTGTGACTTCTGCCTGACACTTTGGAGAGTCACTGCCTATCAAATAGTCAATGGGTATATGGACCAGTGGTCCAACTCAGTGTAAGGCAGTTTCACCTGTACTAAGTTTGACCTCATTAGAGTTCAGCTGTCACTTCACACAGGTTCCAATGGAAAGCTGAAAGATTAAAAGCCCTCCAAGTCTTTAAGATACTAATTCTGTAATCTAATCAGTGACCGCAAGTCATGTCATCCCATTAACAGTTCCATGAATCATTTACAGAGCCATCCTGAGCAGAGTCACACCCTTCTAAACCTATTGACTTCAGTGGACTTAGACGAATGTAACTGTGCTTAGGATTGCTTCCTCTGAAGCTTATGAGGAAGGGTATTGAAAACAGATCAGCCAATATCATAATGCCCCTATATAAATCAATGGTGTGACCTCATTTGGAATACTGTGTGCAGTTCTCGTCACCACACCTTAAAAAGGATATTATAGCTTTGGAAAAAGTGCAGAAAAGGGCAACTCGAATGATAAAAGGGTTGGAACACTTTCCCTATGAGGAAAGGTTAAAGCGCTTAGGGCTCTTTAGCTTGGAGAAACGACGACTGAGGGGTGACATGATTGAGGTTTATAAGATTATGCATGGGAAAGAGCAGGTAGAGAAAGAGGTACTTTTCTCCCTTTCTCACAATACAAGAACTCGTGGGCACTCCATGAAATTGCTGAGTGGTCGGGTTAGAATGGATAAAAGGAAGTACTTCTTCACCCAAAGAGTGATTAACACATAGAATTCACTGCCACAGAAAGTGGTGGCGGCTACAAGCATGGACGGCTTCAAAAGGGAATTAGATAAGCATATGGAGCAGAGGTCCATCAGTGGCTATTAGCTACAAGGTATAGATAGGGACTCTGGGGCAAGTGATGCTCTGTCTTCTTGGTGCTTGGGGGGGGTCAACAGTGGGAGGGTTTCTAATGTCCTGGCCCCACTGGTGGACCTCCTGATGGCACTGGTATTTCTGGCCACTGTGTGATACAGAGTGTTGGACTGAATGGGCCTTTGGCCTGATCCAACATTGGCGTCTCTTATGTTCTTATGAAAGCTTGGCAATTCTCTTGCCTAAGAACGCTAAAAGAGATCAGCAAGTAAAGATCATAGTGTGCCAGCAAAACAAACACAATTTGTAGACATGACTGCAAAATTTGACTGGAATAGATCTGCAATCCAACCATGGTCCCCTTGATTGGTTCATTAGATTGAATTCTATTCAAGCAAGGCACTTCTGGTGAGCAGTTTGACCAGAATGTAGGTGAATATTAAAAAGGTCAATTGTTCACAAAAAATTTCCACCATGCTTCATTGTGATTTCCCATGCATAATCACACACACATGCACACAATTTCACAGCAATGAAAACAACATGTGTAATACCTGTGCAGTTTGAGTATAACTGTTCCATAAGCAGTAGTAAATCCCAGAAGACGGACCCATCGTAGGAGAACACAGCGAAGCACACTTGGTTCAGAATATAAAAGGACAACCTATAAAAACAAAAGGACATTAGGAAAATACAGAAGGGTTTGTGTTTCATCTGCAGAATAAATTGACTAAATTCAGGTTTTTCCAGTTATACAACTTTGTAGAATGGAGATTTCAGTAATAGTCCTAATGTCAGGGCCTAATTAAACATTGCCTAAGTGATGGAGCAGGGGGCACCAAAATTCTGCCTCCACATTGTTTGGTTCCATGTTGCAGGAAACACAGAAACAAAAGCCAACTGCATGGATTATCCAGATTGCAGTGATACTTCTCAAGCCAATGCTGAACTTCAGCTGTGGCTGCTAGCAATGTGGCCATGTGATGTGGGAAGTATGTGAATTGCAGGCCATGCCATCAGCACAACAATGGGGAGCTCAGCACTGAAGAAGAAGAAGAAGAAGAGGAGATTGGATTTATACCCCGCCCTTCACTTGGAGTCTCAGAGCGGCTTAAAAACTCCTTTCCCTTCCCCTCCCCACTACAGACACCCTGTGAGGTGGGTGGGGCTGAGAGAACTCTGACACAGACTGCTCTTTTTCAAGGACAGCTGTGCCAGAGCTTGTGACTGACCCAAGGTCACATCAGCAGGTGCAAGTGGAGGAGTGGGGAATCAAACCCGGTTCTCCCAGATTAGAGTCCGCACACTTAACCACTACACCAAACTGGAGGAAGCCATTTGGAAGTGGCTATCATGTCTCATAGGTGACAAGTTCAAATCATGAGTTCACTGTGGGTCTGCATTCCTGTGTTTCTAGCCAGATATACAACCTTCTGTACATAACTGAGCTTGGGAACAACTGGAAACTGGCTATGCAGAAAGTTGATTGGCTGGTCCTTGTAATACACACAGGGAGGGGCTGTGGCTCAGTGGTCGAGAATCTGCTTTGCATGCAGAAGGTCCCAAGTTCAATCCCCCGCATCTCCAGATAAGGCAGTAGGTGAGATCCTAGAGAGCCACTGCCAGTGTGAGTAGACCGTACTGACCTTGATAGACCAACAGTCTGATTCAGCATAAGGCAGCATCATGTGTATGCTCATGTGTATGCTCATGTGTGTGCTCATGTGTGTGTTTTCTCTCCATCTCTTATATGGAGACATGTTTTAATTGGGGGGGGGAATCAAAAAGAAGGCACTGATAAACATTTCACCAGATAAAAATACTAAAGTGTTTTTAAAAATTAAAAATTAAAGCAGAAAGGCTGCTGAAATCAGAAAAGAAGGGTGAAAAAGAGTCAATTTGGTGGTAGGCAGTTGTGCCACTCATGGAATGCAATAGAATACACCCATTTCTATATGATGGATAATTCTGCATGCACCTATACACTACCAATAAGCAATAAGCTCAATGATGCTTTTAGTGTCATATCTGAAAGCACATGAAGCACTTCTAGAATGAATTGGTAATCAGGAAACAATAAGGGACAATGCTACCTCCCAAGAGCCTTTGGCTACCTTGCACATACATTTCTCTTGCCTATTCTGCTGGAGCAATTATATTCCATCAAAGTCCTGCTGTTTGCTTGCAAATCATTCAAGTCCACAAGTCTGAAGATCCAGTTTTAAAAAGCTGAAGCATCTCAGGGCAGCAAATTAAGTGTATCATTCTCAGTATTTATTTATTACCACTATGGTGGATTGGCAAGCATTTGCCTGTCTTCTCCTTCAGGTCTCCAGGCTTCCTCTGAGAACAATTCCATAGATTCAGCTCGGCCTCCAGCTCCTTCTCCCCCTTATATGTCCATCTCAAGCCATACTCATTTTCTGTTCTACACCAAACCTTCCTATTCATTGGCCGTTCCTGGTTAGGCCAGGGCTTTGCACACCCCCTTTTGCTTGGAAGCTAAGCAGGGTTGGTATTTGGACGGGAGGCTACGAAGGAAGACTCTGCAGAGGGAGGCAATGGCAAACCACCTCTTCTTATTGTTTGCCTTGAAAGCCCCTTGCTGCGATTGCCATAATTTTGTTGTGATTTGACAGCACTTATATACATGTGTAGCTTTATACCTCTTAGTTCCTAGATCAGCTGCTGGACAGTTCCATCTACCCTCCACCTCCATGGCTGAATCATAGAATCACAGAGTTAGAAGGGGCCATTCAGGCCACTTAGTCCAACCCCCTGCTCAATGAAGGATCAGCCAGCCTAGACCATCCCTGACAAGTGTTTGTCCAGCCGCTGCTTAAAGACTGCCAGTGAGGGGGAGCTCACCACCTCCCTAGGCAGCTGATTCCACTGTTGCACAACTCTTACTGTAAAAAGTTTTTCCTAATATTCAGCTGGTACCTTCCCGCTCTTAATTTAAACCAATAATGGTGAGTCCTATCCTCTGCTGCCAACAGGAATAGCTCCCTGCCCTCCTCTAAGTGACAGCCCTTCAAATACTTAAATAAATTGAGCAATCATGTCCCGCCTCAACCTCTTCTTCTCCAGATGGAATATTCCCAAATCCCTCAGCCTTTCTTCATAGGGCTTGGTCTCCAGGTCCCCGATCATCCTCATCGCTTGCTTCTGCACCCGCTCCATTTTGTCCACATCCTTTTTGAAGTGAGGCCTCCAGAACTGCATACAATACTCCAGGTGTGGTCTGACCAATGCAGTGTACAGCAGGACTATGACATCTTGCAATTTGGATGTTATGCCTCTGTTGATTCACCCCAAGACTGCAATAGCCTTTTTTGTCACTGCATCACATTGGCTGCTCATATTTAACTTTTGGACCACCTGTACCCCAAGATCTTGTTCACACACTGGGTTGCTGTTCTTTCTTTCATTCACCCAAGCTGGACTCTACCTTCTTCACCATGGATAGACCACATATGTGAGCCCCATAGCCCAGGAGGTGGGAGGTAATCCCCAAGAAAATAAAGGGGGGGGTTCATCTTTAGCCACAGCAACATGAGAGGTGTCTTTCTGTGGTGGGATTCCCTGCCACACTCATCGTATGTTTGAAGGAACTGGACGGGCAAAGGCAATGACGGTTCTTTCCCCTGAGATTCTTGCTGTTCATGCCAGCCATACAATTTTTATTATTTTATGCACTTGGGAAATGTATATGCCACCTCTCCTGAATCCTGCTCAAGGTAGCTTACAAGTAAAAACAATACCAGAAAATCAGAAGAAAATATAATAAATTATCAATATATAACTAAAATAAGCTATTGGTATAAAAACTGCATAAAACAACCACGGAGAATCCTACAAAACATCCATAAAACTGCCCTCAGGCCAGAAGCAGACCACAATAACCCTTAACTTAAAAAGAAACATTTTAGCTGGACGCCTAAAAGACTGTAGTATGAGCCAGATGAGACTCATGGAGAAAGAAATTCTAAAGGTGAGGTGCCACCACTGAAAATGCTCTGTCTCTAGTTGCCACCCACTCACCACTGAAGGAGGGGGCACAGAGAGTAGGGTTTTGAGTCAGATCTTAACTGGCAGGCTTGACAGTATTGGAGGAGATCGTCTTTCAGTTACATACTTGCACAGGCCAGGCTGATTTCCAAGTTACTGCAGCCATTTGGAGTCGCACCTTCTAAACCTCCTGATTTCAGAACTCATTGTTCTTTCTTCCTCTAACTTCCTAAGTCTAAAGAGAAGGAACGTGAAGCCAGCAGTCAAGCCCATTCGATTATAGCCAGCTGAATGCTAATATTTACTGAAGGAAGAAACCCCCACTATTTATAACACAAAACAAGCACCCATGCTGATGTGTACATTAAAGCAATAAAGAAGCCTACTGCAAGCCTGATTCAATTATCGGCTGCTTGCCCTGCTTAGCAAAAAATGAATGTTTTAATAAACTATCTTGGAAGGAAAGATATAGCATCTTCACTCCTGGAGAAATTTTAAATCTGCTTTACTGTGCAGCAATAAAGACAAAAGGCTCATCAGCCTCTGAGAAATGTTCTCTAGGCAAAAGCTTGCTGGGAGGGCCCAAGGGCAGCCCTCAGTTTGCCAGCTGTGGTGCAGGCAGAGACAGGGGTAGTCTTAGAGATTCTAGGGCCCAGTGCAGCAGTCCAGGATGGGCCCCCAGAATTATTGCTGCCACCAACACCCTGCTGCCCCCTCCTCCAGGGCTAATAAACAACTGGCCCTTGGGAGGGACCCACCACTTCTCCTTGGAGAGGGCACAGCTGCAGGCAGTTGTCCCTCTGCCAAGCAAAGGGCCCAACTGCCCCTACCACCAGAAGCCAGCTGCCCGAACCCCAGACAAGGCAGGTGTGGGCAGCAGCAGAAGCCTGCTCTTTTTCTTCTTTTCCTTGGAGGGGGCAGGGCTGTGGGCAGCAGAGCCCTTTGTTTGGGGGAGGGGCAACTGCCTGCAGCCCTGCCCCCTCCAAGGAAAAGAAAATGTTCCTGATGCTGTAGCTGCACCTGTTGCATCGTGGTTAAGACTGCCTCTGGGCAGGGAGGACACCTAGTTTTGCAGCTAAGAATTCAAAAGGTCAGGCTCTTCTCGATCTACTTTAAGAAACCATGCTTTAAAATTAGAGCAACAAAGTCCCTTCCGTGCCACAAAGCAGGCTTGGGGGGAAAAATGATTCTGACTTTCAAAAGTCAATGGCAATACAATATGAGGACACCGTTTGGGGAACATGGACTCAGAGCCTCCTTGGGTGTGCAGAACTAGTGGCACGATTCTTTGTATTTCGGCCCGCACACGTGCCCACTCACACATAACATGTGAGAGGGAGGCTTGTATTAATACAGCTAGAATTCCCTGAAAATAACAGCAGGCATTTTCAACTCAATTTTCTAAAATAAGCTGGTTAGGTAACCTAAGACATTTTTAGTCTGTTCAAACAATATTCCAGCTTCTGGTTACTTCAGATGTAGAAAGTTAATTACAGGAGAGTAAACTGTGGGAGAGAAGGAGAAAATCAAAGTGTGAAACTCTAATTACTTTTCTAGCTGTACTGCAGAGCAGGTATTAAAGGGGGAAACGGTGTCCTTAAATGTCATTCCTCAGCTAATAAGTATCATAATAATTAATGGGTTTCCAAGGAAAGTTGCTTAAGGTCAGTTCTTTTAAATTCTAAATAAAGCCAGTGGTTGAGATTTTCAAAAGCGTCCTGGTGGCTTTGGAGTACATGTTCCAACTGGCATTCGCTTTAATTGGGACCTAATGCTTCTATCCCTGGCACCGTGATCCTCATCGAATGCCATGAAAGGAAATCTCATTGGCTTCAGAGAAACGTGTCCCAGTCCAGAGACCCAGTGAAGGCACAGAAGGAATTCCCGTGGACAGCCGGGCATGAACCCTGTGACGTATGTACATTGCTTGGCTCTATTGAAATGAATGAAAAGAGTCTGCATTCTGCATACGCTGTCAGCTATCAGAGTTCCAATGCCCAGAAGGGATAATTACATGAAGGGAAATATAGGGGTTCTTAGGCAGTTCTGAAAATACCAGTCAATTAGGGTGCTCGCAGGCCTGAAGCAAAATGTCCTGTCCTTTTCACAGAGGCTTAGTGAGTACACACGGACAGCTAAAGCTTTTTATGGCATGGAGGAAAATATCATCATCTAGTAAATAACACTCCATTAAGTCTGTATTAAAGGGACAAAACATTTTCCCCTCCAGGCTGTTAGCAACCCTACAGCTGATTCTAAGATGAGGTTCTTTGATCCTTCAAGCTTATCTTCCTAAGCATACTTCACAGGAAGAGTCTCACTAAACTCACTGAGATTTCTCAAGAACTGGCAGCATCTTACTGCTTTGAGTGGGTTTTCCCATGTTGCTAGCACTGTTGCAGTTCTTTCAGATCACTGGAAAGACCAGTCCCACAGCCCTGGGATCCACAAGGAGGAACAGACTGGAATGAGGAAGGAGATGGAGCTGCAATGGCTCCTCCTTCCTTTCCCACAAGAGCAGCATTGCTGAGGTGAGGTCACAGCTTCACCCCCTTCTAACTCCATCTCTCTGTCCAGGTCTCAGGGGTGTTGTCTTGTAGGGACCCTGCAACCCCAGATCGTTATCCTTCAGGGAGTTGGAAAGAGCAGCAGTGACACAGAGGAATGTGGGGGAAATCTGGATGCCTTCCTCACACAGATGACAGGGTACTGCACAGTGTGTTTAAGATTCAGCTTCAAGAGCTTCAAAGTTGTGTGAGGACAGCTGCTTCCTTGACAGCGATATGCTTGCTGTCAATAGTAACCCAGGCTATTAACACATGCTGTTCCTATCCAGTTTAAAAAAAAAAAAAAAAATAGTACAGTCCTAAACAGTTACACCCTTCTAAATCCAGCAAAGTCAATCGACTTAGAAAGGTCTAACTCTGCTTAGGACAACAGAGAATGGTTAGAATCTGTAAATACGACTACTAAATCAGTGGAAATCTTCATCCGTAAGTGGAAAGCATATTGGTACTCCGAAGTGAAGTGAGGCGCTCCAGAATACACTCCTTGCAACTTTTTCCATCTACATTTGGATGCAATCTATAATGATTAAAACAAACTGAACTCCTGAGGCATTGTCCTACCCCTAATTTACTTCTGAGCCTCATTTGAAATGTAAAGATTTGAAGGAAAAAAAGTACCAAGACCTTCACAGGCATTGATTGGGTCCTAGAAATGGTAATTCTACTAACTGGAACCACTGGCAATCAGCATTCGGTGAGAAGAGGCATCAAAAGACAATAAAGCATAACTGAAACTAAACACAAGGTCTTTTTCATCTAGGCCTCATTATAGACATTATAAGCAAAGCTGGTGCATAAATGGCGGCAAGATCAAATGTTTCAGTCAAACTGATAAAAAGCAGTCACCAATTCCAAACTGTGGCATCAGCATTTCCCATACAAACAATGGTTTCGAGTTGACAGTCTTAGGATGGCAACCGGCGGGGGTCTCACTGGAGGGAGGGGGCCGCCAACAATACGGCATGACCCCGAAGTGATGTTATCGCCAGGTGTCATGGGTCAGCCAGCTGCCACCTCCTTCTCCTCCTCGAAGGAATTGGAGGAGGTGGGCTCCGCATCGGTGGAATACCCACCTGGGCAGCTGGGTCAAGAAGCAGACCCAACGGGGGAGGCAGCAGGAAGCGAGAACGCTTCCCAGTCATGGTCGGGCTGCTCATTCTGGCAGGAGAAAGAAAGGACACAGAGGCCAGGGCCTCAGTCTTTGCTGGGGTCGCCCAAACCAACAGGGCATAGAAGAAGGGAGGAGTGCTTGACAATTTTAGAGAGGAGACAGAGTGCTTGCCTGATTGCACAGCAGCAATCTATGTTAATTCCTGGAGCAGAGTTTTTACAGGATCAGGATTGACAGGCTGTTAGGAAGCAGCAAGGACCTATGTCTGGAGGAAAATGAACCCACCTGGAAGGAACAACCTCTGGGCCTTGTGGGATGACTCAGCAAAAGAAGGCATATAAAAGGAACACACCAAACAAGGCTCGGTATGAAAGCAAAATGGCTTGCCACACTCCTCCGTGAGCTGACCTGCTGAGTGAACTTGCTGCCTTGTACTCTGTCCTTACTAACCTTTGCATGCGTTTACAGTCGGAAACCTAGATTTTGTATCCTGCACTGGTTCCCAAGCCCTCGGCCCTGGACCCTTGTTTCCTCTGAACCCTGGCCTGGTTTGTACACTGTGCTCTTGTATCCTGCCTTATTTGTTGTTGTTGTATTTTGTGTATCTTGGAAAACCCAGGTAGAGTAACAATGGCAGGCTTTGACCTGAACGCAACACCAGTAACACTCTGGCATTCCCCCCCAAACTCTAGAGTTTTTGGCAGAAGCTGGAGTATCACCCAACATGATGACATCACTTCCAGGTCACACCAGAAGTGATGTCATAGAGTCACTGGTGCCACCAACCATTCTCATTTTCTCCTGCTGTTTTCCTCTGCCACCCAGCTAAATGGTGGCAAAGTGGGTATGGTGGTGGACCATCTCTTGCTCTGAAGGGAGACCTGGCTTCCCTGAAATGGTTCCTCATTACATCATTCCTATTAATATTCAGAGATGGATAAGCCTTTAGGACAGTAGTTCCCTGTAAGTTTCTCCACTCCCCTTCCTTACAAACACTTTCTGCCTATAGTTAAAATGCCTTTCAGTATACATTTGCATATAAAAATGTACCAGAAGACCTAAAGTGAATTGCCATCTTTTAGGCTCAAACCAGATATTAGATGAGAGATTCATGATTAGGAGCTCTTACAAAACAACAAACAAATCCACAGCTCCACATGGCTATTATAAAAATGGGGTGGATACTTAACCTCTTCCTCCCACATGTCTTCCACAATTCAAACACTCTCCCTGAAACTGTAATTAGCATAATGGGTGGAAACTGCCTTATCTTTTAAAACTTCTAACTAGAGTTATTTGCCATTGACTATACTGTCGAATGAAAATTGTTTTCTGTTATGTTCATTTGAAACCTCCATCCCATTGCAACCACCAACGCAGGCATCCCAGGACTCCAGAATGATGTGAATACTTGCAACACCAGACATCTAAATACCCTCACTCAAGGATATTCAGAAGAAGAAGAGATTGGATTTATACCCCGCCCTTCACTACCCAAAGGAGTCTCAGAGCGGCTTACAAACTCCTTTCCCTTCCCCTCCCCAGAACAGACACCCTGTGAGGTAGGTGGTGCTGAGAGAGCTCTGACAGAAACTGCTCTATGCCAGAAACTGCTCTATGCCAGAACTATGACTTGCCCAAGGTCATCCAGCAGGTGCAAGTGGAGGAGTGGGGAATCAAACCTGGTTCTCCCAGATTAGAGTCCGCACACTTAACCACTACATCATGTCTTATTCTAGCATTCTTCACATTTTAATTCTTATTTCAAGATTGAATCGCCCCAGCTTGTGTGGGCAGACCAGAAAAAGTCACTTGTTTTCTTTTGTTGGTAATCAGATATCTAGGTCAGTGACAATCCTATACCTGGAAAGCCCCCTTCCAGACAGCCAGGTTTATAAACAAAGATGATACAGATGTGGAACATTTAGCAATGCTGTAGTCTAGGAGGCCACATATAATTAGAACCTAGTCATGCTGTGATTAATCTGCATTTCCATTTCCACCTCTGCCAGGTTCTGCTTTTGATCTCTGAAATCCCTTCAAAGTAGGGAAACTGAAGATTACATCAGGGATCTCATAAATGCACAGCTCTGCCTTGAACCTTGCACTCCCATCTTTGACTTGCTGGAAGTTCCTTTTGTTTTTCTTTCTGTTTTCCTATGCTACCCTCTGGGCTCAGAACCATATGATGCCAAAAATAAGCTTAGGTAGCAAGCTTCTTCCCTTTACATGTTCCAAAAAGACCATCTGTTCTCTAAGGTAGGTGTTCTAACCAAAACAACTTGGTATCTTTCCTTTCTTGCATTGTTCCACCACGTACCCACGTAAAACAAAAATAGCTGTGTTTTGCTGAAAAATCAAATGACTATATATGCTTTATTTTTGAGGAGGGAAAAAAATCTAGTCAGCTTTCCTGATTTATAATAAATACCAGAAAAACAACAGATTCTTTGGCTTTGCTTTTTCTATATAGGGCTTCATGATATTGTCTTTGTTTCTGAAGAACAGTAGACAGATCTTATAGATGGAATATTGATAAATCTGTTTAAAAGGAGGAAGGTTGCCAAAACTATTTTTCATACCCTACTAGTAACAGGCCTATCAACAGTTACAGAGGGCAGCCATGTTGGTCTGCAGTAAAACAGCTAGATTCGGGTCCAGTAGCGCCTTAGAGACCAACAAGATATATGGGGTATAAGCCTTTGAGAGTCAGGTGTCAAACTAAGGGAGCTTTGACTCTCAAAGGCTGAGGTTAGATGTGCAGTTTGATCTGTTGCCACTGCTGTTCCCTTACAGATTTAAAATGCACAATCAGACAGCAACATCTGTCTGTCATGCCCCCGTTGTCTGCGCCCCTCCCCCCTTTACTGCGTGTTTATTTGATACCTGTGAAAGTCCGATCCTTTTGGGCTGAGCTAGTTTCAAAATGGATCTCCAGCTGTCTGATTGCTCTGTTGCACACCCAAGCCATCAGGCAGCTCTGACTGGTCTCTTGTTTTCCAACTGCCATTTTTTTTACTAGTTAGCGATGTACGCATAACTGCATATTTGCACCTCCCCCCCCCCCAAGGGGCTTCTCAAAACTGTGTTTTCTTTATAAAACTTTCAAAGAAAAATGCCCCCGTGCTTCAGCTTTTTTTCTGTGCTTCGGGGAAGGGGTTTATTGAAAAGATTAGAGAGTGAGGATGGCAGTGAACTGCATATCCCAGCTGGCTCATCAGCGCTTGTGAGAATGCTCAAAGGACAAACAAACAAAACAGCTGACAGCCTCATGCTCTGGCTGCTGCATCTGATCACCCCAAGGATGGGGTGAAAACGCTTTGAAGAGTGCTGGGTGGGGGGTGAGTCTGATCAGAATTCTTTGGTTACAAAAAACCCTGGATCGATTAGAGGCAGGGCCACAGTGGATCAAACTGCAGGTCTGACCGCAGCCGAAAGCTTATACCCTGAAAATCTTGTTGGTCTCTAAGGTGCTACTGGACTCAAATCTAGAATGCCTATGAACAATTCAAGTCCAGGTTTCTCAAAATGGAATCCTGAAAGGCAGGCAACAGACACAGGTTCCTGACTTATCCTGATTTACTGTGTAATCCTAAACATAGTTGTATCCTTGTAAATCCATTGCACTCAATGGGCTTAGAAGGGTGTAGTGCTATTTATGATTGCACCATCATCTAGATGAGGCACCAAGAGAGAAAGTGAGCAATCCTAAGCAGGTCTACTCAAAAGTATGCCCTACTTTATTCAATGGTGCTTATTCCCAGGAAAGTGCTTTTAGGACTGCACCTAAAGTGTGTGTAGGAAGAAAGTTAGATTTTGTTGCTCAGTCACACAGTCGAGTCCAACTCTTCACAACCCCTTGAACCAAATCATGCCAATTCCTCCTGTCTTCTGCCATCCTCTGGAGTTTGCTCAATTTCATGATCATTGCATCAGGAACACTGTCTAACCATCTCATCCTTCTTTTACCTTCAATCTTTCCCAGCATCAGGGTCTTCTCCAGTGAGTGCTCCCTTCTCATTTGGTGGCCAAAGTATTTGAGCTTCAGCTTCAGGATCTGGTCTTCTACAGAACAGTCAGGGTTGATTTCTTTTAGGATTGACTGGTTTGATCTTCTTGCAGTCCAAGGGACTCTCAAGAGCCTTCTCCACCACCATAATTCAAAAGCATCTATTCTTCGGCACTCAACCTTTCTTATGGTCCAACTCTCACAGCCATACATTACTAATGGTAATAACATTGTTTTGACCATACAGACTTTTGTTGGCAGGGTGATGTCTCTACTTTTTATTATGCTGTCTAGGTTTGCCATCACTTTCCTCCCAAGGAGCAGGCACCTTTTAATTTTATGGCTGCAGTCACCATCTGCAGTGATCTTGGATCCCAGAAACATGAAGTCTGTCACTGCTTCCATGACTTCCCCTTCTATTTGCCAAGGAGTGATGGGGCCGGATGCCATGATCTTAGTTTTTTTTATGTTGAGTTTCAAGCCAACTTTTGTGCTCTCCTCTTTCACCCTTAGCAAGGGGCTCTTTAGGTCCTCTTCACTTTCTGCCATTAGAGTGGTATCGTCTGCATATCTGAGGTTGTTGATCTTTTCCCCAGCAATCTTAATTCTGGCTTGTGATTCATCCAGGCCGGCATTTCACATGATGTGCTCTGCATATAAATTAAATAAGCAAGGTGACAATATACATCCTTGTCATACTCCTTTTCTGATGCTAAACCAATAAGTTGTTCCATGTCCGGTTCTAACTGTCGCTTCTTGACCTTTATACAGATTTCTCAGGAGACATGTGAGGTGATCTGGTACTCTCATCTCTTTAAGGATGTGCCATAGTTTGTTGCGGTCCACCCAATCAAAGGCTTTAGCGTAGTCAATGACGCAAAAGTGATGTTAACTCCCTTGCTCGCTCCATAATCCAGCGAATGTTGGCGATTTGATCTCCCATTCCTCTACCTCTTCAAAACCTGGCTTGCACTTCTGGCAGTTCTCTATCCATGTACAGCTGAAATCTAGCTTGTAGGATCTTGAGCATGACCTTGCTAGCATGTGAAATGAGTGCAATTGTGCAATAGCTTGAGCATTCCTTGGCATTGCCCTTCTTTGGGATTGGAATGTAAATTGACCTTTTCCAATTCTGTGGCCATTGTCGCATTTTCCAAATTTGCTGGCATGAGTGCAGCACTTTAACAGCATCATCTTTTAGGACTTTGAATAGCTCAGCTGGGATACCGTCATCTCCACTGGCTTAGTTGTTGGTAATGCTTTCTAAGGCCCATCTGACTTCACACTCCAGGATGTCTGGCTCGAGGTCACCGTCGTGGTTGTCAAGAACATTTAGATCCTTCTTGTATAGTTCTTCTGTGTATTCTTGCCACCACTTCCTAATCTCTTCTGCTTCTGTTAGGTCCCTACCATTTTTGTCCTTTATCATGGCCAGCTTTGCATGAAACATTCCCTTGATTTCTCCAATTTTCTTGAAGAGATCTTGTATATGTATATATAATCCTTCCCATTCTATTGTTTTCCTCTATTACGTTGCATTGTTCATTCAGGAAGGACTCATTATCTCCCTTGCTTTTCTCTGGAAATCTGTATTCAGTTGGGTAAATCTTTCCTTTTCACCTTTCACTTTCCTTCTTTCCTCAGCCATTTGTAAATCTTCATTAGACAGCCACTTTGCTTTCTTGCATTTCTTTTTCTTTGGGATGGTGCTGATTGCTCCCTCCTGTACAATGTCACGAACCTCTGTCCATAGTTCTTCAGGCATTCTGGCTATCAAATCTAGTCCCTTATACTTACTCTTCACCTCCACTGTATGTTCATCAGGGATGTGATCTAGGTCAAACCGGAATGGCCTAATGATTTTCCCAATTTTCTTCAGTTTATGCCTGAATTTTGTGATGAGTAGCTCATGATCAGAGCCACAGTCAGCTCCAGGTTTTACTGACTTTATGGAGCTTCTCCATCTTTGACTGCAAATGACATAATCGATCTGATTTCGGTGTTGCCCATATGGTGATTTCTATGTGTAGAGTTCCCTCTTAGATTGTTGGAAGAGGGTATTTGCTATGACCAGCATGTTCTCTTCACAAAACTTTGCCCGGCTTTATTTTGTTCTCCAAGGCCAAACTTGTCTGTTATTCCAGTTACCTTTTCATTTTCTGCTCTAGCATTCCAGTCCCCTATGAGATAAGGAAATCTTTTTTTGGTATTAGTTCTGTGAGGTGTTGTAGGTTTTCATAGAACCGGTCCACTTCAGCCTCTTCTGTATTAGATTGTGTGCATGTAAAAGGTAGATGGGGGGGGATAGTAGCATATCGGGGTAGAAATCTGGGATGATTTCTTGGCTGTAGAGCTGTGAGATAAACAGTGTGAAGAGCTCCCATGCAATTTCACAAAATCTGAGAAATTCTGCCTTACAAGATTTGCCATATAATTTAGACTCATGCATTTACGCAAGCATCGGTGCAACTCACCGGGAAATAAAGAAGCAGCGATCCAAACAGGATAGTCTCCAAGAGAATGAGTCCTGATGCCCGGATGCTCTACAACAAAAACAAAGTGGTATGAGAAATTATTCTGACATTACTTTATTCTGATAGACTACACACCCTACCCACACTCCCCATTTCCCCAAGTGTCAGGAAGCCCTAGGGACAGTGATTTCCGGCTCCCTTCAGTGGAGAGAACATTGGAGACTCAGAGTGTTTCTGTGGTACTTTATTTACACATGTACAAAAAAAATGGGTGGATGCAAAAAGGCACTCCCCACAGATGAGCACATCTGTTTCTCCATACCTTCTCCAGAAAGAGAGATTGAGAGAGAGAGAGAGAGAGAGCCTGTACCTGCGGTATGCATCAGCAAAACTATAGGTATGTCTCTGTATCTGAAGAAGTGCACTTGCACACAAAAGGTTATATCTTGAATAAAACTTTGTTGGTCTTAAAGGTGCCAATGGACTCAAACTTTGTTCACAGGAATGTCTGTCCACTTCTCTCTCTGTAACAGTATATTCCCCCATACACACCCATGATGAGAGTATTCCTGAGTCTCCTTGCCTGTTCCAAAGCAGCACATTAACTACTAAACCACAAGGCTATATTGAGATGATTATTCTCTTAAATAACCAGTCTCTACAGGTTATCAGGCCTCTGACTGAAGTGAAGTCAGTAGTTTATTTTTTGCAGGTATTGGGGAAAATCTGTATCCCTGTCAAAAACCTCTCATTATTTTTTAAAAGATTTTTTATTTAAAATCAGTTTAACCACTGTTTAAATGATTAAATATAAAAGAATCACAATGATATAAAAATATCTGCATATGTAAATGAAATCAGAAACAAAAAGACATGTTATCATCCCTCACCCTATGTATTTTAGGATTAAAAGATAAAATACAGTTTCTGAGATTCGCACCAAATCGTTCTCAGAAAGATCACACAACCCACATCTGAGAGATGCAGGAGTGTTTTGAATGTGGCTATCTTACACAGGCCCAATTATGTGAAACTCATATGACTCTATCAAAACCATTTCATTCATCTCCTTTGATTCTATGATGTAAGCAGGTCTGAATTCAGAGCAAAATTTCCCATAGAACAATGGACTACAAACTAGTGGTCTGTTCACTCTTCACATTGTGAGATTTATTTCTGGGCTTTCACCCCAGTGATTCAGAATTGTCTTTCTCAACGATGTAACAATGAGAACTTTGCTAACTGAGCAACTGTGTGTTTTGCAGAAACTGTCTGGCCTGCTTTTGTTCAGTCCTCTATTCCATGAACAACCAGGATCTCTGACATCTCCTCCAGAACCTAAAACTGTTCTTTACACAACATGCCTGCCCTCTACTTTCAGCTGAGTGATCACCTCTTCCATGACCTGAAGGATGTTTGGACCCAGCCATCTCCTAATATTTAAGGGTCACTGAGAAGGTATCTATTACCATTCTTTATGTCACAGGTTCTGTCTTCCTCCCAGGCCTGTCACTTTAGGCAAAGCATATAAGATTGACCAGTTCACAGTCAATGTACCAAAAGCTCACAGCATCACAATTCATACCTACATGTACTTTATCACAAGTCTGACCAGCAACTTGATTTGCAAACCAGTTAATCCAAAAAGCACTTTCCTGATGGCACCTTCCTGGGGAGGCGGTGTAACTTGGACTCCATAAATCCAATCCTCACCAACCCTGGAGGGCAGGTAGAGGAACATCCAGGGGACGTCCGCTGTGAGTTTGGTGTCTCTAGCTTGCACAGGATTCTGTATACTCATGAACCTCCTGAATCTGTCACATGAAGTCATTTTGACAGGCGCAGGTTCAGGAGGTTCAGGAGTGTATAGAATGGATTCTGTGCAAGCTAGAGACATCAAAGTCTCCGGATGCTCCTCTACATATCCTCTGTTGTTGTTTTGAAGTTATGTAAACATTTAGATTGAGTGGAGGCAGTCTGTCTGAAAATTTATCCGCTCATGAACCAGCATGAACCTCCATGAACAGCTTGAAAGTTTGTGGGAAGTTCACGCCGGTTGACCTGCCATGAACGTGACTTCTTGAACCATGAACTGCCCAAAATTCATCATGAACTTTAGTTTGTAAGCTGGTTCATGTTCATCCCTAGACAGTACTGACAGAAGAAATTAGAAGCCTTCCCTTAGAGTGGGTGTAGGCAGCTCCCAGCATGTGATCTGAATGGTGGCACAGCAGCCTATTCTGCCTGACCTGGAAGTTTCCTTTCTCCATCCCCAAAGCAGGGGAATAATCAAGCTGGGATAAGCTCAGGTCAAAGCGGAGAGGTGGAAGGGCAGGGTGGAAGCCAGCAGGGAGGGGCCTCTTCCCATAGATCAATTGTTTGAGATTCCCTTTTGAAGCAGGGTAATTCTGAGAAGGCAAATGCGAGAGAGATTGAGAGAGAGAGAGCTTGTACCTGCAGTATGCTTCAGCCAAACCATAGGTATGTCTCTGTATCTGAAGAAGTGCACTTGCACACAAAAGGTTATATCTTGAATAAAACTTTGTTGGTCTTAAAGGTGCCAATGGACTCAAACTTTGTTCACAGGAATGTCTGTCCACTTCTCTCTCTGTAACAGTATATTCCCCCATACACACCCATGATGAGAGTATTCCTTTTAACACAGACATATGAAAAGTAAAAGTCTCCTTGCCTGTTCCAAAACAGCACATCAACTACCTGCTCACAAAGCACTTTTCAGGACCAAACGTTATGGAAGTATCGTTTTCATCCATGGCAATCCCTTTCCTGCATATGTGTGCATCTTGAAAGCACCAGCTACCAATGTGTCATACTGGCATTTCTAAAGCAGCCTTATTTACTCCCATGCAAAAAATAAAAATAAAAATCTGTCTCCAACATATACAATCTGTCTAGCTAAACACTGCCTTCACACACGCTCCTTTTTGTTTCTTGGCACACAAACTCATTTACAGATAGCTACTGCAGGGGTGTCAAAAAGATTACCTACCACTGCCTGAAAACCTCATAGCTGATATTGTGAATTTCAGCTCTCATATTTCATGCCAGTTTGCAAATGTTCCAATCAGTTTAACCTGAAATGCTACCAGTTCTTTAACTGTTCAATATTATCAGATATTTGGAATTTTTTTGAATGGCGTAAATTGCTAGATCAATCAAAAGCTCCTGGCTTTAAAATGCAACACAATTGTCTAAATCCTTCTACTCTTATTCTGTTTTCACATACAACTTTACCACACAAACACCAAATGTATAAAAGTCTAGTGCATTACGGATCTTTTCATATAACGTGAATAATGCTGGATTGCTACCATTCAATTAGGGAAGAATGAGTGGTCTGAAATTAACCCATCATCTCCAATAAATGTGGGGCTCATGTATTTCCAGTCTGACAACAAACCATTACTTAATGTATGACTTTTAGCACATCAGATTTTGAGACCTGGGAAATTCTCAGTACATATTAGCTGAGGCCCTTTCCATGTTTCCCCAGCCATAGTATGTGGCTTGGGCCCTGTAATATGTCGGGATCCAAACAGCAGGCCCAGCCACTGATGAGAGACTGCACAGAAGACAGCCAAGAGACTGTGCCAAGTTGAGTAGTTGAGAAATACTACCAAATGCAGTCTAAAGTACTGTGTGTGTCGACACCTTTGCATGCTGGAGACTTACCACCCTCTTTCAATACTGCCCCTTAGGGGTCTGCAAAAAATGTTTTGGTTTTTCCCCAATTCAGGTCTTTTGGACCCGAAAAATATTGGTATTCTGAATATTCCTGAACACCAATATTGGTATTGTATTGGGATTCGGGTAAATATTTGGGAAACCTGAATTAATCAGTTCCATTATTCCCTATGGGGACCATCCCTATGAGGTATAATAGAGACTCTATCTGGGGGTATTTGGGACTCGGGGAGGCTGTTTTTTGAAGGCTGTTTTTTGAGGCAGAGGCTCCAAATTTGCAGCATAGGTGCTGGAGCCTCTCCTCAACCCCCCCCCCAGTTTTAAAAAGGTTGGACTGGGAATCCAATTTTATGGGCCCCCAAAGAAGGTGCCCCCATCCTACACTGAAACCAGAGGAGGAGGGAAATGCATTTAAAGAGACCACTGTCTCTTTAATGCTTGCTGAGTTGCACTGTAGCAGCAGCGCAACTCAGTGAGTGAATTCAGAAGGGATTTAAACTTTAAATGGTTGTTGAGTTCACTCACCAAGTCATGCTGCAGTGACTGAACCCATGCTGCAGCCTCAGTGAGTGAACTCAGAAGGGATTGAAACTTTAAATACTTGCTGAGTTCACTTGTCAAGTTGTGCTGTAGTGGCAGTGTGACTCAGCGAGTGAACTTCTAGCTGAACCCGAATAAAAGATGAATAATATTAGCTTTTATTGAGGCACAACTATTTCAGTAGCCAGATCAGATTCTCCAATCTGTATTTGGCTGAATAAATATCTGAAAAATACTGACAAGGTATTTTTCAGGAATTTATTCAGCTCGGTATATACCAAGCACACAACTCTACAGTGCCCCTTGCTCACCTAAAATCCCCCCTCAGTCTCAGGAGTTCTCAAAACAGTATCCCAGGAAGTATTTATTTTTATTTTATTGTATTTATACCCCGCCCTCCCCGCGAACGGGCTCAGGGCGGCTCGAACGGGCTCAGGGCTTGTGCCCAAAGTAAATAGCAGTCAATCCTGTGTATACATGAAAGTACCCTGTAGCTGGGCTTTTTTTGATCCCAGCTATAACATTTACTCCCAAGATCATTCCAGATTTGGGTTTCATAAACAAAAATAACTATTACTCCCAGCCTTGGAGCCTGACTAGAAGAAAAGCAGTTGGTGGGAAGGAACTGCAGGGGAAAGTAGTGGGTGGAGAAAGTATTCAGAAAACTTCTCTCACCCACCTCTTCTGTTCTTGAATTTGCTTCCAGCTGGCTCCTTTAATACTTTGCAGTGCTCTACAGTGATCACATGTTCTGATAAACACCAGGCGAAGGAAACTTTGGGATAATCTGCCTCCCAGGCCTTCATCATCTCTCCCCGGGTTGAATGGCTCACAGTAATTTTGCAATGCATTAGGTTAAATCAGCAATAAATGAAGAGTTATCTGCTCCCAGAGCAAACACATTCAAAGCAGTGAATCATGCTTCCACAGCAGCAGTTTTGAACAATTAAGTACATCTACAGCACTCTGCTAAAGTCTGCATTCCAATCACAGCTGTTGACCTATTAAGGGCTTTTCAATAACCAGCTGCCTTGTTCGTAATCAATAATCAGGAGATTTAAATAAAGCTTGAAGTATCTCATTATTGATGGTTTAGAGAAACACTTGAGGTATATGTCTATATTCTCTTAAATGGACATAGAAATCATAGGGAATAGGCACATTGCAGAAATTAAGTGCCGCTGTTGCATTAGCAGCCCCACTTCCAATAAATTCTTTCATCTCCTAGCCCACAGAAAACAGCCTAGTGGCTGACACAACCAGTCCATCACAGCAAAAAACCCTCCAGAAATTGCATCATTAATGTCATACTGCCCTTTAAAAAATGCCTGATTTGGGGGGGGGGGGGCGAACCATGTGCTGCTGGAAGATGCAGAATGCCTTTGTCATTTCCTTTAATTCATTTTTACTGCTTCGGCTTGCAGCAATCAAGAGAACATGACTATTGGCATTTTGATATGTACATAATGCTCAGAAAGCAAATTGGTAGCTTATTAGTTCCCACTGCTTCTTTTCCTTAGTGGTACATAATCCCTGGAATATCAACACTGCCTCAAACAGTGCATAAGAAGTGGTCAGGAGAAAACAGAACCTGAAGGAGTTGGCATTCCCCACTGATCAATGCACTCTTGTTGTCATTCTGTTATTTCTTCAGGGACTGCTCAACAGCTTCTTGTGCCAGGAAATAAAATCTGCATTTCTTCCACCCTGGAGAATCATTAAATATCTCTTTGCTGAAATGGTACAGCTGTCTTTGGGCATTGCTTTCCCACAGGCTGAAAAACCAAGCAGCTTCTTCGGTGTAATGAAACTTTTCATAAATAATGTGAAAATACTTCCATGTTACCTACTGTCATGGCTACACTTGTACTAGATAACTAGTTCTAATGACCACACACAGGGCCATCCCCAGGTTTTTTTGCACACTAGGTGAGGCTACCTTCTGGCGCACCACCACCACCCCCGGTGCACCCACCAATTTTCAAACATAAATGCATTTTAGGAAGAATAAAAAACACAAAATTTGAAATTGCTAATTTATTTTTCTTTTTTTTAATTGTGAGAACATGGATCAATGCTAAGGATGCCTCAAGGCTTAACCACTGTAATATCACCTCCTGCCTGGTTCTTTTTAACCTACCGTTCCCTGAGCTGATGCAGAAATCGGAAAAGGAGCCAGTTTCTCCAATAAGAGCTCTGGATGCCAGTTCCCTCCCACATTACTGCACCCCACAGCTAGAACAAACTGCCACCCAACAATCCCAACAACTAGGGGCAGGTGCTAAAGGCAGTTCCGGGCCCCTAAGAACATGGGGCACTTTCCTGAGAGTGTGTGGGTTAGATGGCCCCAGCACCCGCCACGACCCTTCCTGGACCCCAAAGCAGGCATTCGTGTGGTGGCTCAGCCACTCCTTAAGCCTGCCCCTGTCCCTCCTCCAGCATCTCAAGACGTGTGTGTCTGTGTGTGTGTCTGTGTACTGGGGGGGCTGCACAATCACAACTTGCCTAATAACAACCAGTGTTCCATGTAAGCTGAGTTGGATATAAGCTAGCTCACAGTTTTTTAGCCTCTGGCTCACACATTTTTGTCTTAGCTCAGGAAGGATGGTTCCAGAGCAAACTAATTTATGCAGCAGCCAAATGGCTCATCTTAGAGGGAGCAAAGGCTGGTGTAACCAAACAACAGAATGTTCAGTTATAAAGAAACCTCCAATTTTCCACTTATTTCTTTAAAGCTCCACTGGAAATATGATAGACCCACCACGTGGGAAACCCTCCCTACATTCCTATTCCCACTCCTGCTTATCCTCATAATGACTCCATGAAGTAGATTAGGCCAAGAAATGGTGACTGGGCCAAAGTCACCAAGTGAACTTGACTGATGAGTGGAGATATGACGTTGGGTGGTCCCTGATCTGAGTCCAGCACTACAGTCACTAGCACACATGACTTTATTATTATTATTATTTTTAAATCATAATCTGGGACAATGCAATAAGAAAATGTTCTTGCCCTAAGTAAAATAAATGGGGATTGTGCAACAGTATAGCTGACAGTTTGGTACAACATTACTGCAGCATGTGTGTCTAAGTGTTAATACACAGAACCACATCACACCTTAATAAAATGGGGCTGGCATTGTTTATAGTTTTGATTCCCAACATCTAGCAGGCTTTGAATCAAATAACCACAAGGTCAGACTTCCTATTAAGTTTCAATAATTCTTCTTTTTCAAAATCAGTACGAAATGGTTTCAAAAAAGCAGAAGGCAGTAGGCGCAATCTGCTGGGAACCTTTCCTGAACAAACCCTACTGAAATGAATGAGGCTTGCCCAAGTACACAGATTTGGATTGTGTCCAGTCTCGCCTGGGCACTAGCTGGATGATTATAAGTAAGCACTAAATGATTATTTTCCCAAGGGAAATCATAAAAGTTTTTAGCTGGCTGAACTGCATCAGATACAACAAAACCAAAAGTTAAAAAGAAGAATACACAAGCCTTTGGCTATTCGGGGAAGCTACAAGATTTATTAGCACCGAATTTCATTATGTCAATACACAAAATAAAGGAATCCAAGCTTCCAAAATGTATGCAATGAAAATGTTAAAAGACATGTACAGGAGAAATTATTTAGCACACAACCTGGTGTATTGGAATAGCAATCAAAATGGAAGGACTTTGGGGAAACAGGCATGATAAGGTTTATTGAGTTGTGACTGGAAGTGATGGGCTCGCCCAGCAAAGACCTGCTTATGCAAAGGAACCAGGAAATGGATGTGGCTTGAGAGAAGGAACAGGGAATAATAATTAAAAAGGGTCACAATTTGTTCTCCTTTCCCCCTTCTTCCCAAATCATGATCCCTGCTATTCATTTCCAATATTACAAGTGACCTGTTTGGACACATATCCCCAAAAGTTCCTCATATCCTAGAATAATGCTTTGACTGGTGGAAGTAACCTATCCCTTTCTTCAGAATTCCACAAAACTGGAGCCTTCCTCTCCATTGATGCATCTGAGAGAAAGGGTGAATGGACTCTTAGGACTGCTTCACACATGACGTATTCATATGTATCCTGTCTATATGTGGGGGGAGAGTACAAAATAACTAACAAAAAGGAAGCCTGGACCACTTATGGAATGGCTTGTAGATACCTAGACTTGTGCAAGCCATTTTTTCTTCTAGCTCCTTCTCTGGAGGACACTGGAAGGCATATGTTTGTTACTAAGAGGTTCTGTTTTTGACACAGAAACTTGGTTACTGTGATCTGGATGGTAGCAATGCTACTGTGTTGATTTACTTGGATCTGTCATCCTTCAGGCCCCTCAACCACAGCGCCCTTCTTGAGTGGAGTAGAGGAGCCAGCCTCTGGGTACTCCACTGCTACCTGGAAGACACATTCCCAAAGGTGCTGCTGGAGGACTTTAGCTCTGCAGCCTGGCAATTTATTTTATTTGTTTTATTCCCATTATTTATAGTCTCCCTTTCTCATTAAGACTCACACAATGTAAGTCAGTGCAATCAACAGAATAAGACATCTGATAAGTAAAGTAATTGCACTATAGAGATCCACAGGGCTTTATTTTGACAACACAGTTTTTAACAATTGAATGAAATTCCCAGCTGGGGTCATCAGGCAATTTAAAGTGATGCCCATCAGCATGCTGATGACCCCTAGCTCTGTTCCCCTCCCCAATAGAGTCAGATGGAATGACAGATGTGCTTCACAGGGGCTTGGAGGCAGTAACAGGCTGGATGACAGTGAATAAAATGAAACTCAGTCCAGGTTGCCTGCCAGGAGGGCTTCTGACTAAGATGATCGTGCATTGCCTATTCTGAATGGGGAAGGTCTCCCTGCAAAGGAGCAGGCCTGCATCTTTAGGGAAGGGCTGCTTTCAAATCTGACTATATCTTGAGAGTAGCTTCCCTGGCTCAAAACGCCTTTTGCCATGTTAGGTTTGTGTAGTAGCAGGGCCTTTTCTTGGAAAGAATGCTCTGGTTACAATTCTTCATACTCTAATCATGTTAAGACTTGATTACTATAATGGGCACTACATGGAGCTGCCCTTGAAGACCTTTCAGAAATCTCAGCTCGTCTGGCTCCAGAAAGCTAGGGCATGGGGGATTAACAGGGACACATCCCAACAGTCATATTGCCCCTCTATTGAAAGAACAAGATTGGCTGCAGCTTTATTCCTGGGCACATTTCAAATATCTAGCAATAACCTTTAAAGCTTGACATGATCTAGGCCCAGGGGAGCTGAAGGACTGTCTCTCCCTGGGAAAAACGAGGGGGCAAGAACTGCCCCGGAAAGAGCCCTGCCCCCTGATGGAGGGAGGCAGGGAAGGAGAAAGAAGG
>NW_015168047.1:870431-921857 GCF_001447785.1 Gekko japonicus
GCCTACCTTGTGCTCACCCACATTGTGTGGGAAAGGGGGCAGCCAGCTTGTGGCAGTGGCAGCTTCTACTCCCATGGTGAGGGCTGCCTGCCAACAGTGGCAATGCTTCCAGCTCACTTTGTGAGGGGTCACTTAGCCGACTAGAACTTCCCTTGGTGGCATGAATGGCCAACCCACCCCTGGTGTCCTGTCATATGTACCTGCCTATCTGTTGAGATCTTCTTCTCTAAATATCTGAGGTGAGGCATCTGGTAACTGGGACTTGTCACTGGTGGCACGATGCTTATGAAACTCTCTCCTTTTGAAGGTTTCCATAGCACCTTCTTCATGTGGTCTTAGGCACCAGATGAAGCTCTTATTGTTTTGTGCTGCTTCTGCCTGGTTTGGTGGGGTCTGATTGTCTTGTTTTCAGTCTTCCTTATATTTTTAGCATTATCTTCCTTCCCCTGGGCTTTCAAATTTCCTTGGACTCGTTTAGGCATATACTGCTATTTCTTCTTTTTTAAACACATATCCTTATTTTTTTACTGATTTATTTTCAAACCACTGTCACAACTGTGTATGTATTTTGTGACTGTGTTTTACTGCCTTTATTCTAAGTCCCTTTGATCAGAACAAATAGAAATACTGTAAATAATAACTAATTAATTTCTAGGCTACATTAAAAACAACCCTTATATTCCCAGCATGTCTTCCACTCCAATTGCTTTTACAAAACACCAGGTCTCTTCCTAACTAATCAACCAGATTGCTGTTACTGATTCTTAGCACCTATTATTCCTTGCAATTTCTTTGTTACTTGAAAAGATAGGAAAGGAAGGAATGGGCCAGAAGTCATCAATCACAAATGAATCACATTCAGGAGGAAAACAGTACAAGATATCAGAAGACAGAGAAATCCCCCAACCAATTTCTTCTTAAATTCACCGCCCCCTTGATCTTTTCTCTTGCACAAGAAATTAAAATTTGTCAAGGTTTGTTACAATGAAGATAAATTGCTCTGGTTCTTCCAGCCAAAACTGTGTTTGATGCTACATACATGGTTCTTTTAAGCTATCAGCTCTAAAACTGAAGACTGAAATGTATCCTACACTCAAGGGGAAAAGTAATATTGGCCCCGGTCACACGTGCCGGAAAACGCGGGGGGGGCACGGCTATTTGCGGCGGCGCAATTAGCCGTGTGACAATGTGATCAGACGCGGCGGCGGCAACCCACGGTTCCGGCCCTCAGCATGTGCGCAGCAACAAAGACGGCCAGAGAGAAAAGCTGCGCCGGCGCGATCACACCAAGGGAGTCCACTTGCCAGATGTTGTGGTGTGATCGCGCCCGGAAAATCCGCCATCCAATCGTGGCTCTATCGCAGCAAATTCGCCATGTGAACAGTGCCATTGATTAAAATGATACTCTGCTGTACTCACAACAGGTTCAAAAAGGTTGTTCATAAGGAAAAAGCATCCTCATGTTTCCCTTAGCAATGAACCTGCAATGAAATTGCAACTGATAATGAAGCTCAAGACAATACATCCACCTGGACTGAATGAAGACCTAGGTTTCCTGTCTCATTACCAATGCTGACTTCTCTATGCCTGCTACCCCTCTGTATATCACACCTAATCCAATCACACCTGCTATTGTCATTCACCTGCTGTTGTCATTTGGCATCTGAAATCACTCCACTTTCCAATATATAGGATGGATGGACTCCCATTCTAGCAGTATCTGAAGAAGTGAGCAGTGACTCACGAAAGCTCATACCCTGCCGCAAATTTTAAGGTGCTACTGGACTCTTGCTCTTTTCTACTGCTACAGACAAACTAACATGGCTCCCCATCATGATAATAGGAAGTATGTGTGAGTGGAGGTGGACATCTTTGGGTTTTTTTTAAATTATCCCACTTTTCTCCTTAATGGACACCCAAATTGGCTTATCACATCACACTCCCCTCCTCCACTTTATCTCTACAACAACACCCCTGTGAGATGAGTTAAACAGAGAGATTGTGATGGGACTAAGGTCACCTGGCAATTTCCAAGGCACAGTCAGAATTGGAACCCAGTTGTCCCATGTCCTGGTCTGACACTTTAACCACTATGCAACGGGGAGGGATAACTGTTGGAGAAGATCAGGCTACCTATCCTACTGGTAGCCTAGTGTAAAGTTCCGTACATATTAACTGATGGGCATAGCCTCACTTCAGCCACTAAAGATGAACCTTGGTAGTGTTGCCAACTCCAGGTTGGGAAACTCCTGAAGATTTGGGAGTGGAGCCTGAGGAGGATAGGGACCCCAGTGGGGTACAATGTCACAGAGTCCACCCTCTAAAGCATTCATTTTCTACAGAGGAAGTGATCTCTGTAGTCTGAAGATGAGCTGTAATTCTGGGGGACCCCCAAGTCCCACCTGGAGACTGGCATCCCTAATGCCTGCCCATTTCTATATAGCCCCAACTTGGGTTGAATTGTATATGAAATAATGAAGCTCCCTTCAACCATGTCATGTCATTGGTCCATCTAACTCAGTATGGTATATAGTGTGACTAGAGCAACTCTCTAGGTTGACAGGCAGAAAGAGGTCTTTCTCAGTACGTTACATAAGATCATTTTAAGAGGAAAGTAAACCTAAGGACTTCTGCACACAAACCATACTATTTATTGGTCGTGCAAAGGTCACCAACCTTTGTTTTAATGAGAGCTACTTCTGAATTATGAAAAAATGTTCCCAAGCTGCTTCCTTCTATCAACCTGCTACCAAGTTTTGGTCTGTCCTAGAAACAGAATACAAACTGGGAACAGCACTAGAAATGAAGCTATCATCTAAGCAGCACAGAGGAAAAAATCCTACAAAATAAAAGTTTTTTTGTAAAGCCCAGAGCAGATTTTTTTTCCTGGGTCTTCTAGGGAATCCACAAACTACTCTGCAGCAGCTGGAAAGCTACTAGTAGCTCACAAACTACCTGTTGGAGTCTGCTGCTCTAGAGTTTGACAGAATGTTGTTGGGCTGAGTAAGAATGTTGGAAGATAGTGCTTATATATTCGGATGTTACATGCACATTTTTATATTGTAACCTCCCTGAGCTTGATGATGTCCGACAAATGGATACATAAATGAAATGGTGAGTGATGCAGAACAGACAGATTATGCTAAAGAGTTCAGGCACTTGACTGAATGTAAAACTACATGAGACTGGCAGAATAGGGTTTAGCAAACATGTTTTCTAGAAGGCACCACAATAGTGGCAGTATGGAAACGTTGCCTTTTTTCCATGCAGTGCTGGAACACACAAGAGCATCTAGAAATGGCAGGTCCATCGTGCAGAATGAGAGGTGCAGCAGACTACAAATGAAAACAACATTTTAGTCCCACCAAGCTTTTTATTTGGGAATGTGTGCCCATTAGTTAAGGAGGTTTTTTAAACATGAGGAGATAATCCATTAAAATATTATCCAACACAACTCTCAGCATGCTTCTGCCATGCTTACCTGGTAATTACTTCTCTCTCTCTCTCTCTCTCTCTCTCTAGGCAAAATATCATTGTTCTTTTTGATGTGTTGAATGCACCATAGCCCTTTAATGGTGACTGCTCCCCAAGTTTCATAATAGTAATAAGTAGCATTTATAGAGAACCATTTTCCAATGTGATTTGTAATATTATCTGAGGTTTTTTTAAAGTGTATAATGTCAGTATGATTATCCCCTATAAAAGATGGGAAAGCTAAGGATGAGACATGGCAATCTGCCAAAGACCTCCTACTAAGTACATGGCAGTAGTGTGATTCAAAGCAGATGTTCACAGCTCAGACTTTTAACCACCACACTACTTGCTCCACATTTTGCTCACTTCTGATAGTGTCGAATGGAGTTCTCTCATACGTGTGGTCATTTTTCCAAGGTATAAATACTGTGTTAGATCCAGACTAGATTTTCCAATGACTTGGTGCTTGGGGGGGCAACAGTGGGAGGGCTCCTAGTGTCCTGGCCCCACTGGTGGACCTCCTGATGCCACCTGGGATTTTTGGCCACTGTGTGACACGGAGTGTTGGACTGGATGGGTCATTGGCCTGATCCAACATTGGCTTCTCTTATGTTCTTATGTTCAGAATGGAACTTTCCTGCCTCCCCCTCCGCACTGAATCCCACTGATCTCCATGAAATGCTGCCCCTGAGGGATGGCAGGGATCCTGAGGAGAGACATGAGGGGGGTCTGCAGCAGGACAAGGGAATCAGTGGAAACTGTCAACTTAGCCACCTTGTTAGATGATCTGTGCTAGGGGAAAGGAAATGTGTCCCTGTTTGTCCTCCCAGATGTGTTTGTGGCCTTCAGTACTATCGATGATGGTACCATTCTGGATTGCCTAGGAAACACCAGCCTGGAAGTGCTGTGGGTGGGGAATAAAGCTGGTCTGGGAATAGGTGTTTTACTTGCTCTGGATGGAATTACATTCCCTCTGAAGGATCAGATTCACAGGTTGGAGGTACTTCCAGACTCCACATTGTCCTTGGACAAACATATGTCAGTAGTTGTTTGGAACATCTTTTTTCCGGCTAAGCATAGTTTGTCAGTTGCTGCTACTCCTGGAGAAAGCTGATCTAGCTGCATGGCCTGGTAACACCCACATTATATGGTAATATGCTCTATGTGGGGTGGTTCCTGAAGTCAGTTTGCCCCTGTGCTTTTAAAAAATATAACGGTATAATGACATTACTTGTGGTTATGAACTACCTGGGGGGCCTTCAAGTAAAGGCAGTGTAGAAATGCACTGATATAAATATATAAAACTGTGAGGCAAAGCATCAATCTTGGCTTCTCTCAAGGGGTTAATCTGCAAGTAAGGGGCCTGGCCTCCTCTTGCAGGCACCGTTAATTAAGGGCTTTGGCCTGCCTGGCACCATATCAACTCAGGGTCAGAGAAAAGAGCTTCTCATGAGAACATGGGAGGGGGAGATCAGGAGCAATGATGTGAAATCTTGGAGAATTCTCCTGAAGGTGGGACTGGATGTTACCCATCACCAGACTTGAGGGGTCAAAAACTATAACTGTAATACTCCCCAGAGGGCAGGGGTTCCTCTCTGAGATTTCATGGGTGAAAGGCCTGAATCAATGCTTCGCAAATTGCTGAAATTGTAGTTTATGCTAATTTGAGGCCTGATCTTTGATGTAAATTTTGCACCGCCTGACCAACCTCTGGAAGTGTTAGGTAGTATGAATTAGCTTTGCTGTTTTGTGTTCTGTGTGCCTTATTTACTTGCCTGTTCTTTGAATAAATTATATAAATATATATAAATTTTAAAATAACATCCGTCTGGTTACTTGTGTGCTCATACCTTGGGGACTTACAAGGTCAACCTGTGCAGTTCCTTGACAAAAATATTCATATCCACAAGGAAATCTCTTATTTCATGCTAATGAACATGAGGTCAGATGGCAAAAAGAGATATAATAGAAAAGCAGGTGTGTTGAATAACAGGAGACTATAGCTTATGGATTTTGACCAGGGGAAAAAGTGGACAGTGGAGGATGTACTGCTATGGGATGCAGAAGTGGTATTGGCTGGCCTTCTATAAGCTAAGGTATGTTCTCAGGATTAGTATAGACCTTCCTGGACCTTATCACATCAGACACTGGTGAGGGATCATGGCACTGCCTTTTACTGAATCAGGCCACATGGCCCATTTAGCATGTGCTCTGCCACTGATTTATGAGTCTTCCCTTTAAATGGTCCTCCTTCTAATAAAGTTCCTCTGCACAACAAACTAGTGTATCAGAAATCCAAGTCCTAGTAACCTTGTCTTCTATGGACCGGTTGGCTTTCTTTTACTCTCTTATGTGGGCTGAATCAAAATATCCTGTGTTTTGAAATTTTATTTTGACTTACAACAACGAAAGAAAACGCTTCCTTTTGACTAGCCCTATCAAGAAATTCCATTTGTTCCCAGTTATGTGATATCCTGCAAGTTCAGTGACATTACTTCCTTTTGGGTCATTACTCAATTACATGGCATCAAGATGACTGTGCTGATGCATGTCATTTAATGCCGCATTTACAGCTTTGTGCTTGCTACGCAACATATGTGTGTCTAGAATCTCGATGATCTTATTCACTGTTATCAGAGGTTGAAATACAAAAAGACAGAAATACAGAAAAAAGAAATACAAAGAGGGAGGCCGTGAAGTGTTTAGAAACTTACTTTTTTCTTTTGCTAATGCAGTCTGATTGCAATTTTGAAAACATCCTAGGCTCTTTACACTTAAATTGAGAACAGCCTCTAATTCCTGAACACTCCTAGTTGTATTTAGTCTAACTGTGACAATATGAAGAAAACAAGCTTTCAGGCAAACAGATTATGGGTCCGTTACAGATGCAAAGCTCATGCGCAGAATTTCCTCCACAAGAGTAATAGGGTTGCCAAGTAGTACTCACCTCTGGAGCGGGGGACTCCCGGGTGGATTCCGGAGCGTGGCCCTGCCCCCAGCGTGCCCGGTATCATAACGTCACTTCCTAGTGACGTGCACGCCGGGGGTGGGGTTCCCCCCGGGGCCCAATTCCGCGGCGGTGGAAATCGGGCCTCCAAAGCTGGGGTTTACCCGCCCCCCGCCCCCACTTGGCAGCCCAAAAGAGTAATGAAGCCAAGCTTTTCCTCTTCTCCCAGACTATAAATAGCAGCAGGGTGGCAGCCCAAAGCTGGCAGATTGGAAGGACACCTCTGTGGGGGGTAGCTGTTGATGTCAGGCTGTTGGCATTGATGCAGTGACATCATTTCTGCTGCGATCTGTAAGTGACGTCCTTGTACAGGGAGTGGTGCTCTAGCATTTGCTCAACACTCTGGCAATGGCATCACTTCCAGGCTACACTGGAAGTGACATTGGCGGCTCTGTCAGCACCATGACACCCCTCCCTTTTCCCCATAATCTTCTCCCGTCCCCCATCTGAGCAGAGGTGGAGAGAGCCGAGGGGGGAAGGAAGGTCTTCTCCTGCCAAAGCAGGTCATCAGGGGACAGGTCTGTGTGTGCCTCCCATCATACTAGAGAGCACGGGCAACTTGTACCCAGATGTAAGATAAATAAAGATGAAAGATGAAGATGAAATGATAAACTGCCTGCATCCTAGCGTTATTAAGAGGAACTATTCCTCTTTACCCAATTTCTTCCTGAAGTCCAACAATTCAGTTCTTTCCTCTTTTAAGGAACTGGGAGTTGGTTTTGAATCAATTCAATTATGATTAAAAGAGAAATCTGAAGGGGGGGCAGGAAGGGAGCTGCTACAAAACCCCAGAATTTAATTCTGCGGATGTACAGAGGTAGGCAATGTCTTCCCAAACCTTCCTCCTGCTAGAGCACCACCCTGTAGAGTGTAACTCAGAAAAAAAACCCTCTGCTGAAGAGTGCATCGACATATAACAGAAAACTATCAAGAGAAATGATTTTTTTAAAACAGGAAAAAGAAAATAAGAGGGATCAGTGGCTATATCTTTTTGAAAAGAGTGAATTTTGAAGGGGAGGGAAGGAATTCCACTCCCCATAATGCTAGTCAGGGGTCATTTCGTAGAAAAAGAGGTGCAGGAGCTCATTAGCATAACTCATTAGCATACCTTATTTGCATATGTCACACCCCCTGACATCACCAGAAGTGTGTCAGATGGCAACACCCACCGCTCAGTCTCCCCTGGACTGTTTTGGATTGCTAGCTATTGGGGGGGGGGGCATGCAGATCTGTCCTCGCAGAGGAGGGAGAGCTTGTACCTGAATAAAGCTTGGTCTTAAAGGTGCCACTGGACTGTTTTGGACCGTGGGGCCGGAGGGGGCCTCTGCAGCTTACCTTGCTGCTTCTTGCTCTGACTGAGGGCTGCTGGGAGCAGAGGGTGGGGCTTGTTGCATGTGCCCGCCCCCTGGGCTCTTTACTGCCAGAGCTCCGCTCCTGTGCGCTCCTGCAGGAAATGACCCCTGATGTTAGTGCATCTATAGGAGAGAGCAGGTGTGAAAAAACAAGATCTGTATGGAGCTCATGGGTTTCTGTCCTACATATTTACTGCTTCTCTTAATGTAATGGTTACAATGCACAACTGTAGGACAGATATTTTATTGATTTCCTAAAATTATTTACATAATTATTAAAATGTTTCTCTGCGTTCAGTTTTAAGATTGCCAACCTCCAGGTGACGCCTGGAGTTCCTATGGAATTACAACTGATCTCCAGATGACAGAGGTCCAGCGTTGCCAGGCCTCACCTTTGCTGCAGTGGGGGGCTCCTGGCTCCTCACCAGGACTCTTCTGCCATGCGTGTGATGCACAGGTGGTGCGATGACATCACTAGTAGTGATGTCATCACACTAGGGCCATCGTGTGGCAACACTATAGTGTTTGGGGCAAAAACTCTAGAGGTGTCCTGAATGCTAGAGTGTTGCCACACAACAGCCCCAGTGTGATGCTATCACTACTGGTGATGTCATTGCATCAGCAACATCCCCATGGGACGCTGCTGTTCAGGGGTGGAGCTTCTCCCGCCAGCCAGCTGGCCAGCAGCAGATTGGGGGCCCCAAAATCGGGTGATCCCCTGGCCCCACCGGGGGGATGGCAACCCTACAGAGGTCTGTTCCACTAAAGGAAATGGCAGTTTTGGAGGGCAGACTCTACTATGGCATCACGTCTCCGTTGAGCTCCCTCCCCAAGCACTGCCCCCAAATCTCCAGCCAAAGTTGGGAACACTACTGAGTCTCACTGTCTATAAGGAAAGTATACATGTTCATTGATCAAAGACTAAAGCAAAGCAATGTTCACTAAATTAAAAAAATGCCTTTGTTTCCCACTGAATATGTAGAGGAAAACTTTAATTCATGTTTCCCTAATGATATCCGTTATTTAAGACAGTCATTAAATGTCCATAATATTACCATAATGAAGTAAAACTGTAGAGAGCTCTTCAGCTAAGTTACCATCAGGCTATTAAACAAGACGCCTTTTCTGTAATGGGATTATGGAGCTAATATACAATTAGATGGGGAACATAAATTGCAGTTGTAGCAAACACATGTAACATGATCTCAACAAATGCAAAGGATTTTAACGCACACAATACCAGAGGCAACAAGACTGCTGGAGCTAATGTGAAGAATTCCTGCGAAGGGTTTCATTCAGGAAGCTAACAGGAATACATCCAATACAGACTCCGGTTAGAATCCACTAATTGTGCCACCATTGTTCAGGAAAAGTTTTAAAAGGTCTTTCTATTTATAGGAGGATGTGAATGAAGCTATTAATTTGAACACTAATACACCGAATAAACTTATTTTCATGTATTTTACATACACGTAATTCCTCTGATTACTCATTCTATGCAGAAAGGCTCCTAGTGTTCCAAGTTTATTTTATTCATTTAAAATAACTATTAACCACCTTTTCCCCAAGGTGACTTACAATATTAATAAAATACATAGATTACATAATACCAAACTTCAAAAATCACAATATAGGGCTGCTTTAATCAAATGCAGAATCAAAGCCAGAAAGGGCCTCTCTCTGTGATCTTAAACTCCCAGGCAGGAATGTATGGGAGAAGATGGTCCTTCAAATACTCTGGTCGCAAGCTAGAGTTCCCAGGCTAGAGTTGTTAACCCCTTAGTGCAGGCCTTCCATGGCTATTAAGGATCTATCTGTTTTGTTTTATTCATTTTAACTGGTGTGCAGTAATTCCAATTACTTCGTATTTTTATGTATTTTCATTTGAGTATGTGCATAACCAGTCCCCTTTCCATCTTGGAAAGGGAGCTGGTGGTTGCCTGATCTTCTCTGCCATAAAAGGAGCACACCAAAATTCTGGGGATGACTTTTGGAAGTCTCTTAGGCTCATCGAATCAGAAGACATGTACAGAGTGGGTCTTAAGCCAGTGCTCCACCCCTTAGCAGGCAACATTCAATGCTGGAAGCTTCCTTCCCACACACCCTTTATTGTGGGACTAGCCAGTTGCCTCAGGGCTAAGCAGGAGTTTTTCAGGCTCTTCTAGACTGGCTCTTGGAAGGATCTTTTCCCACCTGCTTCACAGTGCTGCTCTTGAAGATGGTAAAATTACCACACAGACCTGGTTTGAGGATTGGTTAGACCTTGGTGTGCACTGGAATAGTAGGGGCTGTTTGCTTAAGTAAAAAAAATTGGCAAGCATCTTGAGGCATCTCATGAGACGGGAAAGGGGACTACCCTTCCTCAGGTGTGGACTCCACCAGCTGTCAGCTCAACATGGGGGGAGGGTGATGCACTGTGCCTCTCATCAGACCATTAAGCAGGGGGTAGGAAAAGCTGGAGTAGCAGGAATTCCACCAGTGTTCCCTCTAAGCTAAGTTAGTGTGAGCTAGCTTGCAGTTTTTTTAGCCTCTGGCACACACATTTTTGTCTTAGTTCAGGAAGGATGGCTCCAGAGCAAACTAATTTATGCAGCAGCCAAATCTCACAAAGTATGCTCACAACTTTAATGCCAGTAGCTCACAAAGTAGAATTTTTGCTCACAAGACTCCACAGCTTAAAGGGAACATGGAATGCTACCCTGGGCTTGGAGAGCCAGGGTGTAACAGCATTTTGGCAGCCCATGTACTACTTAGGAAAACCAGCACTAAGGGGTAGAGGGAGCTGAGAAGAAGTGTATATATCGGCTGTTAGTTAATGAAACCCAGTTTCATCCAATCCATTTCAGAAATGGCTGGGCAATGGATTCAGTGGCTGTTTTTGAGAGTGCTCCATTCTATGCACCACTATTATAAGCTTTCATTATTTTTTAAGATCCATAGTCTAACACCCCATTTTCAGGCTTGCATAAGACAACTGCAAGGAAGATGGGCAAATGCAGAAAGGGCAGAGTGGGTATTTGGGTGTTCCAAGAAAGACAGGTAGCTGTATATAGAGAGGGCAGAGACAGCATTAATTCATTAACCTGACTGCAGGTTGGAGTTTTTAAGTATCCACAAATGGGGCCATGTTAAGAATTAGATATATAGATAACTTGTCCAGAAAGCAAAATGAGAATCAACCAACTACCACCCACCCAATTCCAAGAATTCCAAGAATTATGGGCTCCCAGAACTGCCCAGGTTGAAAATCAGATCAGAAATAATCTGGGCAGTTTATCCTTCAGACTTCAAAAAGCTATACAAGATATAGTTCGCTCAGAGTTCAAGAGCTGCATAAATGAAAATAAAAAACCCTCTATGCTTTCTTTCATATTTTTATCCCATACTTCTTCCAAGGAGATTAAGGCAGCATATATGGTTCTCCTCTACCCTACATTATTCCTGCAACAACCCTATGAGGCATGTTGCACTGAATTTCTGTCAAACCCAGATCACTCATATCTGAAGTTTAATCATAATATGAAGAATGAAAACATGAAACTTTCCTCAAAAATCAATTTGTCATACAAACGTGAACTTAAACAATTCTGACTGAGTAAAGGAAAAGAAAACATCATCTGAGATTCCATAATGGTCACATAAGAACAAAAGTAATTCCAATATCTGTACTGGCTTTTTTAATGAGAAGCCTCAGTTCCTACCCAGAGTAAAAGGTAAGAAACTTTGCAGTCGGATCAGATAGAATATGGGTGCCCATTAGTTCACCAGGAGCGTAGCTTTCATTCCCATAGGATCAACTGATCCTACAACAGGGCCTATCTAACAGTCTTCCAAACTGCATGATTGGAGATCTCCACAAATAACTTTTTAGTAAGAATGTGATATTATCTATAGCGCAAAGCCACTGGTTGCCTTTTAACACTCTCTCTGTGTCTCTGTGTCCCTGTTTGTCTACACACATTCTCAAAAACACAGGCTTCTTCCTATGAGTTTACATCAGATAGCTAACGATCTTAGAAGCCATGATCAGAAGTGATAGTAGAAACTACTGGAAGGGAAATTACAGTGTGTACTAGAGTACCACATTGAAGTAATTACAGAAATGTCAGAGAAAAACTTTATATTCTTGAGGAACCGATATTGTGCACAAACTGAGTGGTATCAACTTCATATTCACCAGATGCTTAACTGCTACCATTTTGGAGAAACTGATGTAAAAGGTCTCTAAATAGTTAGCTTGAGCAAAGCTATTAATAAGGTATTTAAATCTACATTCAATATCCAGCATGCAGCCAAAATCCAATTTCCTGCATCCAGAGGTAACATTTTTATTCCATAGCAAGAATAATCCAAGGGAAGGAGGTACCATTTTTCCACAACAAACATCTGTGCTCAGTACATGAAACCAGCAATACAGAATACACAGTGGTCTCATACATACACTGGTGTACTCTGGTTTGGATATTAAATATAAGCCAGAGAAAAATTCTGCCATTCTGTCTTCCACCACAACCCAATTTATCTGCCTCAGTAGAAATCCAGTGGTTACAAGAGACAGCTGAACGAGAAAATTTTTGTAGTTCCTCCATCTTTATGTATCCCCGCACTTACACACGCATTCTGGGCAAAGTACACCCCAGAATACCCAAAAGTACTGTGGTTTTCCCTCAGATTGTATAAATCTTTAACCCTTTAGCAAAAGTGAATGACACAAATAATAGGAATTATCATTCCTGGAATGCATTGGAGGGAGGAACGTGGAGGCAGCCTGCATGGAGGACAGGAACTGCTGAACCAGGACAGCCAGTGCTCTGGACTCGCCATCCCTGACAAAGACACTGTGCATACATGGGCAGAGAAGAGTCAGAATTATGAAACAGCCTCAAATGAAGGCCATCTTAACATGTCCTAAAACAACCACTATTGCAACCAGATTCATTTATGTATTTAGATACCCCACTCTTCTCCCACCCAGGCTAGCCCAATCCCATTGGATCTCAGAAGCTAAGCAGGGTCAGATCTGCTTAGTATTTGGACGGGAGCAATGTTCCCTCTAAGCTGTGGAGTCTTGTGAGCAAAAATTCTACTTTGTGAGCTACTGGCATTAAAGTTGTGAGCAAGCAATTTGGCTACTGCATAAATCAGTTTGCTCTGAAGCCATCCTTCCTGAGTTAAGACAAAAATGTGTGAGCTGGAGGCTAAAAAACTGTGAGCTCGCTCACACTAACTCAGCTTAGAGGGAACAATGGACGGGATACCAAGAAGGAAGTCCAGGATTGCTACACAGAGGCAGGCAATGGCAACCCACTTCTGAATGCCTTTTGCCTGGAAAATCCTACAGGGTCCCCATAAGTGGGCTGTGACTTGACAGCACTTTTCGCCAACACCACCGCCAACACCATTCGTCTCCCCCAACAGGGACACAAGGCATCTGTTTCCCCCTCCTTGAATGTATCCTCACAGCAATACCCTGTGAGATAGGTTAGAGTTAAGAGAGAGCAACTGACCCAGAGTCACCCAGCAGAGCTGGGTTTCCCAGATCCTAATCTGGCACTCTAACAACTGCATCACACTTCCTCTTTAGATGCTTAAACAGATCCTTTGATTCTTCTGATCTTTTTTCCTTAATGGGAAATTTGGGTACCTCTACCATAAACAGATGCATTCATGGCAAGCTGCAATCAAACAGGCAAAAAAATTAGCAAAGGAAGATTTGTCTAAGTTTACCTTTGCTTTGCGGAAATGGTAGACCAGTAGCATGCTTATGAAGTCCAACAGCATACAGAGAGTTTGGAATGAGATGATAGCAAGTCGTAAGTACTTGTCTTCTTGTGCGTAACAGGGAGTATCATCTGTACAGTACGAACATCCTTCCCTGCAGGGCAAGCAAGTGTAGACCTCCTCAGTCATCTTGCCTCCAGAAAAATGGCTGGCTGCATCGTTCCCTAAAAGTAACATGGAAGTTAAAAAAAAAATGATTGTTAGCCGTAAAAAATAAATAAGTAAAAGACCACTTTATTCCCCTTCCTGGTGACCTGCAGTTTCCCTTTCCATGTGACTTTGAGAAAGAACTGTAATTAATCCACTACCCTTTACTCCTGATGGACAGCGAGACATTTAACTAATGTCCAATTTTGAAACTTTGCTTCAGAAGATTTGCTTATTGTCCCACGGTTTTGTCATGATGATATGCAGAGGGGGAAAACAATGTTTGGTCTTTGTTTGGTCTCTCCAAACAAAGAATGCTGGTTCACACACCCACATATATAGTGAGTGTTTGATTTCACAGCACTACTAGATTCCTTTTCAAAAAAAGTAATCAAGAGTGAATGTGTGTAGAGGGGGAAAGTGAGACTGAGTTGACAGGCCGCATCTCTGACCTACAGGCAATCAGTAGACTTCATTGTGTTGTTCAAACAACACATTCCAGGTGTGAGTAAGGGCATTGGGGGAGGATAGCAAGATCATGGTGGAAGGCCCTGGTCCTCGCGCTATGGGCATTCATGGCCCCTGATCATGCAAACATGAATACAATTTGTATGAGGGTAAGATCTATGGGCAAAATCTGTCACTTTGATCTTGCTCCTCCACATTTGCATTTACTCAGCATTTGAAGACTAGAAGATGAATATGGCAGCCATCAAAGCTGGCACAACCAAATAACAGTGTATTTGCACTAATGTGAGATTGTATGGAAGTTCTGTCTGTAGTATTAGATCTCTGACGGCCCATTTAGAAACAAAAGTCAACATGATGTTGTAATCATCCAGTGATGAATGTGTGAACTACTACTCTCTCTGCTGAGAGCAAAGAATGAGAAGGCCAACATTTAGGCCAGTTCAGACATTTGTCCTAACAGTGAGCCCCTACATTAGTTCTAAATCCTAATAGATGGAGAGTGCAATCAAGTTGAAGCTGACTTATGGCAACCTCATATGGTTTTCAAGGCAAGAGATGAACAGAGGTTGCTTGCCATTGCCCACTTCTGTGTGGCAACCTTAACTTCCTTGGAGGCCTCCCATTCAAATACTAACCAGGACTGACCCTGCTTAGCTTTTGAGCTCTGACAAGATCTTGCTAGCATAGGCTATCTTGGTCAGGGCTTAAATTCTAGCACCTAATATGTGAGGCTCCCAAGCTTGAAGAGCTTAATGGACTCAGTTTATTCAATGCAAGGATCACTTTACCTCTTTATCACTTTCATGTTTCATAACACAGCCACCAATATTGCACCTCCCCTTGTTATTGAATTTTCTGCAAAAGCAGTAGCTAGGGCAAAAAGACAGAGTGTATATGGAATAAATGTGAGGCTTTAAGAGTGGCTGTAGTGTAATCAGGGCTATTTTGGGGCAGGAACGCACAGGAACGGAGTTCAGGCTGGCTTCCAAGTTGGCCACGCCTAGCAGGAACTCATTAGCATAGTAGGCCACACCCAACAGCAGGAACTCATTAAGATTGGCTACATTAGGGGGTGTGGCCTAACATGCAAAGGAGTTCCTGCTACAAAAGAGCCCTGGGTTTTGACAACAAACAAGGTAAGCAGAATAAGAAGCAAAAGGTGGGTGTGGCTGGATGAGCACACTTCTGGTAACATGGGGGGGTGGCCTAATATGCCAATGAGCTGTGCTGTCATGGGTGTGGCCTAATATGCTAATGAGCTTCTGCTGTTGGGTGTGGCCTATTATGTTAATGAGTTCCTGCTGGGCTTTATCTACAAAAAGAGCCCTGAGTAATGAAATACCAAAATAACCATTGTAATAATTTTGCGTAGGGATCTCAATTATAGCTTTTTAGTGCCTTGTTTGCAGCATATGGTTCTTGGGTAATTTCTTAGCAGTGTTTTAAAAACTACTTTTGGATACCAATTTTTTTTTTTACTACTATTAGTTACCTAAAACACCTTTGGAGTTGGAGCTTGCACAAGTGAATTCTTTACCATGATTCAGGAATGCGTACTTGGGGTCACCTAACACATGGCACTTTCCCTAGAGGGTGCCAACGACTGCCTTCCACCAAGTTGGACCCAATGGCTCTCTTCTGATAAGACTTTCTCCAAAAAAATTAATTCTTTTTCCCATTGGAAACAGTCCCTCTCCATTAAAAAAAAAAAAGATTTAGTGGAAGTGAGTCATCGGCTACAATACAATGTGCTGATTAACATCTCAAGATATGTACATATTTCTAGTTTATTTGGAGCACCTTCATGCCAAATAAAACTGTTAGCCTATCCAGCCCAGTTAGCCTATCCAGCCTAGTGCTGTTGACTGTGAATGGCAATGACTCTTCAGATCTCTAAGGGGTGCTTCTCAGCCCTGTCAGTTTCAGTTGCTTTTTAATGCATGTGCTCTACTGCTGAGCTATGGAGGAGTACCCCAAGGATGGATTGGAGCCCAAACTGGCCCTGGAAAAGGGCCTCACCCTCAATGGAGTGATGGAGAAAGAGCCAGAAGGAAGAAAAGAGGCACTGTTGCACTTTTTGACAGAGAAACTGGGCACACTGGTGTTCTCCTTGCCTGCCCAACCAACCCCATTCTGTCATAGGTCAGATGGGTGGCACCATGCCTTCCCCACATTACTCACCTGAGCCAGCCAGTGCCACACCTTCCCTGTGTGACTGAACTCCTGAGCTGGCCAGGCCCAGGTGGTGAGGGCTGAGAAGAGGTGAACCACCAGGAAAGCCCCAATGGCCACAAAGGCCAATCCACCCCTGAACTCTCCATTTAATATGAAGGATATTATCTGGGTCTGGATGCTACTCCCAGACTCCCAGACTTATTTAATTTATATCTCACCCTCCCCGCTGAAACAGGCTCAGGGCGCCGAAGCAGACTCAGGGATGCCAACTTGGGGAACCCATGGTGCCACGAAAGGGAAGCCCACCAGGACAGCAGCAGCAAGAGGAATTACTGCTACAGCAGCACAGTATGGGCTCCTTAAGGCCCCAGCTCAACCACACCCACCAGCTGCCAGGACAACAGCAGCAAGGAAGAAGAATGCTGCAACAGGAGTAATGCCTATCAGCCTTTTAAGGCCCCACTTCAGTCACTGCCCACAGCTCCTGGCAGTTTAGCTAGGGCAAAGGGAGGGGGAAAGAGGCTGCAGGGGCAGGCCAGGATTCCCCTGAGGTCTCATGAGATTGTTAGTTCTTGCACGTCTTCAGGGGAACTGACTGAGCATGTGCAGCCTGCTGGAATAACTCCATAAGGCTTGGCTTAGAACCAGGCTAGTGAGGAGGTGGCTGGGTCTTCTCCGGGCTGTGCAAGAGAGACCCAGTGGGGAGGAGGAAGGACCAGGTGCTACAGACCCCCTTCCCTCTCCAGTTTAGAGGCTCTGCAAGCCCAAGCAGGGCAGAAAAGGGCTTGAAGGAGATGGAAACTGCTCAGGGCAGGGGCACAGAGGCCTCTGAGCCCCACAGTCTGCATGTAGGAAATTTCTATGTGTGAAGGTTTCAGTCTAACGAGGAGGAGGAGATTGGATTTATACTCTACCTTTCATTACCCCAAGGAGTCTCAGAGTGCTTTACAATCTCTTTTCCTTTCTCCTTCCCACAACAGACACCCTGTGAGGTAGATGGGCTGAGAGAGCTCTTCTGAGCACTGCTCATGAGAGAACAGCTCTGAAATAACTTGTAACTGACCCAATGTCACACCAGCAGCTGCATGTGGAGGAGTGGAGACTCAAACCCAGTTCTCCCAGATTAGAGTCTGCACTCCTTACCACTACCACTGGCAATTATTGGGTCTGAGCTCGTGAAATTAAGGTAAAAAAATATTCTGCTATTGGACAGGGACACTTGGAGAAATCAGTATATTGTATCCTAACTTACAAAATGGAAGTTCACCCTTAGAACAGAACAGGAAAGAACTCTAAGTACAGAGAATGGTTTGAAGATTTTCTGTTATTTTTAGGTAGGATTCTATAATTTGAGATCAAATAATCCTATGAAATAGGATTAAACACCAAAGAAATTAATGTTCAACGTGACAGGCAAAGAACAATATTTTTAGCTCAGGATTCCTGTACTAGAAAGAGGAAAATATGAACAATTAACCTCTGAATAGATAACGTATCAACATCAAAGCCGCAGGGAAGAACCAACCATTCCTATTATTCACACTTGCTGACCAAGACCCCGTTAGTCCTTTGACACTCGTAGAACAGATGCTGAATCAGATGCTTTTATTGTTGTTTAATTCCACAATGGCTCCAACCTACTTGGTTCATTTGCTTTGAATGCATTCAGGCCTCCCTAATGAACATTTGTGCAGCATTGTGCTATAGGATTATGTCACTCCCTGTACAAAATAAAACATGTGCTTAAATAACAAGGAATTGACTTCCTTAGAGTATGTTGGAATAAAATCTGGCATGAATTACATATTCTCCATCTAGATCTGTGTTTTTTTTTAACATAGGATAATCCTTGTGGCTGAGGACACACCTATATACCAGCACAATTTGTATATGTGTTCCTAGACTGGGGTACATCTGTTCACATATTACTAGGGTTGCCAAATGCTTTTTGGCCGGGAGCGGGGGGCTCCCGGCCGGCGTCTTAGACGTGCGCGTCACCCGGAAGTGATGTCGCACGCTGGGGGCGGGGCCATGCCATTTGAGGGGAAAACAAAGAGTTTTCCCCTCAAATGGCGTGGCCCTGCCCCCAGCGTGCGATGTCACTTCCGGGTGACGCGCACACGGGGGTGGGGTTTCCCCGGGCCCCGATTCCGCGGGAGTGGAAATCGGGGCTCGAAAGCAGGGGAATTCCGCCCCCTGGGGGCATTTGGCAGCCCTACATATTACAGAATATGCAGGGTGAGTATAGTGCCCCATGATTAACACATATGAATGCATCCGCAACACCCAATTAGGGTTAGAACTGTGGTATACATAGAGAAGAAGCTTCAGCCCTCTTACCTGTGCCATTTTCCCAGCCTGAAACAGTCTGAGGGGCAGTATTTGGGGAAAGCCATGTGCTCCCTGGGATACTTGTGGGTTTCCCCAACAGGCTCAATCATGTTCCCCTGGAACAGTTTCAGGCTGGAAAAATGGTACAGGAAGATGTCTGAAGTCCCTTCCCTGTGTGCACCACGATTCTGATCCTAATCAGCACTGCACACCCAGGAATTTACCAGGGCTGCCAACCTCCAGGTGGAGTCTGGGATTACAACTGGTCTCCGGACTACAAAAATCAGTTCCCTGCTGAGATAACGGCTGCTTTGGAGGGTAGACTCTATGGTACCAAACCTGCTGGGGTCCTTCTCCTGTGCAAATCCCACCTTCACCAAGCTCTACGTTCTAAACCTCCAGGAATTTTCTAACCCAGAGATGGCAGCCCTAGAATTAGCACAGTCACACATGTGATTGTGTTCTGTCTGACTCAGGTAGGGCTACCAACTCTGAGATAGGAAATTCCTAGAGATTTGGGAGTAGAGTCTGGGGAGGGTGGGGTTTGGGGAGGGGAGGGACCTAGGGTTTCCAGCCTCCAGGTGGTGGCTGTAGATCTCCCACTATTACAACTGATCTCCAGGTGTCAGAGATCAGTTCACCTGGAGAAAAGGACCACTTTGGAAGGTGGACTGTACGGCATTATATCCTACTGAAGTCCTTCCCCTCCCCTAACCCCAACCTCCTCAGGCACCATCCTCAAACTCTCAAAGTATTTCCCAACCTGGAGCTGCCAATCCTAGAGGGACCTCAGCTGTGTATAATACCATAGAGTCCAGCCTCCAAAGCAGCCATTTTCTCTAGGGAAGTCTGGAGACTAGTTGTGATTCCAAGAGATCTCCTGCCCCCCTGGGGGGGGGAGCTAGACTCAGGGTGGGGACCCAGACCCAATCTGTATGCTCCTTGTGAAGAGGTTATTCCAATTAGCAGGTCACCGGCCTCATTCCTAAATGTGGCTTCCCAGATATTGGCCCTTGGTCCTAACAATTTAGGCTTACCAAGGTCTGGCAGGGGATTCGTATTTCTTGCCAGGAGCCTTGCCGCGGGGACGGCTGCACGCGCTGCACCCGCCGTCGCCAGGATGTGACACTCTCCATCGCTACCATAGAGAAACCGCTCCAAACAGCCCCGTTGCCAGAGCGACGCGGAGCATCATATCCTGGCGACGGCGGGTGTAGCGCATGCAGCCGTCCCCGCGGCAAGGCTCCTGGCAAGAAATACAAATCCCCTGCCGAACCTTGGTAAGCCTATAACAATTTCCATTCCATTCATGACTTGTCATCCATATATGAAATGACCGATTCTGCTGCATGTGGTGTAGTGGTTGGAGTGTTGGACTAGGATCTAGCAGACCAGAGTGCAAATCCCCACTCTGGCATGGAAGCTTGCTGGGGTGACCTTGGACCAACCACACCATCTCTGCCTAAACTACCTCACAGGGTTGTGGTAAGGATAAAATGTAGAGAGAACAACGTAAGCTGCTTGGGGCCCTCGGTGGGAAGCAAGGCAGGGTACAAATGAAATAAACACAATAAACAATTTTCCTGGCCCCCTACTGTATCAATACCCTCTCAAAGACCTAAACCCTTTCAAGCAGCTTGGCCTACGACAAGACAACTTTTCGCTAGTTTCAATACATCCACTGAGCCACTACCAGAGCTTCAAACAGAATGAATTGGCTATTTTTCTAGCGTTTGTGTCATGAACAGAACTGCTAAGAGAATTCCATCTGCCCTGCTATCTCATCAGCCCTCCCCCTTTACTTCTCAATTCTGCCTCGACCTACAACTGTGCAATCCCACAGAAAGCAGAAGGTTTGCAAAGTTTTAAGTGGCGGGAGCATCTGGCCGGCAAAAATCTTGATTATTGATGGTGAGCAAGCAAGAACACAGCTTGACTTTCAGATTCCTTGCTGGGCTTGCAGAGCTAGCAGTTAGTTAAACAGTCTTTCCCCCAAAAAAACTAATGCGCTGAAGAGATTTCACAGAGCATCATAGGCTTCAGAAAATGAAGCTCGACCACAATTCCAGTCTGACTAAATGGTATTATAAAGGAAGGAACCTAAAATCCACATTTCAGGTAACAGCACTTTAGGCCACTGAAAAACAACACAGGATTGGCATTAAGCAAAACCTGTCCATGTTGCCTAAATAAAACATGACCCACCAAATCCTAAGACCTTTCCCCCTTCTTATTTTGAATAGACAGTCCATCCCTTCCTGTGTTTCCCATTCTCTCTTTGCTTCTGTGTTTTCTTGCTCTCAGAACATTTTATACTCTAATACTCCTGTCCAGATCCATCACTCCACTTGTCAGACTTTGCCACCATAGCTGTACAAACAGACCTTCAGGTTATGCAGCAGCCGCCACCATCTCCGGCGGCTCCTTGCATTTGTTTCAGTGTCAGCATTTAATTCTATGCCAAAGTAAGAACCCTTTTGTTCTATTATATGTTCCAGCAGAGGTGACACACTAGACCTACATTTTGGACCACAGGTGAAACTTTGGTGTCCGTGCAACTTCATGCTATACTAGTACCAAACATGGTCCTTTCAAAAATTCTGAAGACAAAAAAAGAAGCAAAATAAAAAAGCATAACATGAGGCCTAAATAGTGCCCAGATGAGTTCTGCATCAGCCTGAGTTTCCAGACATGGTCACCCATGCTGCTTACACAGGCATTTCAGTGGTGATGCAGAGGCACACCATCTCCATCTATGTCGTACATTTTACCACACTCTCCCTTAAAGGAGCACAGAGAGGTATACATGGTTCTCGCACCCCATTTGATCCTGACACCAACCCTGTGAGGGACAGTACATTATGGAGTATGCTGATTGTGTCCAGGTCTCCATACCGTGTCGGAAATTACTATAGTCACACATCAGTTGTGGCTTCTCTTTCATTCCTTCACATGCAGGACCCAGTGAGAGTCCAGACCATAGTGCACATAGAGAAGGGACTTCAGCCAAGGGTGGATTGCCCATTAAAGCCACCAGCAAATGTCCTGGTGCACTGACAGCCTGGAGAGCTTCCCCCACACTGGGACTGCCTCAACCCCAGGACAGTCCCATGTGAAGAGGGCAGGAGCCTCTACTACTGAGAGCTGGTGGCCCCACCAAAGGGAATGAGAGCTGCTGCCACTGTTGCAGACTGGCAGACCTTGCCTCACAGGAGCCAGTGGCCCCCACACCATACAAGACGGATGGGTGCAAAGTGCATGGGAGCCACTACAGCCATGGTCGGGCGTGAGCCAGGCAGAAGCCGCTGTGAGCCTGCTCCTTCCTCCAATGGTTATGGCCGAGGCAGGACCCTCCTTCCCTCTCCACTCTGTGGAGGCCGGACCCTTTCCAGGCTCATTTTTGCCTCCCAAATTGCCCCTGGCTTCAGCCTTCTCGTTCACACCATATTCCCAACCTGAACCAGTTCTGGGGGTGCTGTTGTGCTTTTTGGGGAAACCCACATGCATCCCAGGGAATACATAGGCTTCTCCAAATAGGGCCCTCCCAGATTGTTTCAGGTTGGAAAATAGTAGGGAAGGGAAGGCTGAAGCCCCTCCTCAACATGCACATGGTCCTAATCCTAACTGGGTACTGCACATGCAGGAATTCAGGAGCAATCTATGATTGTGCTCCATCTGACATAGGGTGGGGACTAGGGTTGCCAGGCCAAGAAGGTGGTGATGTAGGTTGGCAGCCCTTAATGATGGTGTGACATCATTTCCAGGGGGAAATGGAAATGATGTCATACCTTTCTAGGAATCACCAAAAACTCTATGTTAAAACCATAGATAGTTTCACCACAAGTTATGTAGTCCTCTCTAGGAATCACCAAAAACTCTATAGTTTTACCACAGAGCATCTGGTGATTCCTAGAAAGGTGGGATATCACTTCCAGGTTTTTCCCAGAAGCAATATTGCATTATCAGCCTGACAACCATTTTTTTAAAAAATTATCCTGCCACCATTCCAATCGATGGCAGGAAACAAGAGGTGGGTGAAAGGTACACAGACGGAGAGTGATTTCAGTGAAGCGTACTTTATTCGATCAGGAACGAGACTACTTTAGCCGGCTCGCAGGCCGGCTTATATTCCCTGAGAAACCGCCACCCAAAACACACACCCATGTCCCAATGCGTTATTTACAGTGGCCGAGAGTCCCATAGGCTCTCGGCCGGGAACCTAGCCCCCTGATTGGAGCGGGCTAGGATCCGCATAGTCCATTGTCTCTTGGAGCGAAGCTCGACGTTTGTGCCTGACCGCGTGGAGCCCAAGCCGGCCACGCGGTCTGGACTGGATTCATTACAGTGGGGAAGGGCATCTCCCACCCTCACCAGGGGACTGGCAACTCAAGTGGGAACCCAGATATGAAGAGAGGAGAAAAATTGAAAAATTACTGTCCCAAGATCACCCACAGTGCAACTCTATGCAGATTTACTTCAATCTGAACCCAATGATCTCAGTAACTCCATGCACTGCCAGGGACTTCCAAGGTGAAAATTCTGGGGTGAACAGGAACTGAATCCAGGTCTCCACAGGCTTAGTTCAACTGCTACACTATACTGCCTGGCTCAGTATCCTAGCCTGAAACAATGAAAGTACTAACCCTTGTAGACCCATAGATAGGAGGCAAAATGTGCTAAGTATCATTTAATAAGAAACATCCTTCAGTTGTTCTAGCCACTGAGGAAAGTCAAATCTATGACTGACATGTAGGGGAAGCTGTGATATACTGCTCTGTTTCCATCTTGCACACACTGGCCAATAAGAAGGAAAAGGCACACTTTCCAAATCACCATCTCTTGCCTTGTCAATTAGAGCTATGCTTTAACTCTTCTGACAACCTTAGCCAAGGGAAAGCCACAAGATGATGTGCAAACTTGTGTGCTCTGCCTTGATTTTCTGCTTCCTAGACTGATTCTAAAAATAGATCATTTTAAAGAAGAGTTGTCATGCCCTCTCACAGATTTCTAGGAAAGCCCAGACATTCCAGGGCCCGAGATAAATCTGTAGATATCAACCCCACACTTTCTTCCTCCCTCCCTGACTCCAAATTGCATCCTTCCCCCAAACTGATGGCAACCCCCATCCCTCCTCCAAATTCAGATGCCAAAGAGAAACACAACAATGAATAGGTTTGATTTGCATAGGTAGAAATTAATTTGCATAATATGCAAATTAGGCTGCCCAGATTTGAGGAACTGGGATATAGCAATGTTACTTCTGAAGGTCTGCATGCTGAGAAATCCAGCAGCTGTTTTACATAGCATTATAATAACAAAATCAGAATGCAAAGGGGGGAAAGATAGCAAAATATTCACTCTCAAACAGGGAAGGGAACACAATTCTAGTCTCATGTAGGTGTCTAGCAGCAAAGGGAATTTTGAAAATATTTTAGCATTTATTTACAAATCAAATCTGCTAAAAGTAGATACGTTTAACAAGATTCTCCAGAGTATCACAGATGACAAACCACAGGGCTAAAATTCCTTAAGTGATTATATAATCCCAGAATTGCAGGCCATTGGGAATATACTGTATAACCCTGACAAGGATAAAAAGGAATCTTGCATTATTAATGCTCTCTCTCGCGCTTTCCAACTGAAGCAAAGGCACTTACTCTGAAAGCTGTTCACTGAAAATATTTCAGGATGATAGAATCCAGCCTTGCAAATGCATTTGTAGGCTCCCAGCACAAATCCAAGACCTTTAATTGGCATACACTGTAAGAAAGAAAGACAGACAGACAAATGAAAAAGATGCCCAATCCTTTATCCTGTATTGTATATCCTCATCGTAAGCCTGGAAATATAAAAAGGGTTTTCTCCTAGTGAAGGTAAAAGAGAGTTAAAAGAAGCTGAAAATGTCAACAATTCAAAAGTACATAGCTGTTTGGAGACAGAAGTTCAGCATCAGAACTGTTTTGCCATTCATATATTTATTATTTATTTATTTATTTATTAAATTTATATCCGCCCAGTTTGATGGACAGAGCATTCTTGCTGATCAAATACTTTTCTATGAATATGTGACTCAAAGTCCCACATTTGCTCTGCATTAAAAAAGTAAAAATCTTTAGAAGTTAAATAATCCTGTTAAAAAACACACACTGAGGAGTTAGGTAAAGGTAAAGGTTCCCTTGCTCGAAAGCCAGTCGAATCCGACTCTAGGGTTGCGGTGCTCATCTCCGTTTCAAAGCCGAAGAGCCAGCGCTGTCCGAAGACGTTTCCATGGTCATGTGGCCGGCATGACTAAACACCAAGGTGCACGGAACGCTGTTACCTTCCCACCTAAGCGGTACCTATTTATCTACTTGCAATTTCTTGCTTTTGAACTGCTAGGTTGGCAGGAGCTGGAACTAGAGTTGGGAGCTCACTCCATCATGCGGCACCCGGGTCTCGAACTGCTGAACTACTGACCTTCCACAGCCTGCAGTTCAGCGTCTTAACCACTTGAGCCACCGCAGCTCCTGAGGAGTTAATCCCCCAAAAAATAACCGAAGCAGTGCCTGCAGCTTCTATTACTCAGTGTGGGGTATAAATGAAGTAATACCTGAAGGTGGGGAGCAGATAAAAGCAAGGTTGGTTGATGGCTGGAAAGGAGAGAAAAAAGCAAGAAAGGGAGAGGATATGGGGATTGCCAGAAGGAGATAAAGAGGAGGGGGAGGGGATAAAGGGGAAAGTGAAGTGACCCCTGCAAGCCCTTGAGGTTTCCCTGCTGTGCAACTGCGTCCAGCAGCTGCCATTGCATAATGAGGCCATAGTTCTTCCCAGAAAGAGGCTGTAAGGGATAGGGAAGGAGGGAAAGTTAAACACAGGAGTGCAAATAAAGGAAGGTTACCTGGTGGAAGGGAAGGAGAGAAGGAAGCAGGAACCATGGAGATTTAGGGAAACAGGAAATAGTGGAAGAGGGGGAAATGAGATGCCACCCCATAAGTTCTTGCAGGTTCCCCGCTCATATCTCCTTTTAAGTCAAAGCCTGCTTTGTACAGGTTTTTAGGACATTAATACAGTCTAGGGAGACCAGGTCTTCAGCTTCAGTAGGAGACCTCCTGGACTCCCACTTGGTTGAGGATGCCGGGAGGAACAATTGCTAGAAAGCCTGCACAACACCAATGGCACAATGTCATCACCCTGCCACTGCCCACCCTGTCTCCTAATAAATTCCACAGAAAGACAAATGAGGAACTAAATGTAATGCAAAGAACAGATATTTGCAGGAAATATAATGGTTTCGCATATTTAACCCCCAAATTATACACACACACACACACACTTCAAGATAGGGACCACTGAAAACATGGGCAGTCCGTTTTTATTAAGTATAAAGTCAGATTTCTTCCCTTTTAGGAATCTATGTATCTATCCATTAATTCATTGTTGGTAAACTCTGTTTTCATCTGCATTTTGCCTTTTGGAGGAGATGTTTTAGATACCTTGTACAAATTTTGCTAGTTGCTGTTCTTCAGGATTCCACTGTCTTCACTGAGATCTCTCGGTGGCACACCACAGCAGGGGTGTGGGAGAGCAGAGCTTCTCAAACTTTTTGAAGTGAGACCACATGTATACTTATGGTATAGTTTGGTGTGCATTTCTAAATTACTGTATTTTTCAGGACCCTCTTGCAAAGTAAGTCCATACTAGTTTCCTCTTCCGCAGCATAAAAAGTAGTGATCTCACATCGATAAACAAGCCTATATTCTATTTTTCATTTTTAGTATTTCTAGTTATATCGTTACTCAGCAACAGGCCGTATTTTATGACCGTTTATATATTATGAAAAAACCCAAATTTGCCAAATTTGCCTCCCAGCTTGGGTTACCAACCTCCAGGTGGGTCCTTGAGATCTCCGAGAATCACAACTGATCTCTAGACTACAAAGATTAGTTTGCCTGGAGAAAAGGGCTCATTTGAAGAGTGGACTCAATGGCATTATACCCCATTCCTCAAACTCTGCCCTCCCCAGGCTCCACCCCCCAAATCACCAGGAATTTCTGAACCTGGAGTTGGCAACCCTATTCCCAGTTCATCCAGATTCTGTTCTTCCTCCTCCTTCCTGGCCTCACAACCTATGAGAGATTCAGAACCCACTTTCAGGCCCAGACTCACAGTCTGAGAAATATTGCTCTGGTTCGCATGAATATCTCTAGCTAGATAGTTCGTGTACTACAGCTGAGTTCCATTTTGAAAACAATACATCCTAAGACAGTTATGTCTTTCTTATATGTCTCTTTAATGAAATACCCTCTCACCTTTTCAAATCTGCACAGGACATGCTGTCACAGAGCAAATTTAACACTGCAAGCACAGAAGAGGTGTTAGCAATCTCATATGGGTTGGGATGCTTGAAGCAGGGATCCTGAGAGTGAGAACAAGGGCTGTATGAAGGTACAAGAGTACATTCCTGTCATTTTATCCAAGAAATTCTGGATGGATAAAAGCAACACAAAACCGTTGTCTATTGTGATGACAATGGGCCCCTTGAAGCCATGCTCATTCTACACCCCCTTTTCCTTTCTGCACACAGCTGTGATGAATGGCTGGGCTGCCCATTATTTGCCAAGTTACAAGGTGACAACAACCATAGTTGGTATGTAAGTGGGTTGGGTCCAGTGGACCTCCAAGTAGTAGCCTTGCCTTGTAATAAAAACTGAAGACAGCCAAGGGCCGCCTACCCTACCACAACTACTGTCTCATACCCAACATACACTGAACCCTACTAGGGCAGGACAGTGGGCTTCGGTTGCTAGGCAACCATTTCAACTATGCTCAGGCCCAGGGCTTTTTTGGTAGAAAAAACCCAGCAGGAACTCATTAGCATAATAGGCCACACCCAACAGTAGGAACTCATTAGTATATTAGGCCACACCCCTGACAGCACAGCACATTAACATATTAGGCTACACCCCCATGTTATCAGACGTGTGGTCATCCAGCCACACCCACCTTTTGCTTCTTATTCTGTTTACCTTGTTTGTTGTCAAAACCCAGGGCTTTTTTGGTAGCAGGAACCCCTTTGCATGTTAGGCCACACACCCCTAATGTAGCCAATCCTAATGAGTTTCTGCTGTTGGGTGTGGCCTATTATGCTAATGAGTTCCTGCTGGGCGTGGCCAACTTGGGAGCCAGCCGGAACTCCATTCCTGTGTGTTCCTGCCCAAAAATAGCCCTGCTCAGGCCTTTCCAGAGAATACTGCAAACAAGCTCTAGTTCTGATCCATTCTTTCATAATATTTTTCATCACCACACCTGGTGATATATATTTTCCTGATGTTAATTACATAACAGGGATCATCTTTCCTGACATATGCCTGAAGTTAACCAAAGAGGCCTTGCTCCATATAATCTTGCCTTCCAAACTTTGGCACAGAGAAGACTCTTCTCATGTAGTCACCTGCCACTGCTGAAGTCTGTCCTCCATGAAGCTCATTTTGCACTGTCAGTGCCACACATGATTCCTGTTAGTCTTAAGGGAAATGGTTCTTATCTTTATGCAAACTCTAATTGAATTAACTGTTGGATTGATCCCTTGTTTCCTAATTTGGCAAGGTTGAGTAGCTCTGTTAGTTTTATTGTTTGGGGTTGCTTGCATTTTCTTCTCTGCTAGTATATTTTTATTGTAATAATTTTGATGCTTTTTAAATTTACTGAATTATTGTAAGCCACTGTGAGGGTCCTGTGACCAGAAGGTGGGTCAGAAATATCACAATACATATATACAGCTCAGAATTATTTCTGCATTAAATCAGCCATTTTGTGTCTTTCTTAAATGTGATAGGTTCTGTAACAATATTTAAGGATGTATCCATATGTAACCCTGTGGGTTGGGCCCTCTATTGGAGATGGGGGGGAGATATTTTATCCCTGTGGGGAAACCGTAGGATAGTTCTGATGGGGGGGGTTCTACGGGGAAAAGGGGGTTCTGAGGAGAAAAAGAGAGAGATCTCTGAAGAGAAAAAGGTTCTTGGGACTCAGACTATTAACTGATTGTTCAGAGAGAAGTCTGAATGCAAAGGAACCACTAGGCTAAGCTGACCCAGATGACTTCTGTCTCCTCTTTTTCTCCTCAGAGATCTCTCTTTTTTCTCTTCAGTACTCCCCCTCCCCACCTGACAGTCCTACAGTTTCCCCACAGAAACAAAATACCTTCCCCCCCCAAACTCCAATAGAGGGCCAAACCCACAAGGTTACACATAGTGTCAGGGTTTTAAATCCAGAGTTGGAAGGGCTGCATGAAGGTTTTAACTGCTACTGTCTTACCATTATTTATTTTATGTATTTTATCTTAATATGTCAGTTAAATTATTTTTATTTGTTAATGTTTTGTTTTCTTTGTAAGTCTCCCTAAGTGCTTTTTAAGTAGAAGTTCAAGAAACTAACCTTATAAATAAATAAAAGACTGGAATCTTTGAACTCTATACAGTTTTAAATGGTGGGTTCATATAACACTACTGTTCACAGAAAGACAGAGTTACTAAACCTTACATAAGAACATAAGAGACGCCAATGTTGGATCAGGCCATCCAGTCCAACACGCTGTGTCACACAGTGGCCAGAAATACCAGGTGCCATCAGGAGGTCCACCAGTGGGGCCAGGACATTAGAAGCCCTCCCACTGTTGACCCCCCCAAGCACCAAGACAGAGCATCACTTGCCCCAGAGCCCCTATCTATACCTTGTGGCTAATAGCCACTGATGGACCTCTGCTCCATATGCTTATCTAATTCCCTTTTGAAGCCGTCCATGCTTGTAGCCGCCACCACTTCCTGTGGCAGTGAATTCCATGTGTTAATCACTCTTTGGGTGAAGAAGTACTTCCTTACTATTGTGGGTTGTGGTGGAGAGAAGGAGCTCTCCACCTTCTCATCTCTTTCAACATGCTGGTATCCTGTTTGACCCTGCTCAGCTCTTTTTAAAATCCTGCATTCACTGTACTAAGAAATACAGATGGAATTTATTTCATCCACAATAAGAATGTAAGAATTGCATTGCTGGATCAGCTCCAAATGTCTGTCCAGTCCAGCCAGAGCTAGCCACATGCTTCTGAGAGACTCAAAAGCATGGCATGATTACAACAACCATCCCTAGCTGCTCTCTTTCTAGCCTCTGGCACTGAGAGGTGAGCTGTCTCCAAATATGAAGGTTCAGTTTTTAGCTACTGTGTCCTACAGCCATTGTTAGGCCTATGTCTTGTAAATATATCTAATATGTTTTTTTGGGGGGGGTTACAATACAGGAAGAGAGAATTTAACAAGAGCTGAAAGCTTGCCCTTGCAGTACAGTTGCTGGAGCAGAACTCATGGGGAATTGCAAACCACACTGTTTCATTAACTTCTCCCTGGATATTGCATATGAACAACAGCTGGCGTGGTCCAGTGGCACTCCTGAATGGTGGAAGAGCAACTGACTATATTTTAGATCCTTCTTCTCATGCAAGGTCATTCACAGGAGCTCTGCTGATTTATCCCCAGGTTCTAATTATGTTCATATTGGGGAAAATGTCTGTTAGATATGGTAGATGTCAACAGCATTTGAAAAAGGCAGAGGCTTTGTAATGCCATTATGATTTCCCAATCACAATAATACATTAGTATTGGAAAGGGCTTCTGTTTACTTCAGATCTGTTCTGCTGAATGAATAGAAACTATTGTCTCCTCTCTTTTTAAACTGACCCTAGAAACATATGGTGCTGGAGAAAACTCTTGAGAACCCCTTGGACTTTCCCTTCCCCTCTCCACAACAGACACCCTGTGAGGTGAGTGGGGCTGAGAGAGCTCTTTCGGGAACTGCTCTTTCAAGAACAGCTCTGACAGAACTATGGCTTGCAAGTGGAGGAGTGGGGAATCAAACCCAGTTCTCCCAGATTACAGTCCATGCACTTAACCACTACACCAAACTGGCTCTCACCTCTGTGCTTAATCGGGTACTACTTAGAGTCAAACAAGACGTTACATATGACACGAGTCAGGACACAGGTGCCTGCCCTGACTTGCTGTCACACATATGAACTGGGGAACTTACAGTGAAAGGCTCTTGGCAGCTCCATTCAGCTCCAGAGAGCTGGGGGCGGGAAGAGAGGCTTTCAGCTTTCCTCCCATACCATTTTGGCCAGTGGAAATGTACATAGAGCCAGAGCAAGGGCAAACTGGGTTTCCTGTAGCTATTTCCACTGGCCAAAATGGTATGGGAGGAAAGCTGGAAGCCCCTCTGTATCTTTTGTAAGGAGATCTATGGAACATGTCAATTTCTCTATTACTCTCCCCAGCATAATTTACATTACTTGTAAATTCCACATCAGATTGGTGACTAGGATACCTCTTCTACCATGTGACTTATAAATATGACAAAATTTACATTTGACAGTGCAGACTAAATCAGAGCTGTCTTAGTGGCCCTGGCGAAGGCAGAAAGGCATGGTAGAAATTTAGGAAATAAATAAATAAAACCAATCATGTGAATTCTTAATATGATTATTTAATTTGGCTTACTGTATGTTATTGTGGCATTATTCCTCCCACTCTTGCTTTACAAATCAGCCAAGCACACATGTATTCTTTCTCACAATTTGTAGGGATACTCACCTGAAGAAACGTTGAAGTTCCAACTTTGAAATGCTTAATATGGTATTGGGAATGACATCTATTTGCTGTCATTAATTTTATGAAACAATGAATCTTTAGAAATGGAAAATTTTCTGCAGTGGAAAACTCTCCAGCAAATGTTTCACTCTACGTCTCTGCATAGGAATCAATATGACCTCCAGGCATATAGATGTGCATTGCCTATGCACAGTATAGCCATTGGAAAATAAGAAAGCTGTACGTTGTCTGTGTTATTTAGAAACTGCCAGGTGTAGGATCATAAACTTCAGTGATGGGCTTGAGCTTTTCTGACAGAATTAAAATTTTAAAAAGAACTAGTATCTATTATTAATTACAGGCATCCAGGGTGGGTTTGATTTGCTAGAGTGCACACATGCATACAGGGTACAAACAGTTGGTAAAGGTAAAGGTAAAGGTAAAGGTTTCCCTTGCTCAAAAGCTAATCGGATCTGACTCTAGGGGGCAGTGCTCAATTCTGTTTCCAAGCCGAAGAGGCAGGGCTATCCGAAGATGTTCTGATGGTCATGTGGCCAGCATGACTAAATGCAAATGTGCACAGAATGCTGTTACCTTCCCACCAAAGCGGTACCTATTTATCCACTTGGAATTTCTTGCTTTCGGACTGCTAGGTTGGCATGAACTGGGGCCAGAGACGGGAGCTCATTCTGTCATGTGGCACTAGGGTCTCGAACTGCTGAACTACAGACCTTCCAGTCTGCAGCTCAGCGTCTTAACCCCACAGTAAGCTACTATTTAAAAAAAAATACTTGAGACAACACTACAAGGAGCTCTGCAACTCTGAAAGTGGCACATTCTCAAAATCCAGCACAGAGGTCCCCAACCTTTTTGAGCCTGTAGGCACTTTTGGAATTCTGACACAAGGGGGTGGATGCCACCACAAAATGGCTGCCAAAAGAAGTGGAGCCAAGTACAAAATGGCTGTCACATGAGGCAGAGCCAACTCCAAAATCTCAGGGAATGAGGCCATGTGTAACTCTAATAGTAATAGTTCAACATTTCAAGCAGCAGCTCTGCTTAACAGGACGTCTTTTAAAATGAACATAGTGTTTAAAAATATTGTCTGATATACACTCAAGCTTATCTTAGTCATACAGTGAAGATCTTTGCAACATCTTAAAAATCTGTACAGCCAATCAGATCTCCAATGGCCAATCAGACGTCTTGCTGTGCAAAAGCCCCTCCTGGCCACACCCACTTTCTAACAACAGTTGGTGGGCACAAGGAAAGGTGTCTGCGGGTCGCCATGGTGTTCGTGGCACCACTTTGGGGGACCCTGGTCTAGCATGCTCTGGATGCCCAATGTTCAGCTTCCCAGGGTGTCTCCTTATGAAAAGACCCACATGCAGATAAACATTTAGCTTGGCTACCTTTAAGCAAAGCAATGTGTTACTAGACAAGAAATGAAATGACTGATGGGAGGCATGTTAGACCACCTCCTTCATAGAGTGGAAATCAAATGAATCAGCTTACTTATTAAAGTTATATACATGAGGTTAAAGAAAACCTTCACCTCCAGTTATTAGCAAGCTAATGTTCTTGAGCAAAACGTGCTCCACACTTCCTGCAATCCAAAAGCCATCATTATCTGTTAAATTCTGCTAGAGGATTCTTCTATAAACATTACATTAAAACAATGGTTCAGGCATAGAAACTTGCCCAGCAGCCTAATTAAGCCTACCAATAGCAACTCCTAATATCTGTGGTTTTCCAGCAACCACCATAGTTGCTCAGCAAGTCATTTGCTTCACCCTCCCTAGGCAGGACAATTGCTTTTCTTTGAAGCAGCAGGACTCCAGTCAGCCATGAAGCTCACTGGAGGACCACAGGCTAGGCATTCTCTCTCTCACCGTTCCCTACTTCATAGAGTTCTTGTGAAGATAAAATGGAGGAGAGCAGAACTATGTACAGCACCCTGAGTTCTTTGGGAGGAAATAGCGGGTTTGAAATTTAAGAGATGGATAACAGAATCAAATTGATTGTTAAATGTTAGTTCAACACCCTTCTGAAGTTTTGTTGTGACTTTGAGGTAAGGAAAGGAATGTTTGGGGAAGCAGAAATGCTCTTCCACAAGTTTCCAAAGATGGTCATATTTGATTTCCAATCTGTGTCCATTTATTCTTTGGTAATGCTATGAGAGGCCTTGATAACATCAGCCATACCATTAAGAGCCTGGCCTCCTAATCATTCTCCAATATGGCATGCAGCATCACTTACAAACAAGGTCCTTTCTCCAATTATGTAGGACAAGCCGGTCAGCTACCACTCAAATCTAACATTGAAGATGGCAATTTTCAGGAAAATGGGGGAAAGACTTCACTCTCCCAGGACATGCTGTTGCTGATGTCAAAGTCAACATCATTTTCAAGTATTTTTGTTAAAATTCTGAGTTGCTTTCCCAAGACAGGTGTTAAATTAGCAGCATAACTACAACAACTGCTTTATCACAATGACCACTGTTGTGAAGAGATGTTGGGCTGATATCTAGGGCAAACTAGACACATCAACACTGTTGCTTTGAAGATCAGTCAAGGTTTCTGAGGAAGGGGGTCTTTTAACCATTACTTACCACACTTCTCCCCCAATTTAGATCCTCCTATGAAGCTCCAAATAGTTCAGCAAGGAGAAAATAACAACTACAGTAACTTTTAGGGTTTCCCGGTGTAATGTATCCAGTCCAGACAAGTCCAGACAAGTCCAGAGACAAACGTTGAGCTTCGCTCCAAGAGATAATGGACTATGCGGATCCTAGCCCGCTCCAATCAGGGGGCTAGGTTCCCGGCCAAGAGCCTATGGGACTCTCGGCCTCTGTAAATAACTTATAGGGAAGTAGGGGTGTGTGTTTCGGGTGGCAGTTTCTCGGGGATATAAGACGGCCTGCGAGCCGGCCAAAGTCGTCTTGTTCCGGATAGAATAAAGTACGCTTTGCTGAAATCACTCTCCGTTTGCGTACTTTTCACCCCCCCTCCCACTGAATTGAACACTGTATCTCCTCATGCAGCAACCCTTCCCCAATCTTCACCACAGCTATATGGGTGATGTTAATTACCTTTTAAAAATATCACTTTTGAAGTTCCGCAGGGCCTGTAAAGCGGAGCTCTTCCACCAGGCTTTCAATTAGGAGCCGCCGCCAGTAACACCACCAACTACTCCACCTGGCCATCTGGAGCATAGGACTGGCCCTAACCCGTCGCTTGGCCGCTATTTACATCAGAGAGTACGTGGGACACTGCTGGACCAAGACCTCGGATTCCACAGTTATGAGCACGCCATCAATCCTTCTACATTTGGAGCACTTTAAACTAGTATGAGATGTATGATAGAATTTTGATTGTTTGATGTTCTTTAAATGTTTTATTGGTTTTATGTACTTAGGTACTTTGTACCGCTTTTGTGAGCTGCCCTGAGCCTGTTCGCAGGATGGGCGGGGTATAAATATAATAAATAAATATCATGAGGAATCCTAATCACAGGTCACTGGCATCTAGCTCGACTGCTAGAATCATCGCAGACCTGACTCCAGTGCTGGTGCGTAGCTACAGTGGGGCTATTGGGGCTCCGCCCCCTTCCTTAAAGGGCCAGTCCCACAAGATCTTTTTAGAAGAAAGGGGGCCAAATGCCCGGGCTCCCCCTTCTTCTCAAAAGCATTTAAAGAGATCCTTTAAATGCTTTTGAGAAGAAGCGGGGGATGGCATATGCCCCTTTCCCTCCCTCCTGCAAGATTTAAAGGGCCCTCCAGCTGATCAGCGAGCCACGTGCTCCCCACTGATCAGCTGAAGGGCCTTTTAAGTCTTGCAGGAGGGGAGGGAGAAGGGTGGCTGCCAGCAGTCAGGCCCGGGGGCGGATTGGAGCTGACATAAAAATAATGGCAGTCCCACCAGAAATATTTTGCCACACCAGCCACAAAATCCTGGCTACAGGCCTGCTCCAGTGTCCTTCATTCCATGGCCTTTGAGTCCCACACGCAACCATAAGTGAACAGAGGAGAACTCCTCTTGCATATATAGTTTGGTCCCTGGGGGGGGGGGAATGTATTAGCCATTAATGTGTCATAAGACTCTTTGACATCTAGCAAGCTCTGATCATCAACTTAAAAGCAAACTTTGATTAAACAAGCTTTAAGATCTTTTATGCTTGAAGGAACCTGCGACTTCCAGCATTAAGGAAATTCATCCTGTCAGCAAAACAAGATAGTTCCAACTTCAGGTTCAATGTAAAGCAGCCAGGACTTGAGGTCACGGGCACTCAATATCAAATATACTATCAATGCATAGCAGTTAATGGAACATTCAGATACCTACTCCACAGGACTGACCAGCTACTGTTTCAAAAAAGTGTTTGTCTGACAGAGAAAATTTTATTCGATGCCATTATGAGTGTTTCTTCTTGTGTGACAGAATGAATTGGACTGGGTGTCATAAAAACAGGCTCACAGACACAAACAGATGTAGGTTCTTAACACAGAGGGGGACAGCAGAAGTAGCATCCAACTGGAGCCCCCGAAGCTCTTTCTTCTTCCAGTAGCTATTGACCTTCAATGATGGAAGAAAATTCTAGCCACAAAAAGCCACCAGCACTTCAGCCGTCTCCAGAAACATCAACTATGAATCCTCATGAGTACGTAATCAAAACAGAAGCAAAATTATCATTTCTTCATTGGGCACAACTCAATGGGTTGGAGCTGTAGTGTATTTCCCATGAGTGGAATGGAACTTTTCTGCCTCCTCCCCCCACCCAAAACAGCCAAACGATCTTCAGGAAATACCACTCCTGGGAGGACAGAGAACTCTGAGGATTTGGATGGGTCTACAGTGGGAAGGGAGAATTGGTGGAAATTGTTTAACTATGTGGAAAATAATTTTACACCTGTCTTTCCTGCCCTTCCTGCCTCAGATCAAACTATGGTAAATTGCTTTGGACTCCTAGTTTGACAGCTATAAAACTTTCTATTTGTTTGGGAGAAGAAGAGGAACTAATGCTGCTTTATGGAATATCTGGCTGTATTCAGACATCACTATGGAGGTTTGTCTGTAACAGGCATACCCTCAGGTTGTTCCATGTCACTGTACTGCCCTTGCTCGTCCAACTTTTGGAAACTTCGCACACAAAGCTTAATTGGAAACTTCTGGTTTGATTTAAGTTCTAGTTTGCTGTGACATCTAAATGCAGGCACCTCCGTTAAAGAGAGTTTATTTATACTCCACAAACTGGAATTCCGAACTGGGATTAAACCAAGGAAGGAAAGAGATGGGCAGAGCATGGGAATACATGAACATGGCGACACATCTCAACCTAATCTGACAAGGTGATCCTCTCCCCTAACCTAGTGGCAGCCCCCCTCCTCAATGCTTCCTACCTTTTAATCTCACCCCCCCCCATGTCACCAATGGAGAGAAGGAGCAAGGGAAGAAGCAGACCTGACTAGATGACCCTGGAGGTCCCTTCCAACTCTATGATTCTATGATTCTACATCACAGTAAGGGCAGGGCGGCTTGCTAGCCACACCACCTCTGTGCTCTAGCCCTCCTATAATGGCCTAGTAGACTGGCTGCTCCTGTTGAAAGGTGTGGAAAAGGCTTTGATACTGGAGCTTTCTATGTGGATCAGACCATGCCAGTGTTGCAACTACACTGGTTTTCTGTTGCTTGCCAGGCCCAATTCACAATACTGGTTTAATCCTTAAATTGATTTAAACCTTTAAATTGGTTTTAATGTTATTAATCTTATAATATTTGATGCTTTAAATTGTTTCTAAGACTTAATATCATGTTGTAAATCACCCAGAGCCCAGCACAAATCATGATGGGATGATTAAGAAGTCTAAGAAGAAAATAACAGCAACAACAACAACAACAACAACAAGCTTCTTAGCTACATCAAAGACTATATTCTCTCATTTGCACTGATCTGGAGTTTTGGATCTTCCTTACAGGCCCTGTAGCATATGCCTCCAACATGTGAGGTTGCATTGGATGAGTATATATGACAGTGGCAGTGAGACTAGGGGGGTGGCAAGGTCTCCCAGCAATTCCCCCTTATCCCCAGCAGTGCTTAAAAGGCCAGTGGGGGAAATGTAGGGAAAGGGGAGGACCTGCTGGCATCATGCTAGCACACATAGAGTTTTGGATGAATCCTAGAGTGTCACCCTGATGTCATGATGTCATTTGGGGTTTTCACTGGAAGTGATGTCCCATGTCAGAGCTTCCCCCCCCCCCGCAATCCTCCCTGCAAGCTGATAGCTGTAGCTGGCAACTATAAGTGAGACTCTGAAATTCCTCCCCAAGAAGATTCATTTGGCACTTTCACAGATGTCAATGGACAAAGAAGGGTGTAACTCTGTTTAGGACTGCACCGCTTCCACAGGGCAACAGTTCTCCACCTGACTCTTGCTGCTGCTCCAAATGTGGGGGCACTCTCTGCAGCGACGGAGCATCCACATGCAAGGCTTCCCTACCATTTCTCTGCTTTATTCCTCTGCAGCTGCCATTCCCATTGCCCAAAACACCAGAGGGCTTTTTCAGGGCTTCATTCTTAATCGCTACAGTAATATGTCATGTATTGACTAATGGGCAAACAAATGGAAAAAAGCTTTCTGGTGGCACGAGGGGAGAGGAGAAATGACAGCTGTGGGGGGCTTGGGCAGGGCAACCAGCACTGATGTGGGCAGGCCTAGGAAAAATCTATACTTTCTTTTCCATACAGATCTTACCTGACTTTGACTGTGATATTTCCCACCCCCACCCCCAAACTGTAGCAAAGACTGCAATGAAGCAGAGAGGAATCCAGAAGGTACACAAATGCACCACAATGCCCTATAGGAATGCTACTAAAGCCACTTCCCTTTGAGACCCAAGCCAGACCAAAATACCCACTTGGAAGCTCTCTTTGTCGATGGCTGAAAACAGTGCTAAGTCTAGAGAGCATTTGCTTTACAATTTTTACGATTCCGCCTCCCAATACAGGGAGCCACTGCTGAATATTTTTAGTTCACCATTGAGCTTTCTGATTTTAAGTGTCCCTGCCTTCATTCTTCCTGTTATTTGATTTTATTGTTTCAGTGGTAGCTGTGCCTTTGAAAAAAAAGATGCAAGCGACCTTGAAAGACCAGATAGGAATAGTTTAATAAATAAGTGAAAGTCAATACTGGGCTGTGAAGTGGGGGGGGGGGGTTCCTTCCAGACCCTTCAGTCAAATCTGATGGTTCTATAGTTCATTCAAAAGGGCAGCAAGGAGATATTTAAATGGAAATTTGTGAAATTATTAATGGCATCTGAATATATTTTTTCCCACATCAAAGACTTCAAAGGTTCGCTGTGACCCTTGTAGAAAACAACACCATTGTTGTGGAAGTTGTCAGCGGCTGTCTAAAGTTATCAAAGCACTACAGACAGGGCAGGTAGGGGAGAAAATAGAAGAGAAAGCTGAAGTGAAGCACTCCCTTTCTACAGCTCTCTATTCCAAGGATACTGTTTGCTTCCTTCCCCACAGTAACCTAGAAACCTACTTTCCCCCATTATAAATGCTGAATACTTTTAGCCCTGCCATATAGCTACAGGCATTTTAAATGCATGACTATTTTCAGTGTCACCACAGCAGAAAGCAGCCACAGGGAGGTGGGGAGGGGGACTTTCCTAAAGTATCTGTTGCTTCAGGAAATTATTTTCAGTGCCAGCAGCATGTCCTTAGCTGTGCCAAACCACGGCAACACAGAAACAACAGTCCCTACCCACATGACCCTTACAACAAGCATCTGTGGGATAATTTAAGGCAGAAAAGGAAGCTGAGGAAAGAAATCTTATTTGCACAGGTCTAATTCTGCCCAACTTGAACTGGAGCTGCAGTTTGAGGGATCCATTCCTGGAGTCTGTCCATATCTGAGCAGGTACTGCATCTAGCAGGCTCGTTTCCTGTACTTTTCAATAAGGTTTCATAGTTTCATGTTAAACCCCTACAGAGGAGGCAATCCCAGAAGTAGCTTGGGAGTCCAGATGCTGAAGACACAGGGTTGCCAGCCCCCCCCCCCGGTGGAGGCAGGGTTCCCCGCTGCCAGGCCCTGCCCCCTATCAACTGGCCAGCAGGGAAATTTACCAGGAGAAAGAGGAAGGCCCAGGCAACATTGCCAGCAATGAGGCAACATCGCTTCTGGCATGCACAGGAAGTGACATCGTCACACCAGCAATATCCAGGTGATGCTCTGGTATTTGGGCAACCACTCTATGATGGAAGCCATTTTTTTTTGCCCAAATACCAGAGCATCACCACAATGTCACAATGTGATGATGTCAATTCCAGTGCACGCCAGAAGTGATGTAGTCATGTCATTGGTGACATTGCCTGGGCCTCCCTCCCACTCCTGGCAAGTCCCTCCATATCCCGCCAGTTGCCAAGAGGGACCTGGTAACCCTACGAAGACAGAACTTGTGGTGTAGTGTTACATTCCATCCTCCTTTGAAAGCTCACGTGCCGCTTAGTTACCCACATATCAAGCTGAATCCTAAATGCTTGTGGCTTAGTCCTTTGTTAAATAGCTCACTATCCTTTGATGTACTCTTGACTTCCCGTGCAATCCTAAAAGACTTAAAAGAGGGTGTAACGCTGGATGGCACTGTTTCAGCTTTGTCCACCTTGCCACATCTACCCAGGGCACTCTTGTTACTGCTGTCTGTTAAGCTCTTCAAGCCCGCTCCAGCCTTTATTCTCATATGAAATCCAGCCCCCTGCCCCAGCACAGGCCCTGACCCTGTAGTGTATCCCTGTTATTATCCTCCAGGACTCATCCTTGGAATCCAGTCTGTTTGCATAATTTCTTTTGAGGATACGGGGGGGGGGACGACGACAATGAACAAACTGCTGGAAAATTCTAAAGGAAATTACAGAAGGCAGTACTTTGAAGGAGAAATAAAAACACACACACAGTCAGATGATCTCCATTCTTTCAGATAGTTTGGAATCAGAACTCAGTGGCTAGCAGTTACGAAAGCCTTCTTTCCATGAACATAATATAAGCAATCCACAGGCTAAAAAGATAAAATTCTTGAGGTGGATTCCTGAGCTGGAAAGCTAATGACTCTGCACATGAAATGCATACAATAGCCTTTGCAAACTAATAAATATAAGATGTGAAAATAGAAAACGCCCTGTATAACATTTAGGCAAGGCCCAACACTACACACTATTTTTCAGCCATACCATATGAATAGTATATTATAGGAACAGAATTGTGGGTGTGGCTTATGAAAACCATGGAAGGGGTTAAAATTGAGGAATGTCAATTGTGACTTTATTCTCAGCCAATGGCTTACTGCATTTGCAATTTTTTCAAAAAAAACCACCAACCTACTTTTTAAGGAAGCAAGAGAAAACAGCACAGAATTTGCTATAATGCATTGACTTAAAATGGCTTTCTCAATTCTTCAACCCCTTGCTGGTGACAAAAGTAACAAGGGATGACAGTATCCCTAGGCAAGAACAGATAATGCATATGATATGCTAGTTCATTAGGAAGGAGGCTGTAGCATGCGTAATCTGTTCAACAAACTGAAGATAATTTGGGGAGCTTCTCCATTAATAGCTTAATGCTTATGCTCACGAGCAGTTACCAAAACAACCTGTAGAACAGACAGCTCACATGGAATATTGAAAAGTAAATTTGGTCCATAGGAAGCACAGAAAGAGGTTATCAAATTGAGGGGGAGTTAGAACTCTGGACTGTAGACTATCGGGGGGAAGGTATGATTACATCATGCTTTTTGAAACAGATTTAAATATAGCATTGAACAGAGGGGCCATGGTTCAGTGGTAGAGCATCTCCTTTGCATGCAGACGGTCCTAGGTTCAATCCCCGGCATCTCCAGTTAAATGGGTCAGGTAGGAGGTAGGAGGTAAAATACTGCTGCTTGAGATCCTGTAGAGCCACTGCCAGTCTGAATGGACAATGGTGACCTTAATGGACCAACAGGCTGATTCAGTCTAAGTAGACAATGCTGATCTTGATGGACCAATGGTCTGATTCAGTATACAACAGCTTAATGTGACTCATATATGTGGACAGCATGACTGATCATGATGGGAGGGGGAAAGGATTGGGGTAGAAGGCGACACACCTGATCTACACATTTGTAGGCATGCACCATAGAGAACAATGGAGGGGATAGGGCAACCTGTTTGAGGGCCCGTAGAATTGGACCCTCTGATCCAATGTTCTTCAAACTTGGTTGGTATCTTAGGGAGAAGCTCCAGCAGCTAACCTGTGAGTATGGAGTCTCTCCCTCAAATCCCCTCCCCTCCAGCCCCCAGAATATACCCTATGTTTTCGCCATTGACTTCAATGGCCCATAGGCTATAATGGGGCTGAAACTGACATTCGGCTGGCCGAAAGACTCCTGAATCGGTTGGTACTGCCGAAATTGACATGAGGGAGTCTTTATGCCGGCCGAAATTGATTCTGCCCAATTCGGCCGAATCCGAATCCAGCCGCATTTATTATTATTTTTTGCACACCCCTAGTTTCCAAACACAATTCAAAGTGCTGGTTAGGACTTCTCCTATGGTGGTTTCCGAGCAGTTACCCCTTTTTAAATTCACTGAAGTCAATAGACTTAGAAGGGTATAATTCTTAGGATTGCACTGTCAAAGCTGAAAGCCACTCAAGATCAGGATACAAAGAAGCATTTGTTCTTGTATCATTATTCACTCCTCTGTGTGCACACACCTTCGGATATGAAGAGGGGAGTAGGGATTTTGCAGTGATGGCACCTCATTTGTGGAATTCCTTTCCCACATCCATTGATCACGAGCCAAATCTAAATAGTTCAAGGAATAGGTTAGGAAGATTTGTTCTGGTTTTATTTAATTTGGTTTTCTTGACTTATTTTTGACCACTGCTCTATGTGTAATGGTTTTATCATCTACTGAGTTTTCCTGTTTTATTTCTATGGCTGTCAGTTGGTGTTCGAATAATGTGCCATTTCAATTGTTTTAGTGATGAACTGATCTCATCTCTTTGTTAAGTGCCTTGGGACTCTACAGCTGAAAGGTTGGATACATCTTTTAAAACAAATTAGCCAAGTTAACCAAAACAATTATAAATTAATCTCTACAAATTCAGATCCCTTGCCCTGAATACAGGCTGAAAAGAAACCCCAAATGACATCTGTGCACCTGCATTTAAATATAAATTTGTTGGACAACCTGCAGGTCTTTAACTTACGCATTCATCTATTTTACATGGAAAGAAGAAATCTGGTCCATTCATTTAATATAAACATAAGCTTGTGCTCTGGAGGGTGGGTGAAATAGACTGAGGTTGGAAGGTCTCACTCCTTGTAAAGTAGCACCAGCATATCTGAATTCTCTGCAAAGTGCTCTTAGGGCTTGATCAAATATTAATTAAAGGAATGTAGTAGTTCAACATTTGGCCAAGGGAATGCCATTAGTGAATTCTCATTTTTCTGCCAAAAGAAAAGAAAAAAAAAATCAAGCACAGCAAAATTCAGAAGACATTAATTCAGAATGAAAAGGTCCACGGTATATAACACTTCAGTTAAGCCACTTCACTATGCCACAACGTGCTCAGATAGAAGGCTTGAATACCTATTCATAATAGGCGAATACATATTAGTATTTAAAAACCCATCAGTATTAGAATATGATAGACTTAATCAAAGTTCTAAGGGTTCGCCACTTGATTACCCTCTTGACTCACTTCCAAAGACATTAAGTCCAAAGCAAAAAGTTGCCCCTGTGGAGTATTCAGAAGACGGAAGGGACAGAGGTGTGTCTACCATGTTCAGCATTTATCTATCTCAGGAATTCATGTACTCGGCTTACATTCTTAGGCTGGTTCACTCATTGTTCTCTTAAGGAGTAACCGTTGAGTTTATTCATCAGATTTTCTTGTCTGCATTTGATCACATGAAGCAGCCATATTCTGAATGAGACCATTGGTCCATCAAGGGCCATATCTACTCAATCTGGCAGCAGCTCACCGGGGTCTCAGGCAGAGGTCTTCCACATCACCTGCTACCTGATCTTTTAACTGGAGATGCCAGGGATTGAACCTGGGACCTTTAACTTACAAAGCAGGTATTCTACTGCTGAGTCACACCCACTTCTTCCAAAGTGCTCAGTGTAGTTATGTTTCCCCTCATCCTATGAGGTAGGTTGGTCTGGCAATGCTATCCAAAGCAACATTACATCCTTCTCAGTTCACTGAATTCAATGCGCTTAGAATGGTGTAGCTCTGTTTAAGCACTGTGGGTCACCCAGAGAAGCTCACGACACAGTGGGCATTTGAATCTGGATCTCTCCACTCCCAGTCTGACATACTAACCACTACATCATGTTGGGTGTCAGACCATAAGGATGTGGAATATGGATGTTCTTGCAGTGGAAGGGGCAGAAGCACGCCCCCTCCTGACCATATGAAGCTGCCTTATACTGAGTCAGACCATTGGTCCATCTAGCTCAGTAATGCCCACTCCGATTGGCTCCAGGATCTCAAACAGAGAAAGCTTTTTCCCAACAACTGTTACCCAAGATACTTTAAGTGGAAACTGAGCGTGGAACTTCCTACATGTAAAACATGACCTGTACCAGTGAGCAATGGACCTAATCTTGGTCCTCCAAGGGGGAGAGACCCCGTTGGTGTATTTACTTCTGCACGTGTAGCTCCTTTCTAGAAGGAATAAACAAGATGCTGGCTCAGCTTTGTTTTCCCTCACTTGTTACCTCTGGAAAAACTAACCTTCCCTACATCAGCAGGGAAGACAACATGTCATTTTATAAGCACTTCCTAGAATGATTTTCACTTATTAGCTCCACAACATCCCATTCAGAATGCCTGTTTGTTGGCATGCCTTCTTCCTTCCAGAGGTGCCAACTTTTTCTGGCCCTGTTCCTGTGCCTAATAGCCAGCTGATTTACAGAAATTTAGCTGGTGAATTTTTCACAGCTACTTATCACCTTCTAAGCCAGTTTGGTGTAGTGGTTAAGTGCGCGGACTAATCTGGGAGAACCGGGTTTGATTCCCCACTCTTCCACTTGCACCTGGCTGGATGACCTTGGGCGAGCCATAGTTCTGATAAGAGCTGTTCTTGAAAAAGAGCAGTTTCTGTCAAGAGCTCTCTCAGCCCCACCTACCTCGCAGGGTGTCTGTTGTGGGGAGGGGAAGGGAGAGGAGTTTGTAAGCCGCTCTGAGACACCTTTGGGTAGTAAAGGGTGGGGTATAAATCCAATCTCTTCTCTTCTTCTTCTAAATGTCTGTGTGCATTTCAACTTGTCTCAAGAGGCAAAAAAGAAGAGTAGATAATTTTAGTGTCATCTAACATCCACATAGCTGCAAAATCTGGCTTGTTTTTGCCACCCATCTCACACCCTTTGACTCTCTGTGTACACATGGAAACACAACCCAATATCCTTCGTGCATAATTGGGCACTTTATTCTTTCTTTCTTTTTTGCAACTAGCAAGGGGACTTGCAAATAAGAATCTTAAGTTTTGCCCATTTAAATAAGTGATTGTTTCTGTGGCTGGACGCAAACAAACAGAAATCTTGTGAATAGAAAAAAATCTGGATACAAAATTTAACTGTTTCTAAATTTGCTTTTGTTTTATACTTGGGGCTATGATGAAGAATTCCATTAAACCTGAACACTATTTTGTTGGTCCCAATAAAGGACATAACATGGCTTTTGTCACTGGATATTTCTATGGACCAAAATGGCTTCCTTCAGTCTCTGTACCTTTCAAAGAAATGTAGTATGAATGGGAATATAAAGATTTTTTTAAAGTTTTTTTTATTCTTGATTGTTCATATTCACATTTTTTCCTGGTTTTATGGATTTCTCTTTTAAGTAATATTTTATTAGGATGTTAGAAAGGCCTGTTATATAGAAGGCTTTCCTCTTGTAGGTCTGATATTGCTAGCAGACAACATAATAGGTACAAAGTTCATGATTCTGTGGTTCTTAAGGGCAAAACCTTGCAATGTCTGGGTCAGAGAAGATTTTAGTCTTGCATCAGTAAAAAATACTTTTGTTTGGGATATGAAGAATCCTTGCCCATTATCATTTAGGTTAGGTTAAGTAAACACTTAGATTTATGTAGGTACATCTCTTTCTACATCTGGCCAATCAGAGGATTATTACTCAAATTACCATTGTATTTTGTAACCAATTATGTTTTTTGAATATTGTTTTCTTGATGATGTCAGTCCATGTATAAAATATCATGTATTTCCTGAATATGTTCAGAATATGTTCAAGAAGAAGAAGAAAAAGAAGAAAGTTGTCAATTTTTGATGAGTTATTTGGTCCGATTATTTTTCCTGTTTAATTGAAGCATATCCCCTGAATATGCTGAGAAGAAAGTAGTCAATTTTGGATGGACTATTTGGTCCAACTGTTTTCTTGTTAATTGAAATAAAACATAGATCTTCCTCCTCATTTGACTTCATTTTTGACATGGAATCTAATATGTACAACAGAAATGCCAGAATAGGGAGGGCATACAAAGGGTTTAAATTATGACTGCAGTTCTACCATTTAATAGGCAGAAATCCTCCAGGAAAAATGTCCTCACCACTATATTTACATTCAGCAGCCTGACAGCTCAGTCTAGACTTATCTTGCCAGAGTTTGGAAGCTTAAGCAGGTTTGGCCACAGTTCATGCTTGGATGGAAGACCACCAAGGAAGATGGGGGTTGCTCTGCAGAGGAAGGCAATGGCAATGCCACCTGTGCTCGCCTCTTGCCTTGAAAACCCAGGTGGTCTAGGAGTTGCCATGAGTCAGCTGGAACTTGACAGCACACAATTATTATTTATATTTACACAGAATGAAACGCTATGAAGGCTGTCATGAAGCTGTTATGAGTCTTGTCAGATAGACAGCACCAGCCCTCTGAAGGAGTAACTCTGGTTACTCAGGAAGGTGAAGCAGAAAGGGAGCCAGGCACATGAGCCCTGTCTGGAAGAAAAAACGGGCAATCCTACCATGCATCCAAAGTGCATTTTTAAAAAGAGCTTTTGCCAGGCTAAACTCAAATTAAGAAGTCTCTTAGCCCTAATCCTGCTAAAGCATTGAGCTAAGCTACGTCTGGAGCTGTGGTGGCTCAAGTGGTTAAGACACTGAACTGCAGGCTGTGGAAGGCCGGTAGTTCAGCAGTTCGAGACCCGAGTGTGCCGCATGACGGAGTGAGCTCCCGTCTCTAGTTCCAGCTCCTGCCAACCTAGCTGTTCAAATGCAAGAATTTGTAAGTAGATAAATAGGTACCACTTCAGTGGGAAGGTAACAGCGTTCCGTGCGCCTTGGTGTTTAGTCATGCCGGCCACATGACCACGGAAACATCTTCGGACAGCGCTGGCTCTTTGGCTTTGAAACGGAGATGAGCACCACAACCCTAGAGTCGGATTCGACTGGCTTTCAAGCAAGGGAACCTTTACCTTTTTAAGCTATGTCTGCCTGAATCCCACTGATTCCAGCGAGAGAATTGAGGATGCGCTTAATTCTCTCCCATAGAAATCAGCAGGATTTAAACATGTGCTTAACTCTGGCTGGGTTGTCCCAACGTTCGTACAAAAAGACACAAAAAATGGTTCAAGTAGATCCATGGAATTCAACCACCAATGTTTCAGCCCTATGCATATTTACTAAGGAGCAAGTCCTGTTGAACTCAGTGAGAAGACACAGAATTAGTCTATGCATGATAGAGAAACATGTGTAACCTACTCATACTTACTCAACCATGTTCAAAGGCTCTCAAATAAGGGCTTTCACGATTACATTCATGCAGGTAGATTCTTTGGGCATTTACTCTGCAGTAGGTGCCACTGTTCAATAGGGCTTACTCCCAAGTCACTGCACACAGGACTGTGTGCAATGCTCCCTCTAAACTGTGGAGACTTGTGAGCAAAAATTCTACTTTGTGAGCTACTCGTATTTTGAGTGAGTGATTTGGCTACTGAATAAATTAGTTTCCTCTGGAGCCACCCTTCCTGAGCTAAGACAAAAATGTGTGAGCCGGAGGCTAAAAAACTGTGAGCTAGCTCACACTAACTCAGCTTAGAGGGAACACTGGCCTTATGTCCTACTTCTTATTTTGTCTACCTCTGATCATGATAGAGGAACTGACAGAAACTGATCGATTCCCTCTTGGATCTCCTTTTCCTTCTTCCAGAAAGATTTCTAGTGAAGTCATCAGAACCACAACCTGCCAGGAGAGCCATGCAGTGATTTCCAGCACGAACAGCAACAGTGACAAAAAGCTGTTGAAAAAGAGGCTTTGTGCTCCACTGCTCTTGTCTTCTGCATGCAGGAGCGATAAATCCCAAAGTTCCCTTTGGAAATTACTGCCTGGGGCTGCCACTGCTGCAGAGAGCTCCTGACTTCACCTGGGAGGTGATCAGAGGATACCACGCCATCCGGGAAGAGAACAAAACCACAGCCGGCTGATTGTGCACCATTTCATTCTCCCCAGTGAGAATGATCTATAGCCCGGGTGCAACTGACAACTGGAAATGTTGCCTGGTGCAACACTTTATTATCCACTTGCTCAGGCACAGCAACTGAACGTAATTAAAGGCTGCAGAGGAATAAAGAGCAACGCAGGGGAAATGGAGTGAAGGACCTCAGACAGCCAGGAATCAAGAGGGAGGCAGTTTTATAGGCTGGTTTGTTGCTTTGTCCCTGAAAAACTATTTGCATGAAACAATATTTTCCTTGAAACCCATTTCTCTGTCCTCTGTGAGCATGTGTGCCTGGAATTTTAGGTAAGTTGTCCCAATGGGATGGGCAGCAAAATGAGAGACATTTGTCTTCCAAAGTGCAGGCCAAACAACAGCACGATTGGAATGTACAGTGACCCACAAGGCCTTTTCCAGTACAATGGCTTGGATTCAAAGAGCTGCTTACAAGGAATTGCTCAGGTAGACTTTTCAACCTCCTCACAGGGGTAGTCTTAGTTCCCATGCACATTCTAATAATGACACAGCACTTCAGAGATGCTGGCTCATATATGTGAAGTTTGCATATCCCTCATGCGGTAAGCAACCTCAAGCAGGTTCCCTGGACAGGTCGCACAGACTTTTCCCTAATAACAACAACAACAATTATAATAATAGGTGGCTAGTTAAGACAGATGCTGGTCCTGCCACGACCACCACGACCACCTACATGCATATCCCAGTAAAAACTGCATATGTAAAGAGTCCATCTTCATGACTGGAAATGTTAGGAAAGCAGCATTCTCAGGCACAGGGAAGGAGATTACAGGTGTCCTGGCTCTATGTACTCCTGGGCTACGTTTTTGTGAGGCAAATATGCAGAAAGTATGACCGGTCAGCAGTGAGCCAAGCAGGCAGCTGGAAGAAGCAGGGATGCCAGCCTCCAGATGGAACCAGAGGATCCCCTGGAATTACAGTTCATCTCCAGACTACAGAGATCAGTTCCCCTGGAGAAAATGGATGCTTTAGAGGGTGGATTCCAGGGCATTGTACCCCACTGAGGTCCTGGTCCTCCCCAGGCATTTCCCAACCTGGATCTGGCAACCCTACACCCCACCCCAGTGGCCAGGGAGGACCTGGAGCACTAGAAGAAGCAATGTTTTATCTCCCTCCCCCGCCAAATGGCTAACCAGTGATGGAGTTTGAAAGGAAGGAGCCAGGTAACAGTCAGCAATGCAGAGAATTTCAAAGCAGCTACCAAATAAAAACAATTACTGACAATATCATGAGTCAAATCAATGCCAACTTTTTAAAAAATCAACATTATCAATAAAAGAGGCAGAAACAGACCATAAAACAGATCAGACAGCAGCAGAAAATAAGGCAGTCATTAAAAGCCTGAGAGGGTAAAAATATCTGAACTTGGAACCTAAATGACCATAAGGTAGGTGACTAGTAAGTGACTTGCGTGTGGCAAGGGTATGTCTCTTTGCCCACTTTCATGGTGATTTCCTTGAGCCTCAGCCTGGAAAGGGAGTGGATTTCTAAGTATTCAGCCACAGCTTCCTCTTCCCTACTGGTTGCTCCTGCCTCTTCTAAGTGTGACATAGAAGCTGACCAGGGAATCAGTGGCCCTGGGCTACGGGAGTGGATAAACCCTGCCACAGCTGTCTAAGGCTGCTTTCATACATGTTGGATAATGCACTTCAGCAATCACAGCAGTGTGAAACAGGAAAATCCACTTGCAAACAATTACTAAAGTCCACTGAATGTTCACTATCCAACATGTGTGAAAGCAGTCTAAGGCACCATCACCCCCTTCAAAGCCTCACAAGGGCTGATTCTGCATTGGCTTTTCTCTCTGTTGTTTTACAGAACCCACATTGGAACAGAAATTCCCCTCTGCATTGCATGCTGCTTTCACTTCCTTTGATCATCGGATTTTATTGTAGCCTCCACATTCCATGCTGCTTTCGCTTCGTTTGATCTTCGGATTTTATTGTACCTTCTGCATAGATTTATGGCCGTTTTATGGCCATTCAGGGGTGACTTTGCAGTCAGTACAGTTGTCCCAGGTATCTGGATGTGGTTTTGCGCTGCACTTTTCCCTCCCAGTTGAGAAAATGTGGAGCAAACGCTAGATGCAGAATTGCCCAAGGTTGCCTTGACTTCCTCAGCCTCTCTTGCCCAGGCCACCATCCTGATTAGGTGTGTCAGAGTGCTCTGGCTCCCCCTTCTGGGGTTGGACAAGCATCAGCTGATTGGTGCTAATGTATCTCCACCTTCTCCCCCCATTTGGTAGGCCTTGGTTGGCATCCTCCTCAGGTACCATGGCAGATGTAGCTTTGCAACCCAGAAGGACAGTGGGCTAGCTATTGGGGCAGGTCGTCAATCACTCAAGTCAACACACTCCAGATGTGGAGAATATTATACAGTCATAGTGCCACCACAAAGGAGACCCTGTCACCAGTTGTGACCTGCCTAACTTCCAAAGGTGGGAGCATGTTTGTGTGGTGTGGAAACAAACTATTCATTCATTCACTCATTTAAGGCACTTGTAATGTGCTTCTGGAGCTGTGGTGGCTCAAGTGGTTAAGACGCTGCACTGCAGGCTATGGAAGGTCAGTAGTTCAGCAGTTCAAGACCCGGGTGCCGCAAGACAGGGTGAGCTCCTGTCTCTAGTTCCAGCTCCTGCCAACCTAGCAGTTTGAAAGCAAGAAATTGCAAGTAGATAAATAGGTACCACTTCGGTGGGAAGGTAACAGCGTGCCGTGCGCCTTGGTGTTTAGTCATGTCAGCCACGTGACCACAGAAACGTCTTCGGACAGCGCTGGCTCTTCGGCTTTGAAACGGAGATGAGCACCGCAACCCTAGAGTTAGATTTGACTGGCTTTCGAGGAAGGGAACCTTTACCTTTTTAATGTGCTTCTGGATGCAAAGCAGCTTACAGAAAAATACCAAAATACAATTTAACAACCCATTAAAATAATAATATAATCCAAACAAACAAAATAAAAATGCCTTAGTCTGGCCCTGATCCACTGGCCTGCCTAACACAGGCTACAGTCTGTTAGTATCATTGTTAATATGCCTGGAGTGGGAATGTTTGGGTCTCTTGAACATAAGCTTAATGGGATATGTTCTATCAAGTGATGTTATCCATCTCCATGCCATCATAAGCTTCAGCTGCCCATTTCTCCATATTAAGTCTCTATTAAAGAGACATGAGGGTTTTTTCTCTCCAGACCTGTTGGCAGCCCTAGCTGTGAGCCACAAGGGTCAAGAGCCATTTACACACCCATGTTTCTTCTGGGTACAGACATTAGAAGAGCATGGAGGGGGAGCAGCATGAAATGGGATTACACAGGACTGGATTTTATGACACTCCAATAACATACCAATTAGGCATCAGGTAACAACTAAGTGTTGCTTTTGCATATGTTGTATTTCACAATTTGGTGTCACAAACAGAGATCAAACCATGACATGGTGAAGAAGAAGAAGAAGAAGAAGAAGAAGAAGAAGAAGAAGAAGAAGAAGAAGAAGAAGAAGAAGAAGAAGAAGAAGAAGAAGAAGAAGAAGAAGAAGAGGAG
>NW_015168047.1:921893-971453 GCF_001447785.1 Gekko japonicus
GAGGAGGAGGAGGAGGAGGAGGAGTAGTAGTTTGGATTTATACCCCACCCTTCACTACCCAAAGGTGTCTCAGAGCGGCTTACAAACTCCTTTCCCTTCCCTTCCGCACAACAGACACCCTGTGAGGTAGGTGGGGCTGAGAGAGCTCTTGACAGAAACTGCTCTTTTTCAAGAACAGCTCTTATCAGAACTATGGCTTGCCCAAGGTCATCCAGCCAGGTGCAAGTGAAGGAGTGGGGAATCAAACCCGGTTCTCCCAGATTAGAGTCTGCGCACTTAACCACTACACCAAAGACAGTAAGAACACAAGAAGACCCCATTGAATCCCACCAGTGGTCCATCTAGTCATAGAATTACAGAAGCATAGAGTTGGAAGGGACCTCCGGGGTCATCTAGTCCAACCCCCTGCACAATGCAGGAAATTCACAAATACCTTCCCCCCACACCCCCACTGACCGCTGTTCCATGCCCAAAAGATAACAAAAAGCCTCCAGGATGTTCAGCCAAATTGGCCTGGATACAAACTGCTTCCTGGCCAGTGACCTGTTTTACACAGCAGCCAAACAGTTGTCTGGAGGGCCACCAAACAAGGCACAGAGGCCAAGGCCTTCCCCTGATGTTACCACTTAACACTGGGGCTCACCTGCTTGCTGCCTAACCATGGAACTACTTTTTAAAATGGCAGCCACGCTTAAACTTTTTCTCATTCACAGTGTGTAAAGAGCCAGAGATGCGCCTTGGCTAGAGTGAGGGACTCATACTAGGGACTGGAGACCCAGGTTCAAATACCTTCTGCTGCCCCCAGCCAAGAAGGTCACTGGGTAATCTTGGGTCAGACATTTGCTGTCACCCAACCGGCTTCATAGAACAGCTAGAACAGCGGTTCTACTGCACACCAACATGGCTACCCCCTGAAACTACTTCACAGAGTTCTTCTGACAGCCAATTAAATTATTAGCTTGTCCTAGTTCCCGATGTCATCGTGCTACGGTGCTTCCCCACCTCAGTTACACATCACCAGCTGCTCCTGGCTGGGAAACATATAGCCTAGTGACATACCATAGTTGTATTACACAGTACAGAGGGTGGAAAACATGACATCGGGCTACCCTTCTTTGGTGACTCTTTATGTGGCTCTTCCCTGAATCTGCCTAAGGGTGCATTCAGATGGGCAGCTAATGCCGCAATTGGACCGGCTCTAATTTGATCCCAATCTTTTTTATCCGGCGTTGCACGACCAGACAGCTCCCCTTACCATGCGCGTACTCTGCGGTGGATTGTCTAGACAGCATCCACCTGAAGGAGCCACGCGGTTGGGTTTTTAAAAAAAATTCTGTTTGTGCATGTGCATCCGCGCCTCAACGTGTACTTGTTTTTCCACGCATGCGCGGAGTTGAATGGTTAAAGCACCACCAGTGGTACCTCTCTCTAGGTATTGTTTTAATTAATTAATTAATTAAAATTCACGGGCCGTTTAGAAACATGAAATTGTCCAGAACATTTGAGCAGAGCTCTGCGGCTGTCGCGCATTTACACGTTTATGCACATATCACTAAGAAATTTTTTTAAATGGCGCCTGCTCGGGATGATCTGATGTTAGACCATGCGGATGGGAGGATTGCATGCTGGAACGATCAGATGGGGGAAAGTCCACAACTGGGCCGTCGGGAAGCGAAAACTCCAGACTTTAACTAGTATCTTTTAAGTACGGCTCCAACGCGCGGCAAAACGGAATGATCATGGAAGAGGCATGTTTCCCAGATGCTGCTGTCTGTTCATTACCTTTAAATCCACCAGGCATGAGTGCCTGGCGTGGATCTAAAGACCCATCCGATTGGGACCTATGTGATCCATACCAGATCCTGTTCTGAATCATCTTCTGTTTGATCTGCAGAGAAACCTCCCGTCCTTGAGAGCCTCTTTCCCTTCCTCAGCCCCCTCTCCAAGAACATCAGACTAACTGCTTGTCACTCCCTCACGGATTACCTTCTCCTTTCCTCTTATTAGATATTTCAACTGCCTGCCTCCAACTGTGTGGCTCAGAGCATTTTCTCAATTTATTGCAGATAAAGTGGTAATAGATAGCAGGGCAATCTTCTTGCCCAAAAAACTTTGGAGTGACTCATCTTCTGGAAAGCAAGCTGTATGAATCACAGCTGGGATGACTCAGAGGCATAGTGAGCAGGTATCTGGTTGGCAACAAAAAGATAAAATAATGCCCTAGTGAGCCAGAGACGCTAATCTAAAGAGGGGTTTTCCACTTTTTAAAAAAAGAAATTACAATAATAAAAAGGTAAGAGACACGATTTGGTTTTAATAGGACAGACAAATAAGCTGATTAATCTGTGACTCACTAAATGTCGCCCCTTAGTGCCCAATTTGCTATATACAGCTAAGCGAGGCTTCCTTTTGTCATCATCTAAGTAAAATCATGGTGGGTTATTTTTGTTTTAGAAGCCTGACTGTACAAGTGCAATGAACAGCCCATGGCAGTTCATTAACTGAACTCATCAGTAATCACAAGGAAGTACAAATGCAAATCCAAGTTACTATTTTGGAAAGCAGAATTGTTCTGCTCATTTCACAAATGGGATACTTTTTTAAAGTATCTGTCCTGGACAGAAAAAATGACTTGTAATAGCAGCAGGAGGGATGTTGTCCTGGCTTCACTACAGTCACATGGGGCGATTTCTCACTAGAGCTGCCTCGCAGCACAGCGCCGTTTGCCCCAACACAAACATGTCAATTTCACACCCGAGGCTGCGGGGCTGCATTTGACTCGGGGCTTCGCCCGATTTCCTCTGCAGTTTCATGATCCTCAAAAACCAGGATCACGAAACTGCGGAGGAAATCGGGCAAAGCCCCGAGTCAAAATGCAGCCCCAGAGCTTCGGGTGTGAAATTGACATGTTTGTGTCGGGGCAAACGGCGGCTGTGCTGCGAGGCAGCTCTAGTGAGAAATCACCCATGGAGACCTCCGGCCCATCTCACTACCAGCCTACCATAGGAGCCAGTTGTTGGTAAGGTGTGAGACAGCAGTGGCACTGGCAACTAGTAGCCAAGGGGATATATATCTTTTTAAAGGTTCACACTTGTTTCATATGAGAATGTGAATCCTGTTGTATCTGAGCTACCGACTTAACACAAATCCTTTGGGTTAGTTTTAACTACATTTACATTTGTTTGAATTTGCCCAAGACCTTTGGTCAGAAGAGTGTAATAACAGAAGGAAAAGAAAGGATTTAACTACAGTACAAAATGAGTCATGTTTCCATTCATTATAATGTATTGATATTCATCGTTATATTTTCCTTGTTACAGTGATATAGTATTACATTCCTTGTTTTCACCCTTTAAAAATTAATTATAATCTTTTCCTTTTTGTGTGTTAGAAATATTTGTATTTCTAGGTAGAAAACAAACACCATCAAAAGACAGGCCCCAGAAAATAGATCCTATGTAAGAATTCCCATCAACTACCTCATAAATATAGCAAGCATCTCATCTGCAAGTACATCCTGGTTTCTCTGCCCAATAAGCTACCTGTACACTAGTTTTCCATTGACACAAACCATTCTAAGTACATAGTCTGTAGTGTGATAACAGTCTGTATCTGATAATAGCCCTGTTCACAAGCTACACTTTGTCTTGAAGGCCCGGCTAAATATTCCACTCTGACCCTGTTTGGGCGGTGAGCTGATTTGGGCTTGCCCATGGAGCCAAATGGTCCCAGTGCAGTTTCAGGCAGCTTTGTGGGATCCTAAGCCCCCTGGTGTCTCGTTAGATGAGCTTGTAGAGGATTGGCATGGCTGACTCTCAACAGCCATCATTGAGATTGCTCCCCGGCGCCCTCTGCGCTCCGGGCCAGGCCCGCTCCATGGTTTACCCAGGAGCTGTGGCTGAGACGGCTAGAGAGGCAGTGACGGCGGGTTCACGATGAAGCCACAAGAGCATCCTATAGGACGTTTATGAGATCCTATGAGATGGCAGTCAAGGCCGCAAAAAGACAGTACTATTGCGTCCGCAAGCTCACACACAGCACAATTATTTAGAACAATTCGGACTATCACGGCTCTGCCACAAGGCAGACTAAACTATAGGGAACTGGATATTGGCTGTGAGGCTTTTGCAAGCTACTTTGCGGATAAAGTCTTGTCGCTCTGCCGTGACCTCCCAGCCACAATTGATACAGTGAATGAACTCGAGGCTCCTAGCACGTCTTCTGGTCACATTTTGGATTATTTCAACCCGCTCAGTCTAGAAGAAGTTGACAGATTGCTCTTCGCTGTACACCCTACTACGTGCTGCCTGGATTCGTGCCCGTCGTGGCTAGTCAAAGCGGCCCGCGAGGGGCTGTGGGATGCCATGTGGGAGATCATCAACAAGTCCCTCTCAGAGGGACAGTTACCGTAGGCACTTAAGGAGGCAGTGGTGCACCCCCTCCTGAAAAAACCATCCTTGGACCCGGCAGAATTGGCCAACTATCAGCCAGTTTCCAACCTGCCCTATTTGGGCAAGATAATAGAGAGGGCAGTAGCACTTCAGTTACAGAGCTTCCTGGATGACACTTCTATCTTAGATCCCTTCCAGTCTGGCTTTTGCCCTGGTCACGGGATGGAGACGGCACTGGTCGCCCTCACAGATGACCCCCGAAGGCAATTGGATCGGGGCGGATCGGCAGTGCTGTTGCTGTTAGACCTGTCAGCCGCATTTGACATGGTCGACCATCAGCTACTAATCTACCACCTCACCGACACTGGAATCCAGGGACTAGCCTTACAGTGGCTTGTTTCCTTTCTCCACGGTCGGGGACAAAGAGTGGTGCTGGGGAATCAGCTGTACCAAAGGCACCCACTGGAATGTGGAGTGCCACAAGGGGCAGTGTTGTCTCCGATGCTCTTTAACATCTATATGTGCCCTCTTGCCCAGATTGCCTGGAGGTATGGACTGGGCTGTCATTAGTATGCGGATGACACCCAGCTTTATCTGCTGTTGGGCAGCCAATCCGACTCCAAACCGGAAGTTCTAGACCGGGCGTTACAAGCTGTGGCTGGTTGGCTTCGGCTGAGCGGGATGAAATTGAATCCAATGAAGACGGAGGTCTTGTGCCTGAGTCGCGGCGGTCCAGGGTAGGGATCCCACTCCCAACCTTCGATGGGGCATCATTGGTGCCAGCGCCGGAGGTTAGGAGCCTGGGGGTGCTCCTGGATGCCTCCTTAACAATGGAGGCCCAGGTAGCAGCCACTGCCAAGTCAGCCTTTTACCATCTTTGGCTGATTAGGCAGTTGGCTCCCTTCCTCGAATGAGGTGACTTAGCAACAGTGATCCATGCGATGGTCACCTCGAGATTAGATTACTGTAATGCCCTCTACATGGGGCTGCCCTTGTCGCAAATCCGGAAGCTACAGCTGGTGCAAAACGCCACGCCCAGGCTGTTGATGGGACTCTCAATTCGGGAGCACATCCAGCCTGTGCTAAAGGCATTGCACTGGCTGCCTATAGCATACCGGATTCACTTCAAGGTGCTGGTTCTTACCTTTAAAGCCCTTTATGGCCAGGGCCCAACATACCTGAGGGACCGCCTTTCCCCATATATGCCCCAGAGAGCACTGCGTTCAGGAACCCAGAACCAACTGGCCCTCTTGCGCGTTAAGGAGACGAGGTTGGCAACAACCAGGGCCAGGGCTTTTTCTGTGGCGGCTCCACTCTGGTGGAATGAGCTCCCAGAGGAGACCAGGGCCCTGCGGGACCTTTTACAGTTCCGCAGGGCCTGCAAAATGGAGCTCTTCCACCAGGCCTTTGGAGCCACCACTGTCACCACCATCACTACCAATCAATAACAACAGCTGACAACCATGGTGGAAGCCCTGAGCCACTGGTCGCTGTGACTACCGCCCATCCTAGTTTCCCCTAACTGAAGCAGACTGTCAAGATAGCTAGGCTTTCTTGTGGGTTAACAGGAGACTTGAGCACACATGAGCCAAATTAAGCTTTAAAAGGAATTATTTATTTAAAACAATAGTCAAGAAAGAGAAATACAAAAATCCAGCAACAAAACACTTCAGAGAGTACAACAAAAAATAAAAAACACTAACTCAACTACCTGTGTTCCACAGCACAGTTTTCAGGAAGCATAGGTCATAAATCTCAACGAGGAATGTGGCTTCACCTCGAGGTCTGCAAATGCGAACCACATACAGGAGTTCCCGGATCTCCTAGGCTAGCCTTTCCTCCCCTCTAAGGTGTCAAAATATACTCTTTTTCTCTTTCAAATATCAGCTGCCCCCACTTTACGGTCAAAACAGTTTTTCCAGATAGAGTTAATTAGTAGGTTTGCCTGTCCTTAGAACCAGCACCTTAACAATAACAAAGTTAGAACAGCTGCACTACGAAGAAGGCTAACATACTGTTACATCACTTAACCTTTCATAGGCACTTTTGCTTCACACAGACCAATAGAATTAATGCAAAAATTGGAATTTGCTAGCACTTTAATACTATATTTAATTTTAATACTGTTTTGATATTGCTGTATTATTTTTATTAGGAACTGTATTAGTGTAATGAACCATGTTTTATATATTATGAGAGCTTTTATCCTGCTGTGAGCCGCCCTGAGCCAGCCTAGGCCGGATGGGCGGGATAAAAATCCATAAAATAAAATAAATAATAGTAAATAATAAAAATAATAATTCACATATAATCCATGCACAGTATACACTTCATTTTTCTTTATAAGTGCGCTGAGCAATTCTCGTTACAGTCAACATATGAACCATTGAACATGTGACTGAAACCCCACATTTTTCCAAGCACTAGTTTCATTTGTAAAGTTTACATGTGTACATGCAGATTGTACATACATTGATTGTAAACAGATGAAGCTAAACCCCTTCTGACCAACTCAGACTGATGACCAAGTGGGAGATAAAGATGCCAAGGCACAATCAGTAGAGCTGGTTTTCTAACCAAACACACCTTATATGTACAACATACCAAGAAGACCTAGAAGATCTACTTTCTATCATGATGCCTTTGACTGACCACTTCTAATTAGAGTTGCCACTGAATTCCCAAAATAACTAAGATCTGGTGAGGAACAGTGATATTACTGAATATCGTGAACATTCTTATTTGATTAGAAAGTTGGAGTTTCTTTTTTGTTTTTTCAGAACTTGGGGACAAAATTGTGGTCACCTTCTCCTGACCAAAACACCAAACGTTTATAGTAGAATTGATACTGATGCCGGATATGGAACAACTGGTTGGTTTAGCATAGGAAAAGGAGTATGACAAAGATGTATATTGTCACCCTGCTTATTTAATTTATATGCAGAGTACATCATGCGAAATGCCAGCCTGGATGAATCACAAACTGGAATTAAGATTGCTGGGGAAAACATCAGCAAACAAATACTACTCTAATGGCAGAAAGTGAAGAGGACCTAAAGAGCCTCTTGCTAAGGGTGAAAGAGGAGGCAAAGGTTGGCTTGAAACTCCACATCAAAAAAACGAAGATCATGGCATCCAGCCCCATCACTCCTTGGCAAATAGAAGGGGAAGTCATGGAAGCAGTGACAGACTTCATGTTCCTGGGATCCAAGATCACTGCAGATGGTGACTGAAGCCATGAAATTAAAAGACCCCTGCTCCTTGGGAGGAAAGCTATGGCAAACCTAGACAGCATAATAAAAAGTAGAGACATCACCCTGCCAACAAAAATCCGTATGGTCAAAGCAATGGTATTCCCAGTAGTAATGTATTACCGATACTGGTCAAAGCAATGGTATTCCCAGTAGTAATGTATTACTGATACTGAATTGTTTTATGTTGATTTTAATGGATTTTAATTTGCTATTTATATATTGTGGAATATGTTTCACTGAATGTAAGCTGCCCTGAGCCTGCTTTGTAGGGAGGGTGGGGTATAAGTTGAATAATAAATAAATAAATAATACAATAATGTATGGCTGTGAGAGTTGGACCATAAGGAAGGCTGAGTGCTGAAGAATAGATATGTTTGAATTATGGTGCTGGAGAAGACTCTTGAGAGTCTCTTGGACTGCAAGGAGATCAAATCAGTCAATCCTAAAAAGAAATCAACCCTGACTGTTCCCTGGAAGGCCAGATACTGAAGCTGAAGCTCAAATACTTTGACCACCAAGTGAGAAGGGAGCACTCACTGGAAAAGACCCTGATGCTGGGAATGATAGAAGGTAAAAGAAGAAGGGCAAAGGATGAGATGGTTAGACAGTGTTATCGATGCAACAAACATGCAATTAAACATACTCCAGAGGACGGCAGAAGACAGGAGGGCCTGGCGTGATGTGGTCCATGGGGTTGCGAAGAGTCAGACTTGACTGTGCAACTGAACAACAACAAAAGTATATAAATGGCATAAAGATACCAGGAGAGAAACAAATGAAACAGGAAAACTAAGGAAGAAAACAGGTGAGGCCAAAACAGAATGAACACGAATGAAAACAAAACAAAAGTAGAAAATGGCATATTCAGATATCCCTCGTGGTAAATTCTTGAGGAGGCCATGGCAGATTTTGATCAGGATTGCAGGATTTCTTTTTCCAGGCCTGAGAAGAATGGCTGGAGAAACTGCACTGAGCTCATAATACAGTCAAGCATTATGAGTCAGGTTAAATTTAAACATATATAGATCAATAGATAAAAAGATACGTTACCTGTAAGAATTATGTTGTTAAAGAATTGGAAAAGGAGAAAAAATTCAAGAATGTAACAGAGGTTTGAGCACTGTGGGAAGTCAGAAGGGGGGGAGATATTTGGATAAAAGGATATGAACAATTTGTTATATGATGTATAATTTTACTTATCATTATATCCTAATAAAATTGTTTTTTTTTAAAAAGCATTATGAGTCAGACAAATTCAGACAAACTTTGGCAACATTGCTAATCACAAAACCAGTACAGCAGGATGACTGACCAATGAATTGTCCTCTACCCACCCACCCCCACCCCGAACCATTACTGGACTAAATGGCTTCCATTGATTGTATATTAACTTCTCCCACATGCTTCCATCTACAAAACTTAATTAGCATAGCAACAGTAATTCAAGCTGGAAATCATTTCCCAGCAGGAAAAACAAAAACAAAACTGTTCAGACGGAGAGAAGAAATAGAACAGAAATTAGAGAGCATTTAGACAAAAACAGGCTAAAAATAGTAATTATCAAATTCCTGGTATATAATTGAATCATTTTCATGGGAAACATGCCACATTCTTTGGTAGAGATGAGTTTTCCTTGTTCATAGCTATAGCTCATTAAGGGTGATGTGTTGCCATGGATACAGGGAACTATGGTCTGCTGTTCAAGGCAAGTAGTGGATATGATAGGGTGTAAGGGCTGTTGTACCAGCGTAGTATCAGGAATCGCACTACTGCCACAGTGCAGCTACTTCAGTGGAGCTGATGCATTGCACAAGGACTTGCATGTGAGATATGGCTGGAGAGAAGAGCTAAAATACAATTCAAGTCAACAGGAATAGAAAGCTCTATTGCATTAGTCTAATCTGAGTGACAAGCACAAGAATTCTCAAAACCACCTTCATCAAAATAACATCCCACAGTCCTCGTAAAGCATAAATCAGCACAATAAATTATGTTGCTATGCCATTCCGGCTCTTGACGGTGTGCCCTTATTAACAGCACCGACTCTCAAGAGCCTGGCTGTGATTCTGGACCCCTCCTTGTCAATGGACATTTTCCCAGCTACACCAAGTCAGGCAACTGGCCCCTTACCTGTCCCACCCTGACTTGGCATGGTAATCCATGCAATGGTCACCTCCAGGCTAGACTACTGTAAGTCACCTCCAGGCTAGACTACTGCCCTTGAGGCTGACCCAGAAACTTCAGCTGATTCAGAATGCGGCCACATGGGTCCTTACTGGGACTCCTTGTATGGCATATATTCAACCTGTGCTGCATAAGCTGCACTGGCTTCCAGTGGAGTACTGGATCAGATTCAAGGTTCTGGTGCTAACCCTTAAAGCCCTTAATGGGCTGAGACCCACATACCTTCGGAACCACCTCTCCTGGTACCCCCCCAGAAGAACTTTACACTCCAGAGGTAAGAACTTCCTGGTGGCCCCCGTCCTGAGAGACATCCGGCTGTCCTCAACTAGGGCCACGACTTTCTCTGCCATAACCCCTACCTGGTGGAACTCTCTGCCAAATAACATCTGTGCCATGCGGGATTTTTTGCTGTTTTACAGGGCATGTAAGGCAGAGATGTTCCACCAGGCATTTGGTTGAGGACAGTGACAATCTTTCATCTAGTCTGGCATTTTCCCTCTTATTTCTTCCTCACCTCCCTCCTCTATTCCAGAAATTATTGCCATCAGATTAGCATCACCTGCTGTAAATTGTATTTTATGTATTAATTTAATTTTGAGATATTTTGTAAGACTGAAATTTTTATCATTGTTGTATGCTGCCCTGAGCCCTGTTTTTCAGGGGGAGGGCAGCCTACGAGAGAGAGAGAGAGAGAGAGAGAGACTAGCTCATGCAGAAGCACTGGATCACACAAAAGGTTCCCTGAATAGTAACAGTGCTTGGCACTCTTTTTGTACACTTACTTATGTTTTTAACTTTTGGCCCTCAATAGGTTTTCTAAACTTCCTTTAAACTTCCTTTGGAGGTTGAAGCACTGAATCAGCCATGAGAGAGTATCACACAAACCCATAGGAAGGTTTGACCTGAAAGATGTCAGACAGGGAGCAAGGGAGCCATAGCTACCAAAGAAAGCTGGGTTGCACCTGGACCTCTCTAAAAACTTCCAGATCAGACTTGGCCACTGATCTGAGCATTAGAAGATGTGCTATTACTGGCTAAAGAATGCAGGTGACCTTTGGTCAGTCACTGTCTGATACTCCACAAGACTGTTGTGAAGATAAAATAGGACAACTCCATATATGCTTCCTGACTTCCTTGAAGGAAGCTGAATACCAGTCTTTGTGAGTACGATCACAGGCCACAGACTCATGGGGCATCTCCTGTACTACGTAGGAATTGGCTGTGCTCAGCAAATTCATTTAATCCCTGAAAAAGTTACCTCAGGATGAACCGAAGAACTGACAGTGGAATGATCAATTAAGATGACAATGAAAGTGTGAAGTAAATTTCATTCAAGCAATCTAACTGGCTACCCCATCAACATTCTCTGCTTCTGGTAGAACATACAGAGTAAATATGACTCCAGAATTGGATTGAATTGTACTGGATTGGGTTTGGATGTCTTCAGCCCCAAGAGCTGGACAAAATGACTGCTAACCTGTTCCTAGGCATAGGGTTACCATTCCCCCAATGGGGGTGGGGTTTTTTCCCTCTTTCAGGGGCCCCTATCTGCCAGTGGCCAGCAGGAGACCCCCACCGCCAAAGAGCCCAGAAGTGATGTCATTGCGCCAGGCACGTCATGCGGGGGGTGCTCTAGACTATTACCACAGGGACCAGATTCCTTCTTTGGGGGGGCCCTGGAGGATTGGCAATGGGTGCCTTGACTGCTTGCCTTCCCCCTTCCCAGGAATCCCCTCTTAAAGTAGCGTGGTCTAAGGTGGTTGGGGGAACTATGTGGCCCAGAGAACACTACCAGCTCAAAGTGTAAAATATTTATTAAAAAGAGGAAAAGGTTACAAGCATACTTTTAGCGCAGCACCAGATCTGCAACCAGAAGGACAAATAAAAGTGCGTCATAATCGCATCCCCTGTTCCTGGTTCTAAAATTTACTCTAGCAAGATGTTGAAGTAGAGCTGGCAATTCCAAGCTTAGAAAAATGTACCCAAATCCTAGAGCGTCCCTCGCATAACATGCCCAGCATAATGACATCACTTCTGAGTGACGTCATCACGCTGGGCTTGTCAGGGGCATACCAGAAGACCCCGGGAGCCAGACTGGAGCCCCCCGCTGGGATGCAGGTAAGACCTAGCAACCCTACCCAGGCATGCAATGTGAAGAGCTAAAAATTTCATTGAATAATCTAGTTGTGTAACATCATGCAGTTGCCTTATGCTAAGCCAGACCACCACTGGCCTATCATTAATGTTTAGTCTGGCCCTCAGTTTGTCTGCTTTGAAGATCTCAGGGTCTCAAGCAGAGAGATACCTTTCCCAATACCTGAAATACTTTTGCTGGAGATCTCAAGGCTTGAACCTCTTCAGCAGGACAATTGATTTCTCTTAACCAGATCTAAAGAGCCTTCTTCCAGAATCCAGATCATTACATTACCATGAACAAAATGAAATGTGTTCCAAGAATGACTCAACATTTTATGACAATTACATTCAGCTTCCCATTTATTGGAAAGGGTAATTCATTTTACTGGAAAGACTCTGTGAACACTGATCTAGACTTCTTTTAGACTACAACCTTGCATGACAAGATTTATCGGTAGCAAAATGCTACGCATTAAAAATGTGTTTGATAAGCAAACGGTTGGGTTTTTTTTAAATTCAAGGCAGATGAGTCTTGTCAACAGAATTAAGGACCATAAACCATTACAGACAATATTATTACCATGTTCTCTATACACAAAGTTCATATATATGGCTCTGTACTTGCTACACATTGATGTTGTTGCCATGAAAGTGCACAGAGGTTTCTAACGAAGTCTTGGTGTCTTCCTAAAATTATGTAAGACCTTTTTATTGAAATGGCTTTGGGATAGGATAGAACAAGATGTAGTTTAACCAAAGGAACTGAGGAATTATGCTTAACACATTGGGTCCTTGGGGACCCTTGACACAGCAATGCAGACAAGCAGGTAGAGATCTGCCAGTGACCTTCTGGAAACGTCAACTGATCCAAAATACAGCAGCCTGTGTTGGTTATCTATTTGTTTCTGGGTTGAATTCAAAGCAGTGTTTTTGATCTTAAGAGCCTGTCATGACCATAAGCCTGAAGGCCCATAAACCTGAAGAAACATCTGTCCACATATGTACCTATGTGACCACTTCATTCCATGCAATAGTTTACTGGCTGTCCCCTACCTAAGGATGGTTCAGGTTGCCACTATATGATCTGGATCCTTTCCTGGTAACCACCCTTTCACTGTGGAATAGCAATTTTTTTCAGACAACTTGCTGTTGTGGCCTTTAGAAGACTGCAAAACAGCTTTTTAACAGGCTTTTGAAGGCACTGAAAGGTTCTAATGTCTAATAAATGAAGCCAGTTAGTTGAATAAATTGTAATCTTTGTTGTGTGTTTATAACTTTTTTTCCTGTTTGATATATTATCATCATTTCATTCTCAGCTTTTTTGTAAGCCCCTCTGTATCCCTCCTAGGGGAAAGGTGGAAATAAGTTTATAAATAAATATAATATACACAAACAGCTTGTGTTGAACCTGTTCCCAGTACTGGGGTTGGTGGGAACACATCTACTCAACACTGAACTGCAAAGACTCTTTGGAAAGGGGAAAAGAATAACAGATTTCATATTTCATTATTTTCCTTCACAGCTAGAAAAATTCATCCAGTTTTGCTGCATTTGGTCTCTTTTCATTCTAGAAATCGGCACACATTGCTTCTCCTCCCAGAACAATCTGGCTCTGCAACATTAACAGGAAACTCTTTTCCACTAAAGAAGACAGATGTGATTCCATTAGATATTGCTGGGAAAGGTGGCATTATTTTTCGCAAATGCCCTTTTGAAGAGCACAGAATGATTTTGAGCGATACTGCCCTGTCCCAGGCACTGCCTCCATGCAGAATTAGGGTAACAAGCATATGAAGTTAAAACAACGACACCCCAACTCTTCAATAAGTTACTATAAACATCCCGGTAAAGTTTTAAACGAATATGTGAATCCTTTGCTGTTCATGAGGAATTAGCCTTTCGAAAGGCATCTTGTTACATCTCTGAAAATCTGCAGCCAAACCAAATAAATGAAAGTAGATGGGAGAGGAGAGACTACAATAGTTATATTGCAGCAATCATGGGTGGCACTATTTATTGAGTACTCACTCTGCTGAGTTTATGGTGCCTGCAAACATGTGCCAGCTTCTGACACCATTTATATCCAGGGCTATTTTTGGGCAGGAACGCACAGGAATGGAGTTCCGGCTGGCTCCCAAGTTGGCCACGCCCAGCAGGAACTCATTAGCATAATAGGCCACACCCAATGGCAGAAACTCATTAGGATTGGCTACATTAGGGGTGTGTGGCCTAACATGCAATGGAGTTCCTGCTACAAAAAAAGGCCCTGGGTTTTGACAACAAACAAGGTAAACAGAATAACAAGCAAAAGGTGGGTGTGGCTGGATAACCACACTTCTGGTAACATGTGGGTGCGGCCTAATGTGCTAATGAGCTGTGCTGTTGGGGGTGTGGCCCAATATGCTAATGAGTTCCTGCTGTTGGGTGTGGCCTATTATGCTAATGAGTTCCTGCTGGGCTTTTTCTACAAAAAGAGCCCTGGATATCTTCAGGAAGGGAAAGGATCAGTACTGGAGGCAGTCATGATCACAAGAACTGTGTTTATTGGAACACAACAGCCAACTAACAGAACAGGCCACAATCAGGCCTTAGTGACTCTAACTCCTTCTCCAGTTATGGCCAAAGGACCTGAACCTCTCCTTTCTAGAAAGCCTCTGTGAATTGTCCTTAAAGCAATAGCACCAATATACCACAGGCAACGCATGGACATAGAAGAACACCCAGGGAAGGGGGACTTAGGGCCAAAGTAGATTTTCCAATGTCCATGGGTTCAGTCCTATGGGCCTATTTCAGCACGTGAAAAGGTACACAGCAAAACAAGATTGTCTGGTCCCGTCACGTGGCTGCAGTCACACACACTAAATAATCCACTTTCAACCCACGTTCAGTGCACTTTCCAACTGGATTTTACTGTGTGCACTGGCAAAATCCAGTTGGAAAGTGCATTGAAAGTGGATTATTTAGTGTGTGTGACCGTAGCCCAATCAGGACTGGGCTCTTGCAGCATTTTTAAATGGCTGAATTCATCTCTAAAATTGCATCAGCATCCATGGGTTGGAACTATGGAAGCCATAACATCTAGTCAGGGGGCATTTTGTAGAAAAAGAGTTAGGGGAACTCATTAGCATAACTCATTAGCATATGCCACACCCCCTGACATCAGGGGCCTGGCAGTGGACCTGCGAGGCCAGCGGGAGTGCGAGGAAGCCCCGTCAAGGCCCTGCCTGGCCTCCCTCTTCTCCTGCCTCCTCCTGGCTGAATGAGGGCTGGAAGCGGGGCGGCCGGAAGCAGGGGGCGGGGCTTTGTCATGTGCCCCGCCCCCCTGCACCTCACCCGGGGGAACTGCGTTCCCCCGCGTTCCCCCCCGAAATGACCTCTGCATCTAGTTTGGCTCTTCAAAGTGGTATAAGACCAACAAGGGAAATTCAGGATACAAAAACCATTTGGACTCAGAACTGTTCATAGGAGTTCCCCCAACACTGTTGCTGAAATCAGACTGGAGCAAAAAGCTCTTCTAGGGTTTTGTCCCCCAGACTTCCACAAGATATTAGAAATCTGTTAACAGATCACCCACCCTTTTGAAAGTCTTTTACCCAAGAACTCCAAAGTCTCCGCAGGGATTTCACTGCCTGGAATTGTGTGTTCTCAGGACTCAGAGCCTCACTTATATCTATAAGGAAACAAAGATACGCGTGCCCTATTTGTGAGCCGCCCTGAGCCCACTTGCGGGGAGGGCGGGCTAGAAATTTGACGATAAATAAATAAATAAACATTCCCCTGCAACTGAAAAAACAAGTTATCACCCAGGAAGACTACCTTCATCTTCTTAGGGAAAATCCAATTTCAGCTCTGCCTTGAATATAAGGATCAAACAAAACAAAATGATAAATAGCAACCACACAGGGGATGTTGATTTCAATCAAGACCACAGTGCGGGGGGGGGGGGTCTCCCTGTTTCATTTTCCAGATCTGAAATAGCACAAATGAGATACTGTTTACCCCACTAAGAGAAAGATACAAGCGACATACGAAGTACTGTGTCTTTCACCCCATGGATAAAATAGGGCCTTTTGGGGAGGCAAACAGAGAAATGGTACATGGCTCTCTCCCTGCTATAGTCCAGATCTGATATCGGACATGCAGCTTAGTTTTATACGGGGTTTCTGAGAGTTTCAGATATAAAACTCCCTGTTTCTCATCTACTGTAAACATAAAACTGCTTCTAGCCCTCACACAAGTTGAAGTACAGTCCAAACGTCAGTAGCTGTAAACATCCAAGGAGGAAAAGCATAAGAGGTCCACAGGCACATTTAGAATACCCCATTCCCTGTCAAAGAGTCTGTTGAAGAAGACAAAGAATTAGCTTAAGGTCAATGAAAGGCACATTCCTGAAACCTACAGGCAGGGTAGTGTAGGGGGTTATTTATTTATTTAGATAATTACAGCCTGCTTTTCTCCCCAACGGGAACCCAAAGCAGCTTCCAGCAGCATTCTCCTCTCCTCCGACTTCTCTTCACAACAAGAGTGTAACAGGCCCAAGGTCAGCCAGTGAGTTTCCATGGCAAACTGGGATTCAAACCTAGGTCTCCCAGGTCCTAGTTCAGCACTTTAACCACTACACCTGACACCTACACCTGACTCCACGAGAGGAACAGTCAGGTGTGTTTGCTCCATCTATGGTAACTCTTGTAATGTACCTTAGCTCGACTTCTGTTTCGTGTTTCCTTTTCCTTAGATCTGTATCTACCAGGCCCGACTGCTATTCTTCATGTATGTGCTGTAGTTTAATCTTTAATAATAAAGCTTCTTTCCTGTTTAAAAAAGCAGGCTGTCATTCAAATCCTATCCATACACTGAAGTCTGCTCATACACACTGAGGACACGCACACAGGGGGAGCGGAAGTAACTGGAAGCTCTGTCCTTTGTACCTGCTCACGGGCAGCCCTATCAGGGCTCCCCAAGGCACTGATTCTTTGAGAGCTGGGCTTTATACCTTGGGGTGGTGGAAACAAAGAGGAAGCATCCTTTTACATGCAGGCAAATGCACAACACGCATGTGAGAACACACAGACCCAGGATGGGACTGTGACAGGGTATAAATCTGCTTAGGACTGAAGTGCCAGTCATTCTCAGCCTAACTCACCTCTGAATGTTGTTGTGAAGGCTGAACGGAAGACAGAATCATGGAGGTATCCTACCCCACGCTTCTTGGGCATAACAGACATGCAATAAATATAGCCATAGGCAGAGGTCATTTCGGGGGGATCGCGGGGGATTGCAATTCCCCTGGGTGAGGTACGGGGGCGGGGCACATGACGAAGCCCCGCCCCCTGCTTCCGACCACCCCGCTTCCGGCCCTCATTCAGCCAGGAGGAGGCAGGAGAAGAGGGAAGGTAAGTTGCTTCCTTCCTGCCTCTCCCCACCCCTGCCTGCCTGGGGCCAGGGACGGCCTTTGCGGGGCTTCCTTGCACTCCCGCCGGCCTTGCAGGTCCACCAACGGGCCCCTCATGGGGCTCGGCAGTGGAGCTGCAAGGCCGGCGGCGGCCGGGACCGTTGGGGGCGGGGTATGTGGCCTTATGACACACTTCCGGTGATGTCAGGGGGTGTGGCATATGCTAATGAGTTATGCTAATGAGTTCCCCTAGCTCTTTTTCTACAAAACGAGTAACAGAGTCCCCTTCAGCCAGTGAGCAAGCGTTATAAAATTGGAGGGCGGGGAGGGCTTAGCAGGGATCTTCTCCAAAGAGCCTGGGCTTTTGGGGAGGGGGTGAGATGAGCACAAATCAAATCAGCTGTCCACCCAATGCAATGTTGCCTTAAAAACTGGCTGTGGTTCAGACTGCCATCAATACTATTTATATAGTCCTTAAAATAAACTGAGGACTTCACAGCAATTAAGACAGACATATCCCTGCCTGAAGGTTTGTGATCTCAATATTGATAAGGCACAGGAGGGAAAGGGATAGGGAAGGCGGAAAACGAGATAAAAATCAGCAAGCGCTGTCGTTTCTAAAGCACCGTGAGCTGATGGAACGTTACATCCTTCCTTCGCCCCTTTCATTCAGAAGTCAAGGAAAAGGAAACAGTAGAACAATAGGTAGCAATAAAGAAAGGTAATGTTCTGGCCTCTTTGAAGCGCACTAAAGGGCAATATCGAAAGGTTAAGTGGTCAGGGAGCCCCAGGAGGAAAGGCTTGCTGTTAAATGGCCAGGGAGCACTTTCTCCTGGCCACTCTGAGCAATGTGCAAATCAAAGAGCCCCCTGCAGCCGGCTCAGATGGAAGGACAGCTGTTAAAACAGAGGCAGGATGCTCGGCTCTCCTGGCTCCTCTTGGTTATGATCAAATCAAGAAGCCACCTGCAGTCCCTATGGTCTCTTTATCATACACAGCTATGGATGAGAGATGCGTGAATGATTAAGAACATTCTGGTATGGAACCATCAATGCACGAAGCTGCCTTATAATGAATCTGCCCCCCTTGCCTGTCTATCAAAGCTAGTGTTGTCTATGTCTACTCAGACCCACAGCGGCTCTCCAAGGTCTCAAATAAAGGTTTTTCGTATCACCGAACTACCTGGATCCTTTTTAAGTGGGTGGTCAGGACTGAACCTGGGAGCTTCGGCATGCCAAGCAGATGCTCTACCACTAAGGTCCTGATCAGACGGGTCTTTAGATCCGCCTGGCAGATTTAAAGGGAATGATCAGACGGCAACATCTGGGGAAAGTGCTGCTTCCATGATCAGCCCATTCAGCCCCGCTAGGGAGCCATACTTAAAAGATACCAGTTTCAGCCCGGGGCAAATGCTTGCTGATGGGCCAATGGCTGACTTTCCCCCATCTGATTGTTCCAGCGCACAATCCTCCTGACTCCAGACCATCCAGAACTGCCGCCATTTTAAAAAACTCTTAGCAATATGCGCATAAACGCATAAATGCACAACTGCCACAGAGCTCCACTCAAATGTTCCAGACAATTTCATGTTTCTGAAGGGCCCGTGAAACTTATGAACTGTGTTAATTGAAATGGTACCTAGAGGGAGGTACCACTGGCAGTGCTTTAACCATTCAATTCCACGCATGCATGGACAAACAAGTACACGTTGAGGCGCAGGTGCGCAGGTGCAAACATAATTCTTTTTTAAAAAATAATAATCCGACCGCATGGCTCCTTCAGGTGGATGCCATCTAGACAATCCACCGCGGAGTACACAAGCAGTAAGGGGAGCTGTCATGCAACGCTGGATAAAAAAGATCTGGATCAAATTAGAGCCGGGACAACGGCAGGATTTGCTGCCCGTCTGAACAGGACCTAAGCCACGCTTCCCACCCTCACAGTTCAATGGTAGAGCATTGCTCTCCATGCAGACTATGTTAAATCCCTAGTGTCTCCAGTAGGTGATATGAAAGACCTCCGCTGGAGACTCTAGAGAGCTTTCTCTGGAGATGCCCCTGCCCTGACTCTTTTTCTTCTGAAGAGCTCCCACTTTACAGTTTTGGTGAAACAGCTGCAGAGATTTCTGGATTGCTTGAATATGTGAAAAGTGCTGAAAGATCCTTCACTGCTCTCGTGCCATTCAATTACAAGCAACTGTTGGCTTGTACTTGTATCCAGGCTACCCTCCAGACAAGGCAGGGGTCTCTACATACACAGGGGTTTCTCCAAGTAAACCGAAAAATATGATTTTGTAAACTGGAGGGGGCACTTCAAAAATGGCCTGATGTGGACTGAACGTCCTCCAGACAGACTAAATGTTGAGAGGGGTTGGATCAGGGCTGCTGCACAGAAAGAAAGGGCTTTAACCCTCCCTCCCCCCTGCATGGCTTTGCTCACTGAAATCACCCTCTGTATTCTGACTAGCCCTGAATGGGAAAAGAGACATATGAAGAAAGGGTATAACCAGTGGTTGGACTGTTGGACTAGGATCTGAGGCACCAGGGTTCAGAGCCCCACTCGGCCATGAAGCTCACTAGGGAATCATGAGTCACTTAAACTCTCATAGCCTATCTCACAAGGCTGTTGTGAGGATTAAATGGAGGTATATACTACCTTGAGCTTCCTGGAGGGTGGACAGGATAAAAAATGGACAAGATAGGTTGGAGGTAGGTTTAAAAGAAAACCACACAAGGGGGATGGTTAATCTGCCCTCCTAAGCAGCGTGACACCCTTTTAAATCCACTGCAGTCTAAGAAGGCTAAGGGTCTAACTCTGTTTAGGACAGCAGTGTTAAACACCTTCTCCTTCGTGCCCTGGCCCCATTTGAACTGGGGTCCTCACTCCTCATAGTGGCAAATGACCTTTAAGTCCAGAGATGCTGCCAGACTCAGGACCGGACCCTTCACCGCTGCCATGGGAGATGCAGCTCCACCCCCACTGACAGAGAGCCTGGCAGCCTCCCAGGAGACAGCACAGGACCCTTTCCCCTGGCACCACAACTCCAGGCGCAACCAGCTGGGGCCCAGCATTGGAGCAGCCCAGAGAAGACAGTGGTGTTGGCAGAAGCAAGGGCGGGGCCAGAGAGCAGCCTTCACAAAGGCAAGCCAGGAGGAAGCCAGGGTGGGGCTAGAAAAGCCTGCACACGAGCAAGTAAACCTAGGGAAAAGCAGGGGCGGGGACTGAAGGCTGGCAGCCTATCCCGCCCAAGCCCTGGCTTAACCAATAGGACAGGAGGAAAGGCAGCTGGGGGGGCGGGAGCCATTCAGCAGCCCAGTAGTAGGAAAGACCAGGGAGCAGCAAATCACCACCCTCCCTCAGAAAGAGGCTGAGTATGCCCAGGAAAGGGGCGGGGCTATTTGGGCCTTTAAAAGCAGGGTCCTGGGAAAGACCGAGGAGAGCAGGAAGACAGAAGTCTGATGTGTGGCAAGAGCTGTAGCCCTGGGGGAAGAAGGAAAGGTGTTACAAGTTCCCTTCCACATTCTGAGGCCTGGGGAGACCTGCTGAAGACACCCAGCAAGACAGCTGAGGGCAAGCTAGGGGAACTGGAGAGGGAAGAACCTCACTCCTCAACACTTGGGGGAGTCAGTGAGCTTTCAGTATGTTATCTGGTTTGACCTTCATTGTCCACCTTTTCCCTAAAAAAAAGTTAATTTCACAAAAATTGAGAGAAGAAATAAAACAGATCCTCATGGGCCCCAATCTACCATGCTGTTTCAAAAAGGTGGAATTTTGTACCTTCCCATAAAGACATTTAGCCTCATCTCTCTGGACTACATCCATGAAGCCACTTTATATAAATGCACTGCCTGCACAATATGATAAATTGAACAAAGAGCTCAGGAGGACAGGATCAATGACAGTGATGAAGGAAGATTGATTTGCTGAATGGGAAGCCTGTTAGCCACTGTTGAGAAAGAGGTGTGCACCCCACTTGTCTATTCCTCCCCAATTTAAATTAGTGCATTACAGTGGGGACATTCTCACAATGGACCATAAAGGCAGCAAGGTTCAGCACGGTGACAGCTGACCATGCAGCAGTGGGTTGGCCATTAAGACCACAGGAACAGTCCCAGAAGGCCAATGGAGTGGGGGGCTGCCCCCCACCAGGGTCATCCCCCCCAGCCACAGGGTGGCCCAGCATAAGCCAGGCAGGAGCCACCACTGCAAGCCAGTGGTTCTCACTTTGCACAAGATGGGCAGGCAGGAGTCACCACCACAAAACAGGCAGCCCCCGACTTGTGAGAACTAGCGGCCCCCACTTCATACAAGGTGGGCAGGACCTATCACCAGCAGATGATGGTAGCCCCCATCTCATGGGATCTGGTGGCTCCACCCCACATGAGACGGACAGGAGCCAGCAGCGATCACACTTCAAGTGAGGTAGACACAAGCCACTACCACTAAGCCAGCACCCCTCCCACCACCTCACAAAAGACATGTGGACAAGCGCCAGCCACCTCCAACCCACATGAGGTGAGCAGGAGCTCTTTTCCTTCCCTGTCCCTTCCATTGGGGTCAGGGCTGTGTTGGCCTCCCAGTCCATCCCCAAGTCTACTCCAGACAGGGGTCATTGGGGGGGGAGACGCGGGGGGACGCCATCTCCCCGGGTGAGGTGCGGGAGGGCGGGGCCTGGAGCTCCCTGCTGGTGCCCGCTGGAGGTCGCCGCCGGCTGTGGGGAGGACACACTTACGGTGATGTCAGGGGGTGTGGCATATGCTAATGAATTATGCTAATGAGTCCCCCTAGCTCTTTTTCTACGAAATGACCCCTGACTCCAGATGTTTTGACCCAGTATCCTGCTCCTGTTCCACAGGGCTAAACAAACAGGTCAGAAGTGTCAGAAATGAAGGCAGCAGAACACATAAACACAAGTGAAACCATGGCAACAAGGCAAACCCTTAAAAACAGAAATAGGTTTTATGGGGAAAGGATTCTGTTTTAAATTGTTATTTTAAAGTGTTTTATTCTGGTTTATGGCAGTCCAGTATATTCAGGATAAACAAGCAGGATTCTTTTGTTAAAGCAACCATGAATCACTCAGACTGTTATTTATTTATTTATTTATTTATTTATTTTATTTAACATTCGACTTTTACCCCGCTCGAACCCCTCCCACGGGGTCTCTGAGCGGCTTACATAGTAGATCATCCCTATCTATGGGCACATATATATTATTGGGGGGGACTGCCTACCAGCACCTAGTGGGATTCGGCTTGATGTTTCGTCAGCTCGGCTCTCGGCGTCGGCTCGGCCTCTCCCATCCGCTTTCTTCAGGCTCCTCAGTGGTCTTTTTTGAGTCGGCGGGCCCATCGACGCGTAGATCGCATTGGCGCGGCTCTGGCTCTGTCCCTCAGGCTCCGCCCTGCCTGCGCCGCTGCGTCTTCATACCTCCTGGCTCCGCCTCCGTCACTGGTCCACCGCTTGATGTTACGTCTCCTTACCACCACCATTCCATGCCGCTCACCGACTCACCGCTGCTGGGGTTCCCACTTTACCTCCCGATGGAGGGGGGTGCTCCCTGCCTTCTAAGGCAGGTACCCATTCATCTACTCGCTAGTTGTTACGGCTTTCGATCCGCTGGGTGGGCGGGAGCTAGGACTAGGGCCGGGTGCTCACCCTGGCCACGGTGGGTCTCGAACAGCCTTATAGGCTGTTCGTTATATGTTAAGGCAGGTGTTTTACTCCCTGTTTACTCCCTGTTTACTCCTAGTTTTGTTCACTTATATTTGACACTGACAGAGGCAGAGCTACCAGACATTGGTCTGCATGAAGTTGTGAGTGCCAAAGGGATTGTCTGAATGAAAGATGGACTGATCTAGGAGACCCAGGTTAAGAGCCTATGATCTTTACAGAAGTCACTTTCTTCGTTCCATTGTCACAAGAAAAGGGAAGCATGTTCACGAATGGGCAGACCTCGTTAACTGGTACGCTAGCATGCTTCCTCTCCCTCCCTCCCACTATATGGCGCACCCAGACAGAAATCTTCAATCTAACTCCAGTCAGTCAGGGCCAACTGCAGATGTCTTAATAAACAGAGCATTGTTACTTCCCCAGTAACTGGGATTCTTAACCATGGTTCAATCCTGGTTACGAATCCCAGTCGCTTGGATACAAATGAGCTGAGATGGCTAATTTGGGCACCTCCCATTCAGACATCACGATGCAGAGTTATTTTAAAGTCCGTCTTGATGTGCCACACACGGGGCAGTAGAAGGACTCTTCCTGGCTGGCAATAAACCAGGTTTGTGCCAGTTAGGAATAAATTCCAGTTTGTTCCTGATGTCTAAGCCACTGTCTTTCCAGGCTGATTTATGGTGTGCAGAAGAGGAATGTTTATAATCTACCTTACAGAGTCATGGAGGAAATAAATAAGGACAGGGACATTTATACCCTGCAGTCTCAGGCAATGGTTAGAGAAGTGACATCACTGCATCTGCTAATATTGTTACAAAGATGTGTTGTTTAGATGTGACTTTGGGAGTCCATGAGAGCACCCAGGTGTTTATGCTCCCCAGGGGGAAAAACTGTTTGAAATAAATGGATGAAAGCCAAGGAGAAGGTTAAAAGACAAATGCGAAACTGGCATTTAACAGAAGTTAGTAGGGTTGCCAGCCACCAGGTAGAACCTGGAGCTCTCCCACTTTTACAACTGATCTCCAGCTGACAGAGATCAGCTCCCCTGGAGAAAATTAAACAAACCCCATGCAGACTTGGTCTCCTGAACATTAAAAATGTAAAAGATGCTTTGTATGATTCTACAATATTGTAATTGGGCAGTTTTGGTGTTCCACTTTTGAGGAAGCAATGCGATATGGCAGCTGAAAGCTGGCATGGCAATTACGTGGAGACACAAGTGGCGAGACGAGTTTTGCCAAGAGGAATTATAAATATTGATGTTTGGACTTTTCACTGTTTGAGAAATTTGACTTGGACTATTTCTGAATGTTATTTATGTATTTGGACCATGTGTTCCGTTATTTTGTACTTTTGAGTTACTGATTTCCATAGTATACATTACATATAGTCAGGGGTCATTTCCTGCAGGAGCGCACAGGAGCGGAGTTCCGGCAGTAAAGAGCCCAGGGGGCGGGCACATGCAACAAGTCCCACCCCCTGCTCCCAGCAGCCCTCAGTCAGAGCAAGAAGGAGCCAGGTAAGTTGCAGAGCTCCCCCCAGCCCCCCCCCCGGTCCAAAACAGCCCAGTGGCACCTTTAAGACCAAGTTTTATTCAGGTACAAGCTCTCCCTCCTCTGTGAGGGCAGATCTGCACGTCCCCCCCCCATAGCTAGCAATCCAAAACAGTCCAGTGGAGCCTGAGCGGTGGGTGTTGCCTTCTGACACACTTCCGCTGATGTCAGGGGGTGTGGTGTATGCAAATAAGTTATGCTAATGAGTTGTGCTAATGAGCTCCTGCACCTCTTTTTTGACGAAATGACCCCTGCATATAGTTCTGATAAACTACACCACTTATACAAGTTCATATCATTATATAGTCTGTTGAGTGTTTTTGTTATTTTTGCATGGGTTTCATTTTTTGCTTAATTTACTCCTTTCTGTGCTCCCCTGGAGAAAATGGCTGCTTGGAAGGGTGGACTCTGTGGCATTCTACCATGCTGAGGCCACTCCCCTCCCCAACCACACCCTCTTCCAGATCCACCCCCCAAAGTCTCCAGGTATTTTCCAACCCAGACCTGGCAACCCTAGAAGTTAGCCTTACTGAGCTTGGCCCTTGGAGCAGTTTGATATTATTCCCAGTTAGTCCTATGAGTATGTCACTTTTCTGTTTGTCTAGTTTATTAATTGTTTAATGCCCAGAATTAGTTCTAGAAAGCAGATTGTTTCAAGATTAGATACCATATGACATTAATTTAGCATTTCTTAGGTTTGGATGTCCATCTGTCTGTCCCTGTCCCGTCCCGTCCCCCACTGCTACAAATCAGTTTCTGCCCAAATTGTTTGGATTGTTCTGGTAGCTCATTGCATCTTCCCATCTTGTTTTATGATGTGAATTTGGTTGGTTTGTATGCATTAGAAAGTGGGTATTCTGGCCTGCTTTTCTATAATACTATGGCTGCGGTCACACGTACCAGATAACACGGGGGGGGGGGGGGGGGAGGCAAGGCTATTTGCACCGTTGCAATTTGACATGACACTACGGCGATCAGACACAACAGCGGTGAACCTGGGTTTTTTTCTGTTGGTGCATTTCGGCGCGCTTCAACGAGGAGGCAGTAGGAGTACACTGGAGCGATCAGACGGAGATAGTCTGTCTGCGGCCCATTGCAAACAATTTGCTACAGGACTTTTCAAGGTACTTTTTTACTCCGCAGCGGTACGGGTTGGGGGCGGGTGTGCGACGCTTGCCAGATGTGTCCATGTGATCGCACCCATTAAATCCGCCCAGCATTCGTTCCTCTTGTGCGACTAATTGTACGTGTGATCGGAGCCTTCATATATATAGGATTTATATCCCGGATTGGATTTCTTCAAACCTGGCATTCCAGGCTGGTTTTGTTTTTAACATTGGCTTCTGGATGGGAAGAGGTTCATAAAAATGTTAATTCTTCAAGAGCCTTGTTTCTACAAATGTTATTTCAGAGCAACTTGAACAGATAACAAAAAGTTTTTTGTTTGTTTGTTTTGCTAACAATTTCTTTTATAAGATGGCATTTTTGCTTTGGCATGCTCTAGCTTTTACATCTTCCCTTGGAAAAGAAAGATGGAGGAAAAGAAATGGCAGGGCTAGTCCTGTTCACCAGGACCGAGGTAGTTGTTGAAAAGAAACCAAAAGTTACTTCCATAGAGGTTCATGGACAGAGGTGGCACATTCCTCTAGTAAACTATACCTGATGAACAAGTTTGGAATGCTTTAGTGTTGAGGCCATCCACTGAGGTTAGATTAGGAGGCCTATAAAGTGTCGTCCTTCTCTAGGATTATACTAGGTATCAGACTGATATTAAAATCCCACTATAGGGCTGCCAAGTGGAGGCGGGGGGCGGGGGCGGGTAAACCCCCGCTTCGGAGGCCCGATTCCCACTACCAGAGGTGACGCAACCACGTCAATCACGTTGGGGGCGTGGCCACAATCGTCGGAGGGAAAACTCTATAGTTTTCCCTCCGACGATCGGGGCCACACCTTCAATGTGATCGACGTCGCGCGTCACTTCCCGTGACATGCTGGTGGCGGCGCACCCGCTTTGCGCACATGCACACACATCAACGGGCGGCTCCCAGAGCCCGGCGAGGCTCCCCCGCCGGTAAGAAATATTGACTTGGCAACCCTATCCCACTATGATCTGAAGAGTTACACCTTTCTGTATTAGGGGTCAGGAGACCTCTGGGACCCTGCTTCTGGTCTATGGAGCAGCAGGAGCAAAAGGGGTGGTGGGATGGGGTATGCCCCCAGCAAGATGGCACTTCTGGCACAGACTTCATCATGTTCGTGTGACCCTGATCAGGTAGGTCTCCTCCCCCCCAGCAATCTTCTTCCAGGTGCCAGCACTGAGCTAGCAACCCTGTTCTAAGGGCATTGCTTTCTATGGACTGAGAAAGGTCTAACTCTGCTGATGACTGCATTGGCAACGATGCAGCATAACTGGCTGCATTTAGGTCTAGAAAGACAACCCTGGTTCTCTTCGAAAACAACTTTGAAAAACAGGTTTGGGATAATCTCCTAAAAGACTCTTAGATCAAGAAAAGGGACTCCAAGATCTGTACTCTTTCTACTCTCCATCCAGCTTTGCCTAATAGCTCTTACAGGAACAGCCGATAAGAATAGCAGTGATTTGGTCCTGCCCCTGAAGCATTTATATATCAAGAAAAGTGGGGGTTTGTTGGAGCATTCTAGAATGCAAATCATGTTTTTTTTTCCCCCAGCACAGAAGAATAAGTGGGTTGTGTAGCTGCAGCTTCTTCCAACACTACCACCTTTTCTTTTTCTAAAAGGATGTCTCGTGCAACAACGTGAGCCGCCTCGGCGGGAGGGCAGGGTAGAAATCCAATAAATAAAAATAAATAAATAAATATGGCCCGGTTTGTGGCTCAGCAGCCTCAACCCAGAACATACAAAGTCACAGATGGGTGTGTAACCTGATGATTGCATGGAGTCACCAAGGCATGGTCTGAGGCCCAGACATGGACTGCCACAGTTTGCCAGATGCCTGTGACTGGGAAAAGAAAGCCACATGAGATGTGGCCCAAGGGGTTAAGCATGAGCTGTGGATATATTGCTCCCTAGGAGAATGACTTCTCAAGTGCAGTTTTTAGACCCATCAACCAGGTCATCAGAAGCTGTTTAATCCTGTTATTTTCCTTCCTACCGAGTGAGAGTGGGTGGCTGAGTGGCTCAATGATGAAGCGAGAGGAACAGAGAGAATTGAAATAACATGGTTTAAAAAAAGAAGAAGAAGTGTTTCCTCTGCATTGATGGTTAATCATGAGACTTCATCAAAACTGTTTTGGGCAGGGGTCAACATTCTTTCTCCCCCTGAATAGGCCCTCCATCTTGGTTCCCTGCATTTCTGCCACAGAGAATGCTATTTTAGGAAATCCCTGAGGGAAAAAAATAGCTAGGGATGACATCACAACAATGAATGTTGCTGAATAACTGGGGTCGTTGTGATGCCATCTTCGTAACCAGAACTCCGTGGTCAGAATACTCCCAAGGCTGATTATATAATGTAGAAAAACTCATAATATAAAATCACACACAAGGAGCTTCATTTGGGAGGTCGTTGCTCAGGATGGAGACCCTTTTTAACAGGCCCTATCAGAGCTCCATAGAAGCCCAGGCACAGTCCAGCTTTGGAGGCCCCTAGATGTAATAACAATAAGCTGAGTAGGGTTGTGGAAAGTTTACGGATACTGTGGGCTGCCAAAAAGACAAATAAGTGGGTTTTAGATCAAATCAAGTCTGAACTCTCCCTAGAAGCTAAAATAACTAAATGAAGGCTATTGTACTTTGGAGTCACTGGAAAAGACAATAATGCTAGGAAAAGGTGGAAGGAACAGTAAAAGGGGACGACCCAAGATGAGATGGATTGACTCGATAAAGGAAGCCACGAGGGCCCTCGGTTTGGAAGACCTGAGCGAGGCTGTTAATGATAGGATGTTTTGGAGGACATTAATTCATAGGGTCACTCGAAATATGTCAGAAGTGACTTGATGGCACTTGACACACAAACATGAACAGGGTTGTGGGTAGTGATATGGGGGGATATGCCACCATCTACAGCACCATGTCACTTCCAGTAAAAAACTGGGAGTGATCCAGGGTAGCTCTAGGAATCGCCAGAGTTTCTAGAGCTTTCCTAGGTTACTTCCAGTTTTTTACCAGAAGTGACACAGCACCATAGCTGCCATATGGGTTTTTTTAAAATTCTTCTCTTATCGCTGCTTGCAGCAATGATGGGCAAGAGGAGCAGATGGTAGTGGGAGGATTCCCCAAGGGAATGGGACCCCTAAAGCTGAGAGAGCTGGAACATTTGGGATGTGCATAAAAACAAGCTGTGAAATTTTTGATGCCAAAAATTTAATAAGTGCCTAAATTTGATTAATGATTTTTGCTGCACTAGACTATCACAGTGAACTTCCCCCATGCAGAATCCATAAAAGCGGTGGCCTTTTAACTTATTTATTTACTAGCAGTAAAGCCCATTATGAAAGCAATACAACGAGATCTAGAAAGAGGCTCTGGGGCAGTGCTCTGGCTTTGGGCAAACAGTGTCAATTTGCTGTGGTGACCTCAGCAGGGTATAATGACAGAGTCCACTGTTTTCTCCAGAGGAACTGATCTCTGCTACCTGAAGAGCAGTTGTAATTGTGAGTGATCTGTAGCCCTCACCTGGAGATTGGCAGCAATTGTTACCCAGGACAAAGTGGCTGGTTTGGAGGGTGTAGTCTATGGCATTCTACCTGTCTGAGGTCCCACCCCTCTGCAAACCCCACCCTCTCCAGGCTCCACCCCTCAAATCCCCAGGAATTTGTCAGCATGTAGTTGGCAACCCCATCTCCTTCCCAGCTAACCACCAACCTACCATTATCTGCCCCTTTGACTTCAGCTGACTTCTGCCCTCCCTTCTGCAGAACAGTTGTAATACTGAGTGCTCTCCAGCCCTCACCTGGAGATTGGCAACAATGGTTCCCTATGTGAGACTGACTGGTTTGGAGGGTGGAGTCTATGGCAGTGTACCTGTCTGAGGTCCCACCCCTCCTCAAACCTCACCCTCTTCAGGCTCCATCCCTCAAGTCTCCAGGAATTTCCCATCTGGAGTTGGCAACCCTATCAGGACTGGCCCCAATGTGTTTTCTCCCAAAGGGGAAGGACTCAGTGGGTATAATGTCATAGGGTCTACCCTCCAAAGCAGCCATTTTCTCCAGGGGAAACTGATCTCTGTCATCTGGAAATCAATTGTAGCAGTGGGAGATCTCCAGGTCCCACCTGGAGTTTGGCAACCCTAGGGGAAAGTGTGCTGCACAGCAGGGGGTTGAAGAGAATGGTTTGATGGGTGCTGGGCCAAGATTGGCAACAATAGTTCCCCAGGAGCAAATAGCTGGGTTGGAGGGTGGAGTCTATGGCACTGTAACCTGTCTGAGGTCCCCATCTACCCCAGGCAGCTTTTAAAACATGATCCTGGGACCTACACACCACCAGACATTCCAACTGCCTTGTGGGGGGGGGAGTATGAGGTGTGGAATGGAGTGAAGTCCAATCAACTTCCATATGCAAAAGACCTTGAAGGTTCCATATGCAACTGACATTCCAACTGCCTTGTGGGGAGGGGGGTGAGTTTGAGGTGTGGAATGCAGTGAAGTCCAATCAGCTTCCATATGCAAAAGACCTTGAAACACTGGGCGGGACTGCACAAAGCAGCCAGTCAACCCAGCCAGCGTCTTCTGACTGACAGTTCAAGCGTCCATACACTAAAGGAGTGCATTTTAGAACTTTGGCACCCACTACTCAATTATATATAAGGAGAGATTTGATTTATATACCACCCTCCCCGCAAACGGGCTCAGGGCAGTTTACAGCAGTCTTAATAGAATACAGTTTTATGGTGTTTTAGGTAAACCCAAAATTCTACAACTCTTAATAACAGTAGAATAGGGATGTACACACTAATAGTTTTTTGGGGGGGTATTCTTTATCTTTATTATGTCTGAATTCTTCATTATATTGGGTTGTCATTGTTTCAATAGGAAATGGAATTCCACCTATAACTTTTTACCTATCAAAACAATGGGATGAGTTTTTTAGGGATAGTACCCCCATCCAAAGGATTTTCCATGCCAAATTTCCGAGAATTAGAACCCCCTATTTGGTAGGCCATTAAAACTGACACCTGCAGAGTAGACACAAGTAGGACTTATAACATAGGATGAGAAAGTGCATTTCCTCCTTTCTTGAGATCCTTTAGCAGACAGCACAATGCTAAACAAAACACGCAATACTTAAATATGTCTTTTTAATAACCTGTGCTCCAGGGAGATGTAAAGGGCTCTAAGCTTATGGGCAGAAATAAAATGTCACCCATAAGGCAGCGCCACCCTAAGTGAGGGTAAAAGGATTACATCAAAACACACAAACATTAATGGTAACAAATATGAATTTGGCTAGCCTTTCTATTACTCCAGTTTCCAAAGGGCAGGTGGCATCTCAAGATGGATGTTGTACTCCTGAGACCTAATTTAGCTGTCAAGCTTCCTAAGAGAGCTCATTTTTCTTGCTATCTTATTACTTGTAGTGATGCTGGCATCAGAAGCGTGTTCTAGTCCTCTTGGTGTGTATGGCTAAAAAATACATTTTGTTTATCGTCAGCCACACTGGAAAACGTAAGTGCCCCAAACATGTGGAAAGGAATGGAGCACTTCTATGTTTTAAAAGTCAAGAGAAAACATTTCACTCGCAAACAAGAGAAGACTCAGTGGAGCAGTCCCGTATTTCAAACAGCACAGAAATCTTCCACCTTCATTCTTGCTCTCAAAAGTAACAGAGTTAAACAAGAAAGCAATATTTCACTAACTTTCCCAGCTGTTTTATAGCACAATCATGAGCAGAGTTAGATCCCTCTAAGTCCATTTCTCCTATCCCCCATCCACCGCCAGCCTGGATACCCTTCCCTGACAGTTTATTCTGTTTCTCCTGACGAAGACATTTCTCCTGCTTGGCTCCTGTGGGACTAACTTTTCCCTTAGTGGCTGTTGCTAGGCAACCAAGCTTGGTTCTGTCAGTAAATTGGCAAAGGCAGGAGGCCCTTTCCAGACGTTTGTGGGGAACTCATTGGGGCCAGTCCTGACTAGGGTTGCCAGCTCCAGGTTCAGGTTGGGGAATTCCTGGATATTTTGTGGTGGAGTCTACAAAAGCCAGAGTTTGGGGAGGGGAGAGGCCTCAGCTTAATAGAATGCCATAGAGCAGGGGTGTCAAACATGTGGCCCAGAGGCTGGATCAGGCCCTGGGAGGACTGCAATCTGGTCCACAAGGCCCTGGCTGTTTCCTGCTTCCTTTTCCAGTTCTGCTGCTGCTGCTACATCACAGCTTACTTTACCAGACTCTTTCAATCACACAGGAGAGCTAGATAAGCAAGCTTCTCCTGTGCGATTGAGAGAGTCTGGTAAAGCACTGGCTGAGGCTCCTCCCCCTCCTCCTCCCAGGAGGAAGGAGGGAACCAGCCAGAGCTCACTTCCTGGCCAGGCTGCCTCAATTGTATACACGAGACAAAGGGAAGCCTTTCTTTCCTTCCACTGGCTGTGGCTCCTCCCTGAAGGGAGGCAGGGAGGGAGGGAACAAGGGAGACCTTGCTTTGCTGGGCTGCCTCAGTCGCACAGCTGAAATACCAGGCACCTTTAAGACCAACAAAGTTTTGTTCAAGGTATGAGATTTTGTGTGCCTTGCTAGAGTGTGTGTGTATTCTGTTGGGCTCCTTATGCAGTGTGTGTTTGTTTTCTTGGGCTCCTTATGCCAGGGTTCTCCTGGGTGCAACTGGGTTCCCTCCCCCTTTTCACTGTGTTCATGCCCTCATGATCCAGTCTTTCTCAGTAAGAAAGCAATGTGAACTATTTTAGAGGAGGAATAACAACAAGCCAGTGGGGTGGATTAGGCTGAGAGTGTGTGTCCAGACCAAGTTCACCTAGCACATTCCCTTTGTAGGAAGTTGTAGTTATTTCTCTGGGGAAGACTATAGTTTTGTAGACAAACAGCCCTCAGTCTGTGTCAGGATGCCTTCTCATGTTCTTGACCAACACATGAAGCAACTTATATACAAAAGCTTGCAATGCCAAGCCATTTCATGTTTTCCCCTGGGTCCCAGGCTCAGAACAATGAGCATGAGATTTCTATAATGAATGTCAATAAATCAAAAGTAGGTTTGCATCATACAGATACACACATGAACAGCATATTCAGGATTGCTACAGCACAGATATTTTGATGCAATAATTCAGAGCAAGAGGTGTCAGTTACCAGAGACTGTTAAATGGACAAAATATTGCAACAGTGCTAGTGTTTTAAGCATGTTTTATATAAAGTTTTTAAAATCTTTGTGTTCATCTGTGTCGTTTATAAAACTTACATCTCTGCTACCTGGTATTACATTTTATGACACACATGGCCCGGCCCAACCAGGTCTCATTTATGTCAGATCCGGCCCTCATAACAAATGAGTTTGACACCCCTACCATAGAGTCCACCCTCCAAAGCAGTTATTTTCTCCAGGGGGAGAGAGATCTGTTGTCTGGAGTTCAGTTGTGATACCCGGCGATCTTCAGGCTCCACCTGTAGGTTGGCTACCCTAGGCGTAGCAGTTAGTACTTAAGAGCAGGGTCTGCCAGACCCAGGTTCTTGCTGTGGAAGTTGAGTGGGTGATTTCGGACCAGTCACAGGCTTTCAGCCTAACCTACCTCACAGGGTTGTGCAGATCAAAAGAGGGAGAGGAGAATGATGTAAGCTGCTTTGGTCTCCACTGTGGAGAAAGACTGTACTTTTCTTCCTGGAGAACCATTGCTGCCAATCTCCAGGTGAGGGCTGGAGATCACTCAGAATTAAAACTGCTCTCTGGATGGCAGAGATCAGCTCCCCTGGAAAAAACAGCTGCTTTGCAGGTTTGACTTTGTGTCATTATACCCTGCTGAAGTAGTTTCCCTTCTGCTTGGGTCCCCACTGCAGAGAAAGACTGTACTTTTCCTAAGCAGAGGCTGCAGGTGAGGGGGGAGATGGAAAGCTGAAGTCAGAGGGACAGATGAAGGTAGGTTGATGGTTGGCTGGGAAGGAGATAGGGTTGCCAACTCCAAGTTGGGAAATTCCTGGAGTTTTGAGGGGTGGAGCCTGGAGAGGGTACAGTTTGAGGAGGGGTGGGACCTCAGACAGGTACAATGCCATAGACTCTATCCTCCAAACCAGCCATTTCCTCCAGGGGAACCATTGTTGCCAATCTCCAGGTAAGGGTTGGAGATCACTCAGAATTAAAACTGCTCTCCAGATGGCAATTGTGACTTTTAATCAACTCATTTAACGTAATCAACTTCACGTTGCTGCCATCTTCCAGAGAAACCTACCCTTCTAAGGATTATAGCCCCCACAGAAACCTTGCTCTATACAGAATGTGCTTCCTTTCTCTTATCATTTTACTTGCCCTGCTGCGTTCGGCAGCACATCCTCCCTAGCAGCAGCACACCAAAAAAAGCTTCCAGTCACCATGACCTACTTATTCATGTTTTGCTCCTTCTGCAAAGAGTGTAAATAGAAACGCGGCCTCCTGACACCCTCATTCTGGCTTTTGCAGAGACAGTCCCAAATGCGAACAACAGCTGTACTGCCGATTCTTAAGCACATTAAATGTCAAGATCTTGCCATTTTAGATCTTTCATACCGTTAGTCCCATTTGCTTGAGCCTTTGTCCTCCACGTGAATTTAGACGTTAGTACAGAAGCCTAATATTGTATGCCGTACTTAACACAGTACGAGGTTTCTATTAAAAACTCAAAGCATACTTTGACTGAGACGGACTCAGCAGTAGAGTGCCCACTTGGCATGCAGAAGGTTCCACGTTCAGTCCTTGGGATTGTCAGTTAAAGAATCCCAGGCCACTGGTGTTAGGAGAGTCTTTTCTGTGCCAAGACCTTAGAGTCACTGCTTGTTGATGATGGCAAAACTGATCTACGTGGACCATTGGACTGCCTTTATTCAAGACATCTTCACAAGTTTAGTTGCAGCGCTTCCTAATTAGCCTTATTTTGCCTCACATGATGTAAAACTGTTCCTGCCGATGCCCTCGCTGCCAGCTCAAGCACAGACATGACACAGTCAAATCGCAGCACATTTCAAACCCATTGGTTTTCAATAGAAGAGCTGAAGATCTAGGTATAAGCATTAGTGCAAATGATTTAACAGTACTTTACTAGTCTGGATCATGCTCCATGGTTTACTTAGAATTAAGACCTATTAATTGCAATGGACCTTATACTCATGGGTCACAGAGAATGGGTCTGGTAGTCTCAGCTGTTGTATCCTTAGTCCTAGTGACCTAGATGACCTAGAAAGACCAATGATCCTACTTAGCATAGGCAGCTTCTTATATGTATATGTACTTCCAAGTGAATGGTCTTTTCCTATCATAGCAATGCAGTTTTATTCCAGAGTTTTATTATCATCAGCCATTTGCACCTATATCCTTCTAATGGAAAAGAAGAAGAGGTATCCTACTGCTGTAGATAACCTTGCTGGGATGGGAAATATCCTTTTTACTGTATGGAGTGCAATCAAGATTTGGAGAACTTTACACCCTGACTTGGATAGCCCAGGCAAGCCTGATCTCATCATATCTTGGAAGCTAAGCAGGGCCGACCCTGGCAAGTACTTGGAAGGCGACCTCCAAGGAATACCAGGGCCGGGGACACAGAGGCATGCAATCAAGCTGCCTCTATGAAAAGTCCTAGACCCACTAGTGGTTGCCAGAAGTAACCATGACTTCCAGGCTCGCAAGCACACACACACACACAAAATACTCTCACACACCCAAAAGAATATCTGGGGGACTTTATTTACTTACTTAATTTGTAACCCACTTTTCTGCCCAGTAGGGACCTAAAGTAGCTTACTACATTCCCAGCTCTTCCATTTCATCCTCATAACAGCCCTGTGACTGGCCCTAGGCTATCCAGCAAGCTTCCACAGCGGTGCAAGGATTTGAACCTGGTAGTCTCTTCCAGATCTTAGTCCAACACATCAACCACTCCCCCACTCTGGCTCTTTATTTATTTATTTAATTCGATTTTTTTACCCCGCCCTCCTAGCAAAGCCAGCTCAGGGGGGCTTACAACACAATACAAAACAATACAATATAATAATACAATATACCATATAAAATCCAATCAGACAGAAGTTTAAAACCATAACTGTACAACTTATTAAAGTGCTAGCATTTGATTCCTCAATGTACAATCCACTTCTTAGTCTCATTCAGATGTCCCAGGCACTCGGGTCAGGCTATACTTGGGGGGGACCCAGGGGGTCGGGCTCACTCTCTGTAACTGTCAGATGTCAGTGGTGGCAGTGGTGGTGGTGGCGGCGGCTCCAAAAGCCTGGCGGAAGAGCTCCGTTTCACAGGCCCTGCGGAACTGTAACAGGTCCAGAACGGAGCCGCCACCGAGAGAGCCCTTGAGTGCACACCCTCTGTAGAAAAGAAATTTTTAAAAAACTTGGGAGGAACAAAAATGATCTGGGCTTTCTACTTAAGCAAGATGTCTGTTTTAAAAGAACTTCAGCTCTTCTCATCATGAACCTGCTAATGCAAGGAGGGAAGCTGCCTGCATCTTGTTTTTCTAGAAGAAGGATGAAATCACAGTAACCTCTCTTCCCCCCCCCCCCACCCCCCCCGTTCCCCTTCCCAGATAGATGGGTCCTATCCTCATTATGCTCCGGATCAGTCCTGTTTTATTTAAGCTGGTTAAGCCTGTTTTATGACCTCCAGTGGAATAATATACCTATTCCATAGCTGGGAACACTTCCCCCATTTTGAAGCAGCTGCCACGTGGCTCAGCCTGTAGAAACAACTGGAGCTCAGCCCTGGTTTTAAGGGTGAAATTCACGGTAACTGCAGACGTTCTCATGCATCATTCATTAACTCCTGCTTTCTGACATCCTGTCATGCTCTTGCTCATGCTCTCAAGGTCTAAAAACAACCCAAGCAGTGCAATCACACTGGAATTTATTCGGCACGCAAAACAATTAAAAACCACAGTAGAATCGCTGTTCAGATACTCAGGCACAGAACGCCAACCTCAAATCTAAACACCATCTCAGAGATAAATCTTTAACTTTGGGATCTGATTCTTTTAAAACAAAACAAAAAAAGGTTCACTTTCCCCCCTTTTTCCTTGATTCGGGCTCCCACATGCCTCCATGTGGGAAAACAGGGAGGCCTTTCAGGAGTCCTGCCCCAAAAGAGCAGCCCTCCAGTGTTCCCCACATGGTCACTGAGAGCTATATGCTCAGCCCCCATTGCTCAAGCCTGACACCCCCGTCAGAATCCTGTCAGGTTGCCAAGTCCTAAGCACAAGGCCATTGTCAGGGGTCAACATGGTGCCAAGGCCCACCACAGCCTTGAAGATGACCCACCAACAACCAGGAACACTTGGTGTGTTCACTCCCATCAGCTGTGTGAGGCTGTGATATCACAGAGGCCTCTGGGATGGTCTCCCACTGCCCGATGAGAAGCACCTGTGAGGGACCGTGGAGGACCAAGACCCTCTAGGGTTGCCAGCCTCCCGGTGATTTGGAAAGAAGTAAACAACCATGATGTATAATGCCAAAAAAGTCTCCAAAGACCAGAAATTTCTTTTTCCAATATTTCAGTTCACTGGAAGAAATTCAAACGCCATCAACACAACGGATCATGCATATTATCTCGTTTCATGTATAAATTTTTCAAGGTGAGTAGCATTGAAATACAATATTAATCCATTTGACAAACTCTCTAGTAGTATTTCGTACTGACACTCACTATGGTTTTGATAAGAGAGTTTGTCAAATGGATTAATATTGTATTTCAATGCTACTCACCTTGAAAAAGTTATACATGAAACGAGATAATATGCATGATCCGTTGTGTTGATGGCGTTTAAATTTCTTCCAGTGAACTGAAATATTGGAAAAAGACATTTCTGGTCTTTGGAGACTTTTTTGGCATTATACATCACGGTTGTTTACTTCTTTCCAATCTTCCATCCCGTGATCTCTTTGTTTTGCTGCAACCTCCAGGTGATGGCTGGAGATCTCCTGGGATTATAACTGTTCTCTAGGCGACAGAGATCGGTTCACCTGAAGAAAATGGCCACTTTGGAAGTTGGACTCTACCGCATTATACTCCACTGAAGTCTCTCCCTCCCTAAACTCCACCCTCCCCAGGATCCACCCCCAAATCTCCAGGTATTTCTTGACCTAGAATTGGCAACCCTAGGACTTTCTCATGAAAGAATGGTGCTCCACTCCCTCCCAGGAACTCCCAGAACGCTGTGATGTCACAGGGACGTCTGGGAGGTTTTTCCATTTCTTGACTGGAAAAGTGCTTAGGGAAAGAAGCATGTCCTCTCCAGCTTCCTTTAACCCTGCCTCACCAGCCTAAACCATGTAGAAACATACGGGGTGTGTGCACATGTATAAGTGTGGGGGGACAGATTAAGTGGGGGAGGAGGAGAGTGTCACGGCACATCCTCAGTGAGGGAAGACGTCATATCTAGGGCCCCCAACCAGGCACTAGCCCTGCAGTACACTCCCACATGTAACCACCCAGCCCAGGGTGGAGGGAGATTCTGATTGTCTGAACTGCCCTGGCTCCTCCACAATCTACAGGCATCGCTGTACAATTCCCAGTTGCCTTCCCAATGAAAAGACGGAGTGAGCTCCCGTCTCTAGTTCCAGCTCCTTGATTCCTTGATTTCAGAGTGCTTCCTTCTTTTGGATGTTTGCATTATTTTGCTTGAAGATACATTTATTTGCTAATTGGAGTATTTTTAAATATGTTTAAAAATGCAAGACTCTGAACTAGTCATAAGATACGTGGGGGTGGGGGAGTTAAACTTTCCCTGTGAGGGGGCGGGGAAACAGCCCCGGGGAACGGAACCTGACATGCTGCCTCTCCCACCTCATTCATACGCAAGACATTTCTCATTTTACATAGCCGCATCCATCAATACAAATCTTTCAACTGTCAGCTGGCGAAGACCAAAACATACACGGGTTTGCAAAGAGAGAGGTGATAACTTGACTATGCTTGAATAAGAAATATATAAGGTACATTGTAAAGAGCTCTGAAAGGATCTCTCAAATATGGCAGGGGAGTAACAAACGCAAATGCACATGTGGCCAAAAAAAATGCTAACTTAATGTGCAACTCGGGGGCGGGGGCCTAAATTGTCTGTAGTAATCCAGGAAGAGATCTTGAGGTCATAAAGTAAAGGTAAAGGTTCCCTTGCTCGAAAGCCAGTCGAGTCCGACTCTAGGGTTGCGGTGCTCACCTCCGTTTCAAAGCCGAAGAGCCAGCACTGTCCAAAGACGTTTCCGTGGTCATGTGGCTGGCATGACTAAACACCAAGGCGCACAGAACGCTGTTACCTTCCCACTGAAGTGGTACCTATTTATCTACTTGCAATTTCTTGCTTTCGAACTCCTAGGTTGGCAGGAGCTGGAACTAGAGACGGGAGCTCACTCCGTCATGCGGCACCCGGGTCTCAAACTGCTGAACTACCGACCTGCCACAGCCTGCAGTTCAGCGTCTTAACCACTTGAGCCACCGCAGCTCCTCTTGAGGTCATAGTGAAAAGTATATAGAAAATGTCAATACAGTGTGGTGTAGGGGTTAGAGCAGGGGTGGCGAACACGTGGCTCTCGAGCCGCATGTGGCTCCCGGCCAAAATGCATGCGGCTCCGGGGCCTGCTGGGCGAGAGCTTCGCATGCGGCTCCCGGCCAAAATGCATGCGGCTCGAGAGAGGCACGTGTGCTCCGGCACGCGTGCTCCGGTGAGGCTGCGTCGCTCTCCCGGCGACGCAGGCCCCGGAGGGGAGGGGGAAGAGCCGGGGGGGTCGAAGCGGGGTTTTTTTGCTGCCCTCGCCGCCTCCCCCCTCCACACGAGGACAAGGAGGAGGGCGTCGCTGCTGCTGCTGCTGGTCGGTGAAACTGACTGTGAGTGCGCGCGCGCGTGGGGTGGAAGAGCGCCAGCCGCCCTCCTCTCCCCTCCCCTCCCTCCGCGGGTGAAGCGCTTCCTTCTCACCTCCTTCCTCCCCTCAGGCTAGGAACGCGCGGAAGGGGAAAGGGGAAAGCGAGCCCCCGTGGGCGGGAAAAGAGACCTGGGCGGCGGTGGAGGGGAGGGGTGGAGGGGAGGGGAAGCGGGGCCGTTTCGTTTAGCTTTGCGAGGGAAGAGGAGGAGGAGGAGGAAATCCCCCCCTCCCCGGTCAAGGGGAGCCGCGAGAGGGGAAGAGGGGAGTGGGCGCCGCCCTCCGCCCTCCCCCCGCCTCGCTCAGGCCCGGCGTGTGTATTGTAAACCGGAGGCTGCAAACACCCCCCCCCCCGCGTTGGCTGGCTCTGCTTGCCTCCCTTGAGCAAAAGGTGACTGGTGTTAAAGTTGGGAGCATCACATCACTCCAACAAGGTAACAAAAAACACCTGACTGAGCATGTTATATTATGTGTTTAATATATTATTGTTAAAATTATATGCTTTTGTGTGAGTGTTTGTCTGTTTTGGCAGGTCACTGCGTGGTGTGGCTCTCTGACTCTCACAGTTTAAAATTTTGGCTCTTTTTGTCGAACTTGTTCGCCACCCCTGGGTTAGAGTGTCAGACTAGGATCTGGAAAACCTACCTCTGGATCCCCATTCTGCCGTGGAAGGTCACTGGAGGACCTTCCTCCACCCTCTGCCAATCTAACCTACCTAATGGGAGGACGGAAGAACAATGTAATAAGCGGTTTTGGGTCCCCACTGGAGACAAAAGTGGGGTATAAATACTTAAATAAATAATAAATTGGTGTTAGTCATGCCGGCCACATGACCACGGAAATGTCTTCGGACAGCGCTGGCTCTTCAGCTTTGAAACGGAGATAAGCACCGCAACCCTAGAGTCAGATTCAACTGGCTTTCGAGCAAGGGAACCTTTACCTTTCGGAATTATTAGGGTAGGGGGCATAAACAAAACAGCAAGCTTAATAAATACGATTGTAAAGATGGGTAATGCAGCCAAATTTAGAATACTGTGCAGAGTTCTGATTGCTGTCGCCGCATCTCTGAAAGGAAATCACAGAGCTGGGGAAATCCCAGAAAACAGCAGCAAAAAGCATGGAGACAATCCAGTTGCAATCTTTGTCCTAGCTAATTTTTTGTACTGACAACCTGAGTTTTCCTCAGTTGTTAACTACTTCATTAGATGCCAGCAGGACTGTTAGCCACAGGCTAGGGAAATAAATTCATGGCATGCTTATATGGGAATTCAAGAGGTTGGAGTATCTTTGCTGCATGAAAAAGAAAAGCATCTGTGGAATTGTAATGAATAATGTAAAAGCAGGAGGACACGGCAGAGGTATATAAAGTTATAAATCTGGAACCAGGGCTTGTCCAATGTAATTGACTTGAAGAAGGGACAAACAGAAGAAACAGAACACCTGACTATGGAAGTCACACCCACAGAGCCTTAGCAGTAGAGCTGTCAGCCTCCAGGTGGGCCTGGAGATCTCCCAGAATTACCACTACAGACATCGGTTCCCAGGAAACAGCTGCTTTGAATGATGGACTCTATAGCGTTATACCTCACTGAGGTCCCACCCTTCCCAAACTCCACCTCTGCAGGCTCCACCTCAGATCTCTAGGAATTTCCAAACCCACAGTGGGGAGGGAGAAAGCCTCAGTGATAGAGCATCTGCTTGGCATGAAGCAGTGGGTCCCAGTTTTCATACTCCAGCATCTCGAGTTAAAAGGATCAGGTAGCAGGTGATGTGAAAGACGTCTGTGGAGACCCTGGAGAGCTGCTATAAATCTGACGGTATTTCTGCACAGTTTTTGCTATTGCTCAGCTTTTGCACTGCATTGGGTTTTTCGCAGACCTTACACACAGTACCGTTTGCCAGTCACCACAGTATTGCTCTAACATTTAAAGGCCTGGTGGCATGTGGACGGGTCCCCCTGGCAGTGTTCCCTCTAAGCTGGTTCAGTGTGAGATAGCTCACAGTTTTTTAGCCTCCAGCTCACAGATTTTTGTCTGAGCTCAGGAAAGATGGCTCCAGAGCAAACTAATTTATGCAGTAGCCAAATCGCTCACTCACAGCTTTAATGCCAGTAGCTCACAAAGCAGAATTTTTGTTCAAAGGACTCCACAGCATTCTGGTACCCTAACAATTAAGCAGTGCTTTATAACAGATTAGCAGCCTGAATAGCCCAGACTAACCTGAGCTCATCAGAGCTCAGAAGCAAAGCAGCATTGGCCCTGGTTAGTATTTGCATGGGAGAGACCACCCTGGAAGGACGGGGTTGCCATGCAGAGGAAGGCAGTGGCAAACCACCTCTGCTCATCTCTTGCCTTGAAAACCCTATGAATTGTTTGCAATTTGATGACACATCATCATCATCATTATAACAGGTTGGAAAGGTTACGGACTAATTCCACTGAATGTCATTTCATTTAATGTAGGATGATGTGCGAATATTACCTGGAGTGTTAAGATTTATGATGGGAACCATCCTTAGATGTGGCAATCACCAACTCGTGACCAGAGTCCAATGCTCCCTCTAAGCTGTGGAGTCTTGTAAGCAAAAATTCTACTTTGTGAGCGACTGGCATTAAGGTTGTGAGCGAGCGATTTGGCTGCTGCATAAATTAGTTTGCTCTGGAGCCATCCTTCCTGAGCGAAGACAAAAATCGGTGAGCCGGAGGCTAATAAACTGTGGGCTAGCTCACACTAACTCAGCTTAGAGGGAACATTGGACCAGACATGTATGAATCAGTGCCCCTTCGCCCACCCTGGGTTACTTTTATCCGTGACTAAACTTGCCTCTATTGATGGAGTAAGGAAACTCAGTCCCAGGCAGTTGATGGGTGAGTGTCAATTCATACAATTTTGCTGGGATTATGCAAAAAAAACAACAGCAGAGAGGAATGGCCACACTATAGGGTGCCAAACCCAAAGCGGGGGGGGGGGGAGCTGTAACATTAGAAGAAGCAGCATTTCATTTCCCCAAGAGGCTGTGCCAAAGGAAGACAGTATTGTCAAATACTGGTTGGAAAAAACGAGCAGTTGATTTGTTTGTGCTATAATTAACCGTGTTTCTAATGCTCTCCATCAGTCAGACAGTATGCAGAAGGTAATTATAGCTATTTATAGCATTCAAACCTTTCACAGAGAACAGCCTTTTTTAAAAAAAAGCAAACAGGAGGAACAAATAAGGAGGGGGGGGATCTTGAAAAGATGCTGATAACTTCTTAAGGCTCATGTACAAATCCAGCCTAAAGCATACAGCATGTAAAGCAAATGGCAACGGAAGTGACTGATCCTTTGCCGAAGAGGAAACGACTTGCTCTTTCTAGTCATTTTGCTGCTTCTTTTCTAAGGCTGCACTCCTAAGCAGTCTTACTCAGATGCAACTGCCATTGGACTAAAGCAAGATTTATCTCCCAGTAAACTTGCATAGGATTGGGATGCACGGCACAGCAGAACTCCTGAAAAATCAGTCCTGTGTCCGACATTTATACACAGCAGCAACTCGAAGAGGGTGTCACCTACGGCTCCCACCCCCTGCCACCTCCGCCCATGGTCTCCAGCCAAATCGACTAACAAGTCTTCCTTCCTCATTCTCCGGATAGCTTTAAATACAGTGTGGCAACTTGTGCACGCCTAAAAGGGCTTCCCAAACTCTAGTGAGATTCCTGGCTGGAGAGTTCAGGAAGCCCTGCTGGGCAAGTGTGGATTGCCACCCTGTCTGAGGAATGCAGAGGGGAGGAGCCTTAAATGTCCCAGTTCCTGTGGGAGGGTGTGACATAGGAGCAAGAGGGGTGAGCAAAGGAGGTGGATATGAATGCAGCTCCCCCCTCCATTCACCATCCAAGACCACTGCCCCACCTCACCTCATTAAAGAGCCAGTCCTGTTCTATACATGTCACCCTCACGTGAACTGCACATACAACCAAACTAATGAGTCACCCTTGGGATGCATCTTCACTAGAGCATCTCCCATCTACAACATCTCCTTTCTTAATGCATTGCTTTTCGTTGCATCCATATGGCTTACTTTGTACACATGAATTCAGTAGCCTACTGTGAGATTTTCCCTGTGGCTGTGAGAGGAGCCTTAGATTTTAGGAAGAGCCTCATCCCCATACTTGCTAGACCAAGAGAGGCTCTATTCAAGGTCCATCATGGGACTTCCCTTCCGCTAATGGTATCTCCTTATTCTGTTCACATGTTGGCTACAGATAAGTATCTTTACCCAAGACTGTTAATTCGAGATCCTGAGGCTGAGGACAGTGCCGAGAGGTCTTGGATCTCCCTAGTAGAGATAGAATCATAGAACTGTAGAGTTGGAAAGGCCACACAGGCCATCTAGTCCAACCCCCCCTGCTCAGTGCAGGATCAGCCTAAAGCATCCCTGACAAGTGTTTCTCCAGCTGCTGCTTGAAGACTGCCAGTGAGGGGGAGCTCACCACCTCTCTAGGCAGCTGATTCCACTGCTGAATTACTATTACTGAAAAAAAAGATTTCCTAATATCCAGTCAATATCTTTCCACCCATAATTTAAACCCGTTATTGCAAGTCCTATCCTCTGCTGTGTACAGGAATAGCTCCCTGCCCTCTTCTAAGTGACAGCCTTTCAAATACTTAAAAAGAACAATCATGTCCCCCCTCAACCTCCTCTTCTCCAGACTGAACATTCTCAAGTCCCTCAGCCTTTCCTCACAGGGCTTGGTCTCCAGGCCCCTGATCAGATGGTCAACCTTCTCCACTTCTCCACCCTCAGAACCACTTCTCCACCCTCAGACTAGAGTTCCGTCAATCACCATGGGAAAATTCCACAGGTAAGTACTAGTTCTGTGTCCTGGCTTCACCTCCAGGCAATGCCTCATCCTCCAGGGGGAGCTAGGCTTGCACTTTCCCTAGAAGAGCCTTCAGCCTCCCCAACCAAGTGCATCTCCAACATCATGATTGGTTGCAAGTACACAAACACCCTCGTTGGCGAAAGGGTTTTTTGGAATGCTCTACTAAGCCCATTCTCCCAAAAGGAAAGATTAGCTCATTTATTATAGCCACATTCCATGGGCTGCATAAAGGACCAGCAGCTATCAACCACAGTCATATTTTGCTCTAATGATCAATGCCCCTAGGATCATGTGTAATCCATGAAGTTTCTTGTTCAGAGGCATGGAAATCAGAATGAGACCTACCATGTGCAATTAAAAATACAATATGGCAGAATGAATCATTATCGGTCGACAACACATTTGGGCTTCCATACTCGCTTACCTCGGAGTTATTTAAATGGCATTTGTGAGTCCCGGAAAACCACCCTTCACTTGAACACTGGTCAATGTCCACTTTCTGCAGGTTGATGTCCATTTTCACAACACCCCTGCAAGAAAAAAAACCCAACATTACCATATGGACATTGTCTATTTTCCTTTCTCTGGCACGTGCAGAAAAGAAAACAGTGTTAATTCTTAATTGCATGTATGAGAAGGTATGATTAGAGAACGGAAGCATCTTATTAAGTTGTTCTGCTTATGAGTGCCAAAACTGTTCTGCTTACGAGCGCCAAGAGTAGGAGGTTAAATTCCACCGGACTGGCATACATTAGCAAATAAGAACCAATTTTTCAAAGTTTGGGGTAGCTTTTCATCTAAAAGACATGTACACATCCACCCACCCCACAGAGGTTGATCCAGTCCCAAAGGTGCCACTTAATCTACCCTCCCTCCCCGTTTTTCTCTGGAAAACAACACGGCAACAAGCCTCCAAGTGTCTCTTAGAATTTTCTGAGTCACCATGAGATCGCTTGTTGTCAGACACAAGAAATTATTCTGGAGCAGAGTCATTCTTCTGAATGGCTTTTACTGAGCAGATTTCACATACATTGAAATAAGGCAGACCATGTAATTCAATAAGACGTTTCACATCATATATGGAGTGAACACATTTTTATAATGATTTCGTTTTAGTATTGACTACAGGCTACTACCCCTTCTTTGACAGAATTATTTTCCTATAGGCAGAATTCTCCATTATCATTGTTTCATTTTTTTGGGGGGGGGGGGTTGCCATCAAGTTGCAACCAACTTATGGCAACCCCCATAGGGTTTTCAAGGCAAGAGACATTCCAAGGTGGTTTTCCATTGCCCACCTCTGTGTGGCAACCCTGCTATTCCTTGATGGCCTCCCATCAAAATAATAACCAGGGCCAACCCTGTTTAGCCTGTGAGATCCAACGAGATCCAGGCCAAGGATCATTGTACATAGCCCTAATTACTTTTGGCATGTTTTTCTATTACCACTGGCATTTTTTAGTGTACACAAAATCCTACAGACTCAAAAGCCTTCCTTTCCAAGACTTCTACAGCATTAGAGCAATCAATCAGTGAGCTTCTTACTGTTATGCAACTTTGCACATTTCTTGGTAGCTACTTCTGTAGGCTGCTTCATACCTATCCCAATATATCATTTTGTGGTATCAGCTGAAGGCATCACGTTACTGCCAAACTACTTGGGAGATGTGCAGAGTGTCAGGGTTCAAACAGATGTGACTGTGGGAGTTCCATGAATGGAGCTCCCAGCAGTTTCCCCCTTTCTTAAGCATGTGAGGGCCCCAATCTGGATCATAACCATGGTGAGAGATGTTTTACACCATCCCACCAACATTGTTCTCCTAATCTAGAACACTCCTTGGGAGATGCCATTGTTCTCATTCTGGAAAAATACAGATACTGATGCATATAACTGCTCCCACCTGAGCCTACCCATCCCATCCACTCCGATCATCTTCAGAGGCCTTGCTTCAGGTGCCCTTGCCGTCTGAGGCTAGATGGGTGGTAACCCACAAAAAGGGCCTTCCCGGACATGGCACCCCCAAACTCTGGAAATTCCTCCCCCGCCAGAGTCATTCGTCTCCCTCTATTGTTGTCTTTTGCCAGTGAGTGAAGACTTTAATGCTCCTTCATTAATTCCTTATGCCTGTCTCTGCTTGTTAATATGATTTTAACTGTTTTCAATATATTTTTCTGTATTTTAAACACTGTTATTGATGTTTACATTGTTTGCTGCCTTGTAGGCCCTAAATAGGAGCTGCGGTGGCTCAAGTGGTTAAGACACTGAACTGCAGGCTGTGGAAGGTCAGTAGTTCAGCAGTTCGAGACCTGGGTGCCACAAGACGGAGTGAGCTCCCATCTCTAGTTCCAGCTCCTGCCAACCTAGCAGTTCGAAAGCAAGAAATTGCAAGTAGATAAATAGGTACCACTTCAGTGGGAAGGTAACAGCGCTCCGTGCGCCTTGGTGTTTAGTCATGCCGGCCACATGACCACGGAAACGTCTTCGGACAGCGTGGCTCTTTGGCTTTGAAATGGAGATGAGCACCGCAACCCTAGAGTCGGATTCGACTGGCTTTCAAGCAAGGGAACCTTTACCTTTACCTAGACCCTAAATGGGGTGGAAAGGGGGCATACAACGTTTTAAGTAAATATGTAACTAAGAATACCTGAATGTCTATGCTAGTTGCATAAACAGAGACTCCTTGGGGTTGTCTCAAATTGGGAAAGTGGCAAGGAAAGTGACCCTGTGTTGTGGCCCCAATCCAAATCCTCTCGTATTTAATAATTTCATTTTTTTTAACACTGGGAATGCTATTCACAGAACCACTAGCATTACATCTGCTTAAGGCTGTCAACCACCAGGCAGGGCTCTAATCTCCCGGAATAACAACTGTTCTCCAGACAAGAGAGATCAGTTCCCCTGAAGAAACTGGATGCTTTGGAGGGTGGAGTCTATGGCATTAAATAACTCTGAGGTCTCTCCCCTCCCCAGCCTCCCCTGGCTTAGGGTTGCCCACCTCCAAGTGGCACCTGGGGATCTCCTGCTATTACAATTGATCTCCAGATAACCGAGATCAGTTCCCCTGGAGGAAATGGCTGCTTTGGAGGGCAGACTCTATGGCATTGTACCCTGCTGAGGCCCCTCCCCTCCCCTACATAAGTACATAAGTACATAAGGGAAGCCATGTTGGATCAGGCCAAGGGCCCATCCAGTCCAACACTCTGTGTCACACAGTGGCCAAAACCACCAGGTGCCCTCAGGAGGTCCACCAGCAGGATCGGATTCCAGAGGCCCTCCCACTGAGGCCCACCGAGCACCAAGAATAAAGAGCATCACTGCCCCAGACATAAGAACAGAAGAGAAGCCATGTTGGATCAGGCCAATGGCTCATTGAGCCCAACACTCTGTGTCACACAGTGGCCAAAACACCAGGTGCCATCAGGAGGTTCAACAGCAGGGTCAGGATATCTAAGAATCTAAGATTTTAGGGTCTTCGGTAAGGAAGGAAAAGAGATAAATATTTTATTCCACACATTTAATTACCTACTTTATTTGACCTATTTCTGTTTTCAACACAAACTGTCTGGGGGCCAAATGAACCGTGCATTGAGAAAGCCAGAACTGAGTTCTTGGTTCCTTTTAAAAACATCATTTACAGGTATGCAAGGGGTAAGGCCGTCATGCCACATCAGGTCCATTTAACACAGTACTGTCTATGCCAGCGTAAGAAGATCAGAAGAGCCCTGCTGGATCAGACCAATAGTCCATCTAGTCCAGCATCCTGTCTCACACAGTGGCCAGCCAGTTCCTCTGGAGGGCCAACAACAGGGCAGAGAGAACAAGGCCTACATAAGAGAGCCCTGCTGGATCAGACCAGGGGTCCATCTAGTCCCCCATCCTGTTTCATCCTAGTCCCCTAAACCCTTGCCATCCCCAGGCTCCGCCCCCCAAATCCCCAGCCCAGAGCTGGCAACCCTACCCAGGTTCCACCCCCAAGTCTGCAGGAATTTCCCAACCCAGAAATGGTGGCCTGATCTGCTTGAGCTCTCCGGTGCTTAGGCCTGAGGGAGAGCAAGCACCCTGGGTGTCAGACTGATGGCCCACTGAACAAGAGGCCTCCTCCAGAGACAAACTGCCCACACGGGAGGCAGGAAATAGGTCTAGGAGTCTGTATGTCAGCCAGCAGCCCTAGATTGGCCCTCTAATGTCACCTGGCTTCTCAAAGCGGAAGGATGACATGCTGACCTTTGGTCAGTCACAGTTCTCTCAGAACTCGCTTAGCCCCCAAGAGATTTTTAAAAAAAGTTTTGGACATTTAATTGTTTCTCCAAATGTCAGTGTTTGAGGTCTTGCCAGTAGACGGTAATGTTGTCAGTTTGTTTGTTATGACACCTGCTAAGCTGTGAATGACTTCATTTGTTATGCTATGTGATGAGTGCAAAACGATAGTAATTACATTTGTTTTCATGCACCTTCAGTGGCATATATCAATTCTTTATTGTTAAGTGTCACTAACAATTCTAGTATACACGGGTGAACAGTAGCAGGCAGGCAGGCCTAGCTGAGTCATGCCAGATGGGTGGCATCAAGTAACCCAGCTGGGGCTGCCAATTCCCACCGGGGGGCGGATTTCCCCCCGCTTTGGAGGCCCGATTTCCACCGCCACGAAATCGGGCCCTGGGGGAAACCCCACCCCGGCGTGCACGTCAGCCGGAGGTGACGTGCTGACGCCGGGCACGCTGGGGGTGGGGCCACAGCCATCTGAGGGGAAAACAGAGTTTTCCCCTCAGATGGCTGTGGCCCCGCCCCCAGCGTGCCCGGCGTCAGCACGTCACCTCCGGCTGACATGCATGCGGCGCGCGCGTGCGCAGAAGACACCGTCCGGGAGCCCCCCGCCACAGAGAAAAAGGTATTTGGCAACCCTACACCCAGAAGTTGCTTCCAAGCCCAGGGTTGCCAATCTTGAGGTGGGGCCTGGCAATTTCCCAGAATTACAATTGAACTCCAGATGACATCTTTGTCCCCTGGAGAAAATGACTGCTTTGGAAGGTAGACTTTATGGCATTATATCACCAGGAGGTTGGCAACCCTAGAAGGAGAGACGGAAGCAGGGA
>NW_015168047.1:971472-977550 GCF_001447785.1 Gekko japonicus
CTTCAGAAAAGGGAAAGGGGACACAGTGCGGGAGGGTTCACACTTCTTGTTTCCATTTCCCACCACAATGGCCTGCATGATGCCAAGGTCTGGTCACTACTAGAACTTCCACTCTGAACCCTGCAGCACATAACACAACAGATGCACTTCCTGGGCAGCTGCCTAATATACAATGAACATAAGCAGCATGGGGATTCTTAAATGTGAGGAAAACCTGCCTTCCAACAAGCTGCCCCTGAGCCTTGGAAGTCCTTGCATCTTCTCCTTCCCAACACTCTGATTTAAAACTGCACCGAAACACTTAATTTCCTAGCTCAGTGTTGGTTTCGTAAACTCTGCCCCCCCAGCCTGTGGGACACTGTGCAACTTCATGACATCACCTCACAAGGAGCAGACCTAACACAACTCACGCCAGTGGCTGATGGCACCCTAGCCACAAATTTGTTTAGGAAATACATATATTGCCTAGGGTTGCCAAATCAGTCTTTGCCGGGAGCAGGGGGCTCCCGGCCGGCATCGGGGTTGTGCACGCGCACCGCATGCACGTCACCCGGAAGTGACGTAGGCACGCTGGGCACGCTGGGGGCGGGGGCACGGCCATACAAGGGAAAACCATAGAGTTTTCCCTTATATGGCCGTGGTCCCGCCCACAGCATGCCCGGCGTGCCCACGTCACTTGCTAGTGATGCACACGCCGAGGGCGTCGGAAATCGGTCCTTCAAAGCGGGGGATTCCCCGCCCCACGCCCACATTTGGCAGCCCTAATTATGCCTCTCCAGAGTCCTGCTCAAGTTTCATAGAGTAGCCTCTGCATTGTCTGATCTGATGAAGCAGGCCGTAGCCTATGGAAGTTTATGCTGCCATAAGTGTGCCCCTGACAGCAGAAGCTGGGCGAGGTTTTTTTAGTGGTGACTCCTCACCTTTGGAATGAGGCCTGCCTCCCCTACCTCCTCCTCTCCAGGCACTTCTTCATTCTCTGGGCATCAGGCCAGAACTCTTCTTTTTACCCAGGCTTTTTAAAGGAAGTGTTCCATCATTTTAAGCTGTTTGTATGGTCTGCTTGTAGCCTGGGGACTGTTTTATGTGTATCATTTTAGGGTATTCAGTGTTTGCTTTATCCTGTTTTTATTCACTGACTTGTTTCTAATGACTTGTTTCATTATTCACAATTCCCATGTTGCTGTGTTTTGTGATTTTATTGTATGCCTTTTACTCTGAGAATCACCTTCAGCAGGTCTTTGGACAGCATAAGTGTTTTCCCCCAAGAAACAAACAAAAACTAATGTTCTTACCATGTGGTTCAGTGATCACTCGACTAGAGAGAGCTAGGTGAAATTTCTACTCAGGCACAAAACTCAGCCTGAGAACCTGGCTAGTCATTCTTTCTCAGCCTGATCTACTGTACAAGACTGCTAAAAGCATAAAATGGAAACGGGGGGTGGGGGGGACAAACTAAGTATGCCATGGAAATAAAAAGTAGACAAGAGACAGACAATCTCATCTTTGCTACAAAAGGGCTAACATGGCTATTGCTCTGGATATCTAGCCTGCACTTCTGGAACCCCCACAGAGCTTCCAGGGCATCCAATTCCTTCCAAGGGGCTTGGAAACGGGGTCTGGCATGGCCCATGACTGAACAGCTGAGTTACAATGGGGCTTCTAGTTTTGCAAGCAGCACTCAAGTACAGATTAACTCAAAATACAAAGCTTTTGGAAGCAGCCGGTATTGATCTGCAAGAATTACGGATCCATCGGAGATTTACCTTTCTGCCAAGCTACACTGCAATCTCAGCTCTTGAGGAACCATTTGTCCATGCAGTCAGGCTTCTTTTAGCCTGGGAGATTCTACAGAAAATTAACCTCCTGGCCTCTGAAACCAATCATGCATTAACAGAAAAGCAAGAGGGAAAGGATTTTATTCTTTAATGCAGAAAGCTCTTCTGTTTCCTTGTGCCTCTTGAGCTGATACACTTCATTATCTTTGAGAAGCAATTTCTCCCTGACATCAGCACAATCCAGCATGGGAGCTGGGGAACTGTACCTACATAAGGGAGAAGAAGAAGCCGGTTCAGTTCATTTTCCTCATTTGTAGAAAGATCTCCTAGACCCGGGAGGTCCCCGGCCTTTTCGAGACTGCGGGCAGCTTTGGAATTGTGACATAGCGTGGCAGGTGCAGCCACAATATGGCTGTCAAAAGATGGCAGCTACAGGGGGCAGAACCAGCCACGAAATGACTGCCACTGCTTACATTCAGTCACACAGTAAAGAAAGCAACGTATTTAAAACTCTGCACAGCTAATCAAATCTCCAATAGCCAATCAGAAGCCTTGCTGAGCAAAAGCCCCGCCTGGCCCTGCCCACTTCCTAAAAACACTTGGCAGGTGCCAGGAAATGTCACTGGGCCCCCTAGTGCCCATAGGCACCCTGTTGGGGACCCCTGCCAATGGACACAGTCATGGAGCTGATTAGGCCGGTGCAGAGCAGCTTGTGGTACCATCAAATTAAAGTGTGGTTTGTAGGTGGTTGCTAAACTGAGGTTCTAACAGTGCATTCCTAAGCAGTTTTACACCCTTCTAAGCTCATTGAAGTCAAGGGTATAACTCTGCTTGGGAATGCACCAGAAACCCTGGCTTTTACCTGACATTTGATGTCTCAATGTGGAAATCCCACTTTGTTTACCACTACTACCCATCTTAGCCTTCTTCGTATGGAGAGGGTTGCACAGACCTAGAGAAAATCTTGAAATTGTAGATGCATTCAGCTACCAATAGGGTTGCCAATCCCCAATTGGGGGCAGGGGATCCCCTGGTTTGGTGCCCCTCCCCCTGGCTTCAGGGCTGTCAGAAAGTGGGGGGATGGCCACTGGACACTCCAGTATATCCTATGGAGACCGGTCCCCATAGGGTATAATGGAGAATTGATCTGTGGGTATCTGGGGCTATGAGGGGCTGTTCTATGAGGTAGAGACACCAAATTTTCAGCATAGCTGGTGGTGCCTCTGCTGCAAAACACCTCAAAGTTTAAACAAGATTGGCCCAGGGAGTCCAATTCTATGAGCCCCAAAAGAAGGTGCCCCATCCTCCATTATTTCCAATGGAGGGAAAGCATTTAAAAGGAATGCTATCCCTTTACATTTGACAGCCAGAACTCCCTTCTGGCTTGTCAGCCTCACCTGGAAACCCTAGTGACACAAAAGTTATGTCACATCCTTGCTCTTGGCTCCATTCCCAAAGTCTCCTGGCTCCACCCCCAAAGTCCCCAGATATTTCCTGAGTCAGACCTGGCAACCCTAGGTACCAAAGATGCTTTCTAAAAACAGTACCTCCTGTCTGCCTTCTCTGCACAACTCCAACATCCTCTGCTAGTCGTAACTAAACAAGCAGGAATGTGCTGGAGCCTCTCTCAAAGGGAAATTTAACAGACAGTGGAAGGCAAAGACGACAGTAAAATGACTCATTTTGTTCCAGAATATATTAAAGTGACTGGACAGAAAGGGGGGAGGGAGAGGCAGACTGATAATCCCTAACCAAGAGCTTGGGGGCCCGGCTAGACTTACACATGCTGATTTACACACAGTCCATTATGTTCCCATTCATTGAAGTTGACCAATGAGCAAGCACACCCAGCAGATATAGTGAGGCTTTGCCAGTAGCCTGGGAATGCAAAGCCCCTTGGGACAGCATCCATGCTTTTTTGCTCGGAGGTAGGAAAAGAAGCAGAGGTTTTTTGCTCAGTTTTGGGGCGTGTGCTTGATATCCAGAAAATCCTAGCTTTTCTCTCCAGTATCTCCAGATACAAGGCAGCAAGAGTTGGGCGCGATCTTGCTCTGTCTGAGACGCTGGAGGATGCTGCCAGCCAGAGCAGTCAACACTGGGGAAAAGTGACTTCATACATTTGACACGAGAAGATGTGTCATTTGACATTTTTTTAAAAAAGAAAGACAAGGGAAAATTAAAAGAATGTCTGGATTAACACTAATTAAATAAACTGGTGTGGCATGGCGGTGAGGCTTACCTCATTCAAAGCGTACCTCTGACACAAACTCATTTGGTGGCCTTAGAAAATCCACTCTCTGCCCACTTTAGCCCCCTATCAGTAGAATAAGAATACTGGCCTGCCTTACATAACAAATTAATAATGTGGGACGAAAAACCTTGAATGCTGAAAAACAATATATAAATGGAAATTCTATTAATAAACACGGCATTAAGGAAAAATCAGTGGTGATCTTTGCAAAGGTAAATAATCAAAAATGACTGAGTTCAATGATCAACAAGGCTGTTCTTTGTTTATTAAAGGCAGGTATCTTAAAAACACACACTTGTTTTCCTTTAAAATGCTAACAACTAAGCAGGGAGTCCAGAATAACACAACTGAGTAGGAGCTGAAGAGTTAAACCTCCCCTCTCTTGACTACATGGCCTCAAGGCAAATTGAGGTTGCACAAACCTGCAGTTTACAAGACTGGGGTCAGAGCCTATAATTCGCATTTTATGGGGTGAACAAGAGGCGCAATCTTTGTTTCTTTTTTTTAGCCCCTATATACATTATGATCTGCAGCGAAGTCCCACACACACTAACTTGACATCAAATTCCAGTGAACCCAACAGAACTAACTTCCAAGTACATATGCATCAAATTGAGCTGTTGATCCCACTGAACTCAAGAAAACATACTCAGGATAGCCATAAGACCAAACATGAGAAAAGAATAGAGGGAGAGTTGTTACAGGGATTATAGGAGATGGCCACTCACTGAACATTAAATCAGAGGCATTCTCTCGGTCCCTTTGACCTTGGATGCCAGATGACATGAGCTACCTGGATCCATTTTAACCTATACCTGTAATTTAACACCATTGAAAAATACCAGTCAGTTGAAATGCATCTGGCAAATGTACATTGGATTATTTCTGCAAAGTATGTTTGTGCTCTGCCAATTCCAATTTGAATTCATGGGATTATCTACTGTTGATTTCCCTGTATCAATTTGCAGTTGACAAGTGTGCATTTTATTATTTTTGGGCAAGCAGATTTGTGATTTAGTAGATATTTTCTAGCCACTTGCATGGATCCCTATGGTGTTAAAGATGTTCATTCTGCCATCTGCACTGGCATTCCCTCCCTGGCATCCATTTAAGGTGTGGAGATACCTATCCAAGCTCTTAACGTCTTAGACCCAAAAGACGTGGAAAAACCTCTTCCCATCTCCACACAAACTTTATACTGCTGCTTTATACTAAATCAGACCATTTGTCCATCACGGTCAATATTGTCTACTTAGACTGGCAGCAGCTCTCCGGGGTCTTTCACATCACCTACTGCCTATTGAATGAGATTTCAAGAGACGGCCATCTTGGTTTTTATGCGAGGAGTATTGAATATATTTTTCTATGATTATAACTGGTTTTAAACATTTTAATGTATGTATTGTTTTATGTTATGACTTGGCAATATGACCTGTAAGCTGCCCTGAGCCTACGGGGAGGGCGGGATAGAAATACAAATAATAAATAAATAAATAAATAAATATTCCTTTTAACTAAAGAAGCATAAAGCAGGTGTGCTCTCATTGAGCCATGGCCCCTCCCCTCCCATTATAATCTCTCCACTAAAGACTCTGTATTAACGATATCAATAATCCCATTTCCACTTCAGGTTCAGTTAGCAGGAACATGATAACAGAACTCCCTCCTGTCTCACTACAGAATCACTGAAGTCCACACTCAAGATCTTTTTCAGTAGGATTATTTGACTACCCAAAATAGCTTTAAATTCATTTCCATTGCAACAAGGTTAATCCCCTTTCATTGTTATAGTCATTATTTTTGTTTGGCCTGGTGTGCCATTTGTCTGACCTAACCAGATGGCAGGCCAGCCAAAAATCTCTCTCCTCTTCACCTTTCTAATTGAAGCTACTGAGGCACTGCAGCTCAGTACACTCTGGGAAATGTAGTCCTTAAACTTTCACGATCTTCCTGTGCTCTAACCATCTAAATAAACAAACCTAACTCTAAATAATGAACCTTGTATGTAAAGTCTGTTAGCACAGCGTACCACATTCAGACAAGCAAGAGAAC